>NC_091951.1:126985352-127302852 GCF_031021105.1 Erythrolamprus reginae
TATGCTACATATAAAATTCATTGTTGAAAACAATCCTATATCAGCTTATAACAAACACACTTATCAGCAAGAAGGTTAAACACTAAATGCAGCTACCTTGCATATCAATTTTGAATTAATAACATCAAAGAGCAAGACTATATCATGTTTTTGGATGAGATCTAACTGGATTCAACTATGGTATCTAATGTTTTAAACAGTTAAGCTTTTCCTGTGTGTGTGTGTGTGTGTGTGTGTGTGTGTGTGTGTGTGTGTGTGTGATATCAGTGCTTCCAACATTCAGGTTTCAACACTTAATGTGTTGTGTCTCTAGAGCATTCTTTCCATTACTAGCCTGGTAGGCTGAGGGTCAACTACATATAACTTGAACATGTGATTATCAGCTATGTCCAAATGAGGATCAGAACAAAGGTTAGAGTAGAATTATTCATTCTGTCCTCTTCTGCAGTTCCATCTGAGAATGCAGGAAAAGGGGGTCTGTAATTTAGATTGTCCAAAATTATAAATTAATTTGTTTGACTTGATAATTAATGAGAAAACAGCGTAGGCTGACAATCTGAATAGGGTATAGAAGTTGGCTAAAAGCAACTGCATTTCTTGTGGTAAATCCCTGATCTGTATCTGATTTGAATATTTGCTTATATTTGGTATAATATTGTTATTTGTTGTGTTTTTAAGCAAGCTTGCTATCTAAGCACGACTCACACATAGTGAATTTTATCACAGTTGACTCTGTTAACCCATTTTCATGTTTGTACAACACACTGAATTTTAAACACCAAACAGTCTGGAATTTTTTACCCCAGGCCAAGATAAAATGTAATTGGCTACTTTATATCTCAGGGCTTCATGTGAGCACAGCTATAGCTTTTAATCGTAGTATAGGAATTAAATGCAAGGGTAGGATGTATTGTACTTGAATTAGATGTTTTCTTTACTTATCCTTAAATAATGAAACACCTTGATGGCTGTATCTCATTGCAGCATAGAATAATGCAAGTATGTTAAGACACTGGTTCTCCACCTTTTCTTTACCATGGACTTCCTTTAAATACCTTTTATGGTCACAGAACATGGTCACAAACCCCCAATACTTAACTCAATACTTCAGATAATAACATTTCTTCAAGCCTTCATGGATCCCCGCAGAGGCCCATTGACCACAGGTTGAGAACCATTTCATTAAGCAATGAAATGCTAGCTAGGTATTACTACATAACAAGGGAATCATGACATAAGGCAATGATGACGAACCTATGGGAGGTGTGCCACACGTGGCACATAGAGCCATATTGGTCGGCACATGAGCTCAGGTCCAGCCAGCATGTGTATGCCGGCCAGCTGATTTTTGGGCTTTCTGGGCCCACTGGGAGTTAGGAAACACACTGTTTCCAGCCTCCAGAGCAGGTGTGGAAGGCCCTTTTTTTGTTCTCCCCAAGCTCCAGAGTCTTTCTAGGAACCGGGGGAAGGTGAAAATGCTCCCCTCCTCCTCTGGAGGCCAGAAACTGCCCATTTGCTGAGTTCCGTTTCGACCAGAGGTCCCATATTTTTGCTCTCCCCAGACTTCAGACCTTTTCTAGGAGCCTGTGGAGGGTGAAAACAGCCTCCCCCCAGAGGTCCTTTGGAGGCCAGGTATGGCCCATTTGGAAGTTGGGGAGGGGGAAGCCATTTTTATCCTCCCCAAGCTCCTAGAAGCCTGGGAAGAACAAAAAAAACAGGCTTTCCTGTCCAACCAGAAGTTGGCAAACAGGCCATTTTCCACCTCAGGAGGGCATCCGAGTGGGTGGGAAAGGCTGTTTTTATCCTCCCCAGGCTCCTGGAAAGGCTCTGAAGCCTGGGGAGAGTGAAAACTAGGCGTGTCATGGCATACTGAGAGCGCATGGAATTATGGATGTGGGCACACGCATGTGATTCTGTCTCCATGCTCCCCCCAAACTCCCCCCTTTCGGCACACAAACCAAAAAAGGTTTGCCATCACTGTCATAAGGCATATAGAGTTAGCTACAATATTGCTTACTAACTTCCAGTTCAAAACACTCTACAATATAATTTCACAGCTCCAGAATTTTTAATTTTGGGGGGTAAATTCATTTTTTCTAAGATCTACAAGTTCCTAATCAGATATATCTTATACAGCTATTATATTTGGATAGCAACTATGCAGCAACAAAGATGCGGAGAAAATTCTAATTCTTTGTGATCTTCCATGGATTCTTTAGATTTTCACAGCCCAGATATGGCAATCCTGAGCTCATCTTGCTTGGAAATTCAGATTTACCAGTCCTTTTCTTGACCTGCATAGATTCTAAGTAATATCTGTTGGAAATATGTGAAAGCTGTTGCATAGTGCTGCATCCATGTGTCTTATTACTTCAGTTGAATTTGAACACTTGCCTAATTTTCCCATTGAAAGTTGGAGTCAAAAGTGCCTGAGTTTGACTGGATTTTGTGCACTGATGTAAAATGAATACTTTAGTAGCTTCCAATTTTATTGCTATATGAAAGATTTTTCCCAGAAGTGAAAAAATATTATATTTCAGTACTGTCTAGCTACAAAGGCTAAACAACTGGAAGTTCTCCAAGGCCCCTTATAGATTCATTCCATTCCATTCCTACTCTATTGCAAGTTGTAATTTTTAATATAAATTAAAAGAAAGAGTAGAAGATTGAAATGCCATCTATTAATTAAGGGGTAATGTTTTATTTGATATCAAGAAGATATTAATCTAATCATAAGAAAAATTTAATTAGAAAATATCCAATGTGTTCAATGAGAATTAATGCTCATTAAATTGCTTAGGACATCATAAGCTTTTTAATATTTTCAAAAATGATAATATTTAATGTTTTATAGATAGAAATCTTTACTTCTAATGTTCTCACATTAATGCATAAATTTAGGATCTTATCTGGGGTTTCATAAACTGGAATAGATCAGATTCATTGCCTTTATGTCATACATTTTATGTTTTGAGTCCTTTGTTTTCCTTAGCATAAGAATTGTGGTAACTATCTGGAATAATAAACTTCAACACAGGTCCTCTTTGAATTCAAACTGAGTTATGGTTGACTCAAATCCTGACAATACTGGCAACCCTGTTTCTACAGATGTTATTATATTAATTCTATGATTTGGCTTGTCCTATAGTTATTATATTTTGGGCTAGTGTTAGTAGGATTGTAAATATAGTGTGTGATCAGTCACTGTCTATTAAAGATACACACACACACATATATGTCACATGTTTTTGCTGAATTTGAAAATTAAGGGAGACTATATTTAAAATATCAAGAATTGTGATTGGGTCAAGAAAGGGCATGGCTAAAAGAATGACTATACAACATTATAAGTAGAAATCTCCTGAATTTTTTATAGGCAATGTTTGTCAGCATTTGAATCATTTTATAGACCAAACTTTAGAGCCGTATGATCAAACTTTCTGTTTACCGTATGTTTAATGTTAGGCATGTATTGAATATAAATAAGCCACGGTATTATCAGTTTCTCTGCCTGCCTTTAAAAGAATATAAAGACATCTGGCTATTCTGTTGTGTGTAAATAACTAGAATATGATCACAACTGAGTTTGTATCAGAAACCCTGTGTTTGGGAAACATCTCTTCTTAATTTCTGTTTTTCTTCTATGTCCTTCTGACTCTTCCCCTGCAGATTATCGACAGTGAGAATGAAGCTTTGCTGGCAGCTCTCACTGAGACACTGGATGACATTCAGGAAGAAGACATGGGTCTGGCTGCCTTCAAAAATATGGACGAGGGGGACATGCCCAACAGCGGCTACACCTCTCCCATCCCCTCCCCCAATCCTGCTGCACCAGTCACGAGAGGGCCTCCTGTGGCCCAAGAGGTTGATGAGCTGTCTCTAGTAAGAACCACTTCCTACTGTTTAAGGTGGATTTGGATGCACCTCTGATAATCCAGCTGCATGGGTATGATAGGAAGCAAAGGTCTGAATTTTTTCATTATAGGCTTACAGTTATAACAGTACAAAAGCGTTATATCTATTATTGTATACGTATACATGTGCCACATTGTTGCTCTCATTCGATCTGCTCCATAGTAATCTTCATTGGGAAGAATATGATTGGGATAGAAAAAGGAAGGGCCTAGAGCTGGCTAGCGCATGAAAACGCATAAGCACATCACAGTCTGGTCCTCCATTTAACGACTGGTTGCTTAACCACTTGAAAATACCAAAACGAATGCTTTACGCCCCACAAAGCACTTCTGGCCTTCACAAATGTGCCACAGAACTCCACCCTTCATATCACATGACACCCATTTTGGCTGTTTGACAACTGGCTTGCCCTTACAACCGGTTGCATTGTCCCCTGATCACATGACTGCAATTTGCAATATTTTCTGGCATTTTTTGCTAGTTTCCGGCAAGCCCTTTCAGAAAAAATGGGTTTGCACTTACGGCTTTGGCATTCACTTAATGATTTTGATCCACTCAACAATTGTAGTGATTTGCTTAATGACCACCACAGAAAATGTTATAAAATTGTGTCTTGTCATATACTTACAACTGGAAATCTGGTCCCAATTGTAAGCAGAGGATTCCTTTCAAATACTATCTGTTCTAAGGATGCTCACTGTTCAACATTTTTTCTCACCTCTCACATTTTTCCTTTCATTACACTTTCATGTCTGTTAAGGAGATGTACATGATTTTTTAAATTGTGACATTTTCTTCTTCTGGGCAGTCATGATATAGAGCAAGCTGCTATGCAGCATCTAAACCACCAGTTCTAGTGCAGTAATTTAATAAATTGTTCTGAGATTTCATAGTCTCGGCTGATAGTTGCCTCTGGCCAATCGTAGCTGGTCTTGGAAAGCAAATGAGATAAAAATTGAACTAATTAGTACTTGGATGAGAGACCATCAGATATCACTGAGAAATACAAGATACTATACGCTGTTGCATGGTTATGTCCATGAAGTCATCAGAAATTGAGTTTAACTCTTTAGCTCACATAGTGCCTATATAATTTCCAAGAGTCTTGAAACATGCTTCCTGTAAAGGTACTTGTTTTCCCAACTGACATTTGTGGGGAATTTGAGTTCTTAATCGAGGCACATACACTAGTCCTCCTTTGAGATAGCAGAATAATCTGCAGTTGATTTTCAGGGGTTTCTATTCCTTAGTATATGGTATTATCAGCTAACCAGAGGTGAGAACAAAGAAAATAATATGATGGATTGCAGCCTCTCTGATAATAGAAAATACTGCTGCTTGTAATCCAGGTATCACTTAACAAGGAAAGATCATTATGGAATTCTGAAAGTTCAATGCTCCATAATGTCCTTTCCCAAAATATGCCTATATAGGACAGGAACAATCTTCATTTCAAACAGAATCTTGCACAGGATACCAGGAACAGATTCTAGCCTCTCATCCCTCCATCCCATTTACCTGTTATCTACCATTAATGAATTTCATAATTTCTAAAAGTGTTATAGTGGCATCTAGTGGTAAGAAGCACACATTTCCATGTCACAAAACTGCCTGTGTATGTTTCTATATATGTCTCATATATATGATGTATACGTTGCAGAATTGAGGAAATGACTTTTTAATGTTTTGTCATGGTAGAAAGTTTATAACTAGAGGATCAAATTAGTATTGCACTACATTATATATATTTTTAAAAAGCTTTAAGAATTTAGTATTGGGAACTAATGGAATATTTGTCATTTGTTTAATTGTTAAGGAGAGTATTGAGTTTTTGGACAATCCTTAAAGAGTTGTTTCTGCTGCTATATTCCCACCAGAGTCAATGGTTGGTTAAGGTTTCCATTTTGCCTTCAGTGAGAAAATGGGGAATTTTAATTTCTATTTTTTTAAACAGATATTCTGGGCCTATAATCAGAAAAAAAGGTTATCAGTTATTTAAAAATAATATTTTACTCAGATTTTGGTTTTTTTTAATGGAATATAATATCTGCTTTATAGACAGCGTTTTAAGCTCACCTCAAACTAAGAAAGAAAATGTTTCTTCAGATTGCTTCAAGAGCTGTTGAATTAATTAATTGAAACACTTGTTAGAATGTTACATCCAATTAATTTCTTTGGCAGGACTTCCTGATTCATAATAAAATTAGTATCTGAAAATAAGCCACAAATTAAGGTAGATATTCAAAATTTTCAGAAACCAATTTAATATTGCCAACCATGAGTCTGAAAACCTATTGGTAGCTTTTTTGAACCTGGTTTCTCTGAATGTGGGAATAGCATCTTTTCACAAACTGCTATTGAACATATGTTCTCTCTCTTTGCAACTTAAAAAAGGAGTCAGAATTTTGAAATTTTCACACTGGAAAATATTCATTCTCCAACCCCAATTTCTACATGTTTGTCTGAAGGACATAATATGCTACGTGCTTGCATTTAGCTTAGCTTAGTTAGTATTTTAAGCTACCATTAGGTCAGTGTTGAAATATAATTCTACCTTAACCATTATGGCAGGCCCATAGCATAACCATCCTATTTTGTTGTTTTGGAAAGAACTTCCAAAAATGTTAGGAAGTTATTTTGGAAAGGTTTTGCAGAGTGTTTTGAAATCATGACTTCTAGTAAATTTAAAAGTACTAGGAGAATCTGCCTTTCTTGTAAGGCAGTGGTGGAGAACTATGGCCCTTTTTATGACTTGCAACTTCCACTCCCAGAATTCCTGAATTCTGGGAGTTGAAGTCCACAAGTCATAAAAAGGCCACAGTTCGCACCCCATTATAAGGAGGTCTTTTCAATTTTGCTAGTTAAACTATTTCCAAAAAGTTGCAGGATCTTTATGTTGTCAATATTTTTTCAGGGCTTATTGAGATAATATATAATTGAGATAATATATAATCCAATTATGTATGATAAATTTTATTTCTTCCACCCATCAATGAAAGCTTGATGTGCTTTTAAATTATTATTATGGTAGATACACAAAAATGTGAAATGACTGTTGCCAGTTATTTAGCTGGTGTTAGCTTGCATATGCACCAAGTTCTTCACATGAGCTTGATGCATATGATCCTTATCTTTTTTGGTGGGTGTCAAAGAAAATGATGAAATACTACTCGTGGGAAGGGGACTTCCTTTTTTCTCTGTCACTTTCTATAATGGGGAATATCTATGAAACCGTTCCAAATTTTTGAGAATTTATTTTTATATGGAAGAAATAAGATGCTCTTTGCCAATGAAAGCCGTTTCCAATGAAACATAGCAACTCAGCTACCAAGCATCTTCTGTCTTCTTACCCTTCCCTGACAGCCATGATAATTAATATGTTTTTGATTTTGATACCCTTCCTAACATATGAAAAAAGGAGGTGGGTGAATAATGCCAAAATCATTATGTGGGGGGAAAAGATAGACTATTAAAATAAAGTATTTAACTAATGCTTTGGATCTCCACCTCACTTATCCTTTGATTGTGTTTGAGTGTGGTAATTTAGGGAACTTAAAAAGAAGCGACAACTGTTCAGTTATGTAGGAATTTCGACTTTTTCTTTCACCATTTCCCTTTCTAGCTAAAGAAGTTGCTTCTCTCGCCGTCCAATGTGCCTCCAAGCTATGAGGTTCCAAAAGAGGGGAGTATATGGCGTCAAGGGCCTCCTAAATCCAGACCTCAGCGATCATGTGCGAAGGTATTGTTCTTGGCAGCTATAGCTTTACATAACAGTGGACTATTTGTATTTATATTTATTAGATTTGTATGCCGCCCCTCTCCGTAGACTCGGGGCGGCTAACAACAGTAAAAAGACAACGTAAACAAATCTAATATTAAAAAATCTAAAAACCCCAATTTAAGAGATCAGTCATACATACAGTCATACCATACATAAATTTTATAAGCCTAGGGGAAGGGAATATTTCAATTCCCCCATGCCTGACAACAGAGGTGGGTTTTTAAGAGCTTACGAAAGGCAAGGAGGGTGGGGGCAACTCTGATATCTGGGGGGAGTTGGTTCCGTAGGGTCGGGTCCGCCACAGAGAAGGCTCTTCCCCTGGGTCCTGCCAAATGACATTGTTTATGTGAGATGGAATTTTTGCCAGGAATATTACACAGTTGTCATATGTTCAGATCGCTAGCTCTGTATTAGTTGCGCTTATTGGCAGTGACTTTCCAGAGTCAATTTCTAGGTGATGTAGTCAGTTTTTCCCTCTTTATTTCAGCTTAACTTTCCAGTGAAAATAGGCCAAATATTTTTTTGCCACCGAGAGCTCCTATGAAGGTTTCTTCTTCCAGGCAAACCATCATAGCAACTAGTTGCTTATTTCTTTCAAAATCTTTAAGAATGGTGCTGAGAATGTTGTTCTGCAAGATAATACAATTTTTTCTGTTTGATCCACTTGAAGATTAAGGCATTAGAATGGCAGACTTGTATAAGCCATGCCAATAAGATAGAACTTGGATCCTTCTGCATGTAACTGATGTGTTATGTGTTATGAACACAATGTACAAAGCGATAGAACCGTCCAGTTGTTAAAACCAATTGTTCAAAAACACCCAAGAGGCCATTAAAGGTTTTTCACTTGGATGAAGGAAATTGTGCGATGCATTAAATAAATGAATTTGGATTGCATAGGGAAAGATAAAGAACATGGGAAGACAGAGTCTAATGAAGCCTGGGTTATATTATGCCTTCTGTGCTTACTGTCATGTTTGTTATATATGTCACATGGACAGAAAATTGACTGAAGAATCTCTGCAATCTATACTATACCTCTGAAATCTTTAAAAAGCTTTTTTTAAATATATTTTTTCCTGCTAGCTCTTTTGAAAATTTTCTGTGTTCTACTCTTTTGAATAAGTTTAATGTGTCTCCACAGCTTATATCTTCCAGGGTTTTCTGTTTCCTGACACACGCAGGTAGATAGATAAGAAACAAAGATAAGAGCTTGTTCAAAGTAAATTTTTATCTATTCTGTATTGTGCACAGATGATCAAAGGTCTTTCAGGAAATCTGGAAAAGCATTAAAACATTAATCCTGATACTGGTTTGTCCATATTTCCAAAGACTTACAACACAATACAATTCACAAAATAATACAATCTGTTTTTCCCCTACAAAGCTTATGTTTCTTTTTATTTTCTTATTATTTCATTAAAGTATAGAAAATTGGCTGACATTTTAGTATAGAAGAAGAGGTTGGAAGAATACTATATTTAAGGATCCTCCTACTCTAATCCAGTCTCAATGTCTCAGATATATTAAGCTGTTTTTTTTCTATATATTACATTCATCTATACAAATAATTCTTTTTAGGAGGGAAAATATTGAATATAGGTGTTTAAATGTATTTTACTTTAAGATTACATATATTTCTGTCTTTTTCTTGATATTATTTTAAGTCATTTTCATTTTTATTGATCGTTTCAATTAAAATGAACTTAAAAGAGTGGCTAGAAGGACCAAAAAGTATATGGAATTTCACAAACTGGAAATTAGCACTCACAGCACAGGGGTTACTTACTGAGTTAATGAGATTCTCCATCTAGTTTATATCTTTGTAGCTGCTGAAATTGGTATGTGTATATATAGCTGAGCTGCAAATACGAATTATGCATCACAGATAAATGATTTGTTTCTTGCCATTGCCATCATGTCTGGGCAACTTGAGATGCTTACACGCATGTGTGCGCACACACACGTGTGTATGTATGTGCTATTAAACACTAGGCACATTGCCTTTTGTTTTTAACCATAGTCCCAGGCAAGCCCAAAGTCTCCTAGCAATGATATCGCATCCCCGCTGATCCACCTTTCAGGCAGTATATTTATGCACACATCTTTCACTGCTTTAGTTTTCTAAAAATGAAAGTAAAGGAACTTTTCCCCTTCAGCAACTGAGTCTTCCCCTCCCCTCCATTATATGCAGCCTCTCATGCCATCCAAATTGCAGGATTGGAATTTATGCAATGAAAACGGTGAAAGGGAAAGTACTCCTATGGCTTGGCACTTTATCAGCTGTGCCCAGTTTCAAAAGGCAAAGAAGAGAATAAAAAGAAGCCAACCTGCAATGTAAAATGCCATGGAACTAAGCCTGTGATGAAAGATAACCAATACCTGCAGCGAAGGGTGGATAATGACCTAATCTCTTCTCTGATTCAGGGTGGTTTTTTTTTTTTTTTTAAATCACCTTAGGGATCAGAATGAAAGTCCAGCCCATACTGTGCATAAATGCATATAAAAACTATATTTTTCAAATATAACTAACAAGTTCAAAATACTATAACACACAAAAGTGCAAAGAGGGGAAGATTGTTATCCCCAGTAACAAAAGAAACAATATATAAATGCAAAAGCAATTCTTGAGGGGCTTCTATTATGTCTTTCTTTCTATATTAGTCCTTTAAGCCCATATTTATGGATGTGAAACCAAACTGGTCTCTATATCTGGTGCTTAATAATGACTTCAAACAGAATAGAGTACCAAAGCTTCTGTAGAAATCATTTGGAAAAAATAGTTGATTAGAGCGTCTTTGAATAAAACATCCTGCAAAATAAAATATAACTCTTACACCATTAAGTCCAGTTAAGGAACAGGACAATTTTCCACTGTGCTTACAGAGTCTTTAGGTAAAAACAGCTTATATGATTAAATCACTGGAGTTATGAATTTCATTTGTGATTTTAATATGATGGTTATATAAGTTTGATGTAAGTCAGTGATGGTGAGCCTATGGCATGGGTGTCACGGGAGGCATGCGGAACCATATCTGCTGGCACGTAAGCCCTTGCCCTAGCTCAGCTCCAACGTGCATGTGTATGCTGGACAGCTGATTTTTGGCTCTCACAGAGGCTCTGGGAGGGCATTTTTGGCTTCTAGAGACCCTCGGTTATTGGTTATTGTTATTTCAAGCACAAAGCAAAGTCATTTGCACAATAATTTGCACAATGTTATATAAAACATAGACATCTTGGTGGGAATAGAAGCCAAATTTAGAGAAATAATAAGCAGACATCAGAAAATCAGATCCCGCAAGTTCTCTGGAAATAGAATAGAGTATAATGATTCTGTCTGTTAAATTACTTGTTTTTGAATTAAAGCCAGAACCTTCTGTCATTTAAGTCATAGAGAAATGGCACTGAGAATGATTCTTCCATTGTTTTATTACCTAATATGAATCTATGGCATTTGATATGGATGGGGGGAGGGGGGAGGGAAACCCCATAAAATGTTATCTAACTAGTTTAAGTAAGTATAGTTAAATTAAGTATTTTAATTAAATGTAGTATAATTAAGTATTGAAACAGCTATTTTAGTGATGTGAAATATATAAAGATTTGAATGATCTCTGCTGCAATATGCTTTACCCCCTAGAACAAAGAAATGAATACATTTTTGGATATAGCTTAACTTCTTTTTTTCTTTGCTTTTGAAGGTGGAAGGTGTCCACGACAGAAAGTCAACTTTTCCCCAGGCTCAGAGCCGGAACTGCACCGAGCTTCATAAACATCTTACTACAACCACCACCAATAGACACTGCCCACACAGAAAAAACAGTGGGCCACTAGAGAAGTGTCATGCTGACAATATTAGCACCTGCTCTGCGCCCCAGAGACATTACATCCCAAACGAACAGGATAGCAATTTAAGTCAAGATGCATTGAATTGTGGTGACAGTGAAGCCCCTCCTCTCTCTTTCTCCGAGAAAGGCACTGGAGACAAGGAACTTCATGCTGCAGTGGAGCTTATCCACTACATGCATACTTATTGCCTTCCTCCAAGAAAACTGCCCACCACGCATCACAGCTCCTCCAAAAGAGCAAAGCCAGACCCACCGCTGCAGCAGCTGCCACTCTCTGGGAATGACAGCTGCCCATCCGGCCCTTGGCATTTCTCCATGCACTGCAAACAAACCCGAACTCCGCTTTCTGAATTCTCCATCCTGAAAGAACTGCTTGCCAGAGAACTCCCGTGCGATGTGAGTAAGCCATATCGATTAGCAAAGCCTGTCTACGCCTCCTTGGCCAGGTCACAGCTTCACAAATCTTCAAGAACTTCGCCTCACAATACCGGGAGGGAATCTACGGATGGATACAATAATCCCGCCACCAAAATAATGCCCGAAATGAAAACCGAGCTGAGACAGATTTTCAAAGTAGAGCCCAAGGCTGAAACTGCAGAAGAGGATGGTGCAAAACAAGGGACTTCCCCACTGGGTCAGGGATCCTACGGAAAGTCAAGCCGCAAACCGGACACCTCTATTTATGCAGTGCGCCGCTCTAAAAGACTCAACCCTGAGCTCAGTGTTTGGCAGTCTTTCCTTGATAAACCTCCTTTAGATCCTAATGTGTCCTCAGCAAATGCATTCACTTCAGTAGAGCCTGCTTTCTGCTCCTCTTTGCAAAACTTTGATACAGAAGCACCAGCAGCGGAAGTAGAAGTGAGTGGCGCTGATGAGATGGACGGGGGGTTCCAGAGTTTCCCAATGGAATTGCAGACCCCTTCACCAGAAAGTTCTAGGGAAAGCGATATTTATGCCGCAAATGAGAGTCAGTGCTTCACCCCCTGCCATCAAACAGGTATGTAGGAAAGGAGAGCCCAGCCATTCTCCTGTACTGTTTCAACATTTCTGAAAGGGAAAAATAGGCTTTAGCGTGATAATAGAAAGCAGATTACCAGTTCTAACATTCTTCAATGTTACATCTGTGATATGGTCCCATATGCTCCTGGTTTGTCTGAATATCTGAAATATTACTGAAAAGAAATTTCTTTCCCCAAACCCTCAAACATATGATCACTTCCTATAAAATTGTGTATTGAAAAAGTGGTGGCAAAGAAAACGTTTGGTTTTAATTGAATTGACCCAGGTCTGACAAGAAATAGATTATAGAAGCCCAGTGTGCTTGATGTGAGTCACACATTGAGGGAGAAACAAGAAGCTTCTGAACTGTTGTGTTCCAATTGTGTCATAATCCATCCACTCAGGACTCAGTCATATAGGGTAGGAAAATAATTCCTCCTATGTCTGTTGCTAAATTAGGGACAGACATGGGGAAAACTGAATCAGATTACTATTTCAGCATTGAGGGAGATGATTTATTCTTTTCCGTATGATGTTTCCCAAAGCTCCTCTCCTCTCTATTAATCATAGAGAGGCAACCAGACAATAAAATTCAGTGTGGTGTGGTGGATCATTTCAATGTGAAAAACTGCATGAAAGAAGAATTAATCTCCTCTCCTTCGTCTCCAATACAATTCATCTACCCTGGTCTGGTTTCAAGTTTACAAAATAGAAGATAAACCGTGTACCTTCCATGGCTCACCTCATTCTCTCTTACTAATCCAGTTTATGGGCAGAGATATGGCCAATTCAATCATTCTGCTTTTCTCTGTTCTTTGTTTCAGAAGCACCACGGTGTCTGTCATTGCCCTTGGCACAAACGTAAGTGCAATACCCGAAATATATCTTGTGAAAGGATGATCTCTGTAAGTGTCATAAGCCAGAAGATCTGGCAAATGGCAGTCTCAGACATTTTCCTATCCTGATAACCAAGCTGTGTCTTCAGTACTGTCTGGTTGATAACTATCCTTAAATTAAGCTGCTTGTGTACTAAGAGGACTTCTGGTGCAGGAGCTTAATGTCAAAATAATCCAGTACTGGGTAAGAACTTCATAGTGCAGCTAAAGATTTTATAGAAAGGGATGTGCAACTCACCCAAGAAGGACTCAAAATGGCTCGTGTAGAGCATAAAGCCCCATTAAGGATACTGGAACTACTGATATATATATATTTGTTTTCGTAGATTTTCACGGGTACAGGTATGACGGTCTTGGTATATTCGGGTTTCTTCCCGTGTAGGATTTAGAAATTTCTGGTGACGTTTCGACGAGGTCCCACTCATCATCTTCAGGCTGTTGCTTCTGTCCTCACCAGGAAGTTTCTACACAGCAGGGAATTGCTGAGCCATCAAACCACGCCCAGCCACCAGTATTTATAGAAGGAAGGCAGCTCAGGTCTCGCTGTGTTCGCCCTAGAACAAGGACAGAAGCACCAGCCTGAAGATGACGAGTGGGACCTCGTCGAAACGTCACCAGAAATTTCTAAATCTTACACGGGAAGAAACCTGAATATACCAAGACCGACGGTTCCTATGATAGGGAAATTTTAAGGGGAGGAAATGCATGGACATATAGATATTAACCTGACAGTGACATGTCAATGTTTATCTAAACCTTATTTCTGCATATTTCAATAACCAAAGCTAAGGAAGAATGAGCTGTTTGAAGGGAGGAAGACCAAATGCTGAAGAATTTAAATGATATAGGATCACTTCATAGTGAGGCAGTTTTCTTTATGCAGAAAATCTCATGTTTCTCCTTTCAGAAACTTGTCCATTGGTTTGTCAAAAGTCTTTATTCTGGAGACTAGAGGTTAAGTAGAAGGAACCTGAAACTACAGTATAACTTGCTTTCTTCTAGTTCTTCATGAGGATTACATTAGCTGGGAGGGGAGGGGGGAGTGCTATTTTAGTAATAGGATCTCTGCTATGGTGCTAATGTTTAATTGCAGGAATGCCTTTGGAGTTTGTTTGTTTGCTTGCTTGCTTGCTTGCTTGCTTGCTTGCTTGCTTGCTTGCTTGCTTGCTTGCTTGCTTGCTTGCTTGCTTGCTTGCTTGCTTGCTTGCTTGCTTGCTTGCTTGCTTGCTTGCTTGCTTGCTTGCTTGCTTGCTTGCAGATAAATGGAAGATTTTGATTTTATTTTTTGTTGTTTGTCATTTGTGAATAAGCAAGACACTCCTGGCAGCCATTTTGTGACTCTACCAGCCACATGTTCACAAAATTTCAAACAAATTTAAAAGTTTGTTTACTTGTGAATCCTTGTAATAGAAGGGTGGGCTTCCATGTATAAAAATGTCAAGGGAACCTGAACAAACAGTGTATAAGTTTTCAGGTTGGGTTTTATTAGTTTGTGTTTATTTGAGACCTTTTGGTGTTTCAGTGGGAGTTAAAAGAGTTTCTTCCTTTCAAGTTTGTCAACTTCCCTGCATAATTATTTGGAGATGACAGTAGCCCATAGTTATTTGGAGATGGCCCATGTTCATTAGCTACTACAAGATGGGTGTCCATTTTATCTAAGCTTTAAAAAAAAAAAAAGCCATTTAAATGACAGCTATGAGATTGTCCACCCCATGTGACATTTTATTTTCAAAGCTCCTTTCTATTTCATTGTGTGAATTTCTCATTTTTAATGGTTGCCTTGGCGTTTTTATAACCATTTCATTCTACTCTTCTCATTTTTAGAGAATCAACACTCGGGAAGCGCAGCTTTGATCAAGTTCTGACTGTAGAGCTGTGTGGCACTGCAGGTAAGGGCAGAATTTAGATTAAGTGTTCATTATTTTAAAAGACCCAAAAATTGTACCCAAGAGCAGATTATCAGATAGTAATTCCTGCATTTAATCATTAAGATGAAGGAAAAGGAATCTAGGCACCCCTAAACCCTATTGGATTTTCCCTTCCTTAAAAAGACGACTGCAGAGCAGGACATCCTTTGAGTGACAAGTATTCTGGAACCCCTATAGCTATCTTATAAAGGCAAAAGACAGAATGTAACCAGCAGTCATATCCTCAGATCAACTCTGCGATTTGAAGACTCAACGAAGGGGTGGGAATGGTTTAAAAAATAGACCTAACTCCTATTGCAGTGATGTATTTTTACTCTCATGGTCTTATACTGAAAGAGTTTTATCCTTTTGCTTCCTTGGGGGAGATAAGGTCTCACACCACCAACTACTCCTCCATACAAGCCTTCGGAAGAGGACCTATATAAGCCAGACATTCACCAGAGACCAGCACAGAAGAATGTTGTCATCGCCAGCTCTGAGCCACAACCAATGATCAGTCATAGGCCAATTTCCAGAAAACATCAGAAAAAGCAACCAGTGCGGACAGAGCTGTATGCCCACCTGAGTCGGTCTGCTATTCGCCCTGCTCACTCTGAGCAACACGGGGTGTTGAAACGCCCTTTCTCGCGCTCTTTTGGTGATCATGATTATTGCCAAGTCTTGAAACCTGAGTATTCGCTCCAGAGGAAGGTGCTAAGGTCTTGGGAGCCCCTGAGCCATATAGAAAGCCAACACAAGAGGCAAGTGCCTGACGTTCCCTATCAGGAGGAAAGCAACAAGAGTTTTGATAAAAGCTCAGTGAAGGAGGGCAGCAAACAGCTGAGGGACCAAGAAATCAGAGCCACTTTGACCAAACACTTTGGTCTTTTGGACAGTGCCCTGGATGATGGGGAGGAGGCTCTGTTCTTCAAAACCCCTGAATATGATACTGTCTTTGAAGACAGCTGCAGTGAGATTGGTTCTCCCTTGGAAGAGGAAGAAGAGGAGGAGGAAGAGGAGGAATACTACATGACTCCATTGGGTTCCAACAGAGGTCTGCACAGTAGTGCTCTTTCTAGGACCAATTTGCACTATTGCTCCCGAAACAGATCTGATTCAGAGTCTTCCTGCTGCAGAAGTAGGTCTCCCGTCAACCAGCAGGTTTTCAGGTACATTCATTTGCAATCAGTAATGTTTGGGGGAAGGGTCTGAGATGGTCACAGTCATTTGCATAGGTTTGCATCGTTGATTGCATCAATTCAGAGTATTGCACATTAAAACTTCATACACTTTAGTTACATTCTAAAATAATGCAGTGCTGTAAGAATGGTGGCCCTTCAGTCAGCCTGGGGGAGTATAAGACTAAATTTCTAGAAATTTCTCAGGCAGGGTTACAGCTTTTTCCTTATTCTTGATTTGCCATTGCAGTGGGGACTACATCTTATAAGGCTAATTTAAAAGACAGTGGGCTAAATTCAAAAATCCTGTGAGCAAAGTACAGAAGTGGGAGGAATTATTTTTTACTGAATTAGTTCCTCCTCCAGACCTTGAGAATCTACTCCAGAGGATTGACGGACCTATTAGAACTGCACCAAAAATAACCATGGGAGTTGAAAGAGAAATTGGGGAAATTTGCCTTTGTTCCTTGATTCAGGAATACCAACTTCTACCAGATAGATAGTATTCCTGAATTGGAATGAGACCTTCCATGCAAAGGAGGTTTTTGAGAACCAATGGGAAAAAAGAGATACCCTGTTCAGACGGATAGAAATAAATGTAAGATTATTTGTAAAAAGATTTAAGGACAAAATTGTAGAATGACTATGCCTAAAAAGATTATATCTCCAGATTTATTTGGATAGGAAATCTGTCTTCAGTCACTTATGCCCTCATCACCTCGAGGATCGATTACTGCAATGTGCTCTACTTGGGGCCACCCTTGAAGAACGGAGAGGGGCGGCATACAAATCTAATAAATAATAATAATAACGTTCAGAGATTGCAACTTGTCCAGCATGCATCTGTGTGAGCCATGATGGATGTACCTAGATACACCCATATCAGTACAAGACTCTGAGAGCTTCACTGGCTTTCTATTGGTCTCTGAACACAATTCAAGGCGTTGGTATAAAGCCTATATACCTATAAAGCCTACATAGTTTAGGACCAGATTATTTACGGGACCGTCTTCTGCCTCACATGTCCCAGCGACCGATTAGGTCGCACAAAGTCGGCTTTCTCCAGGTCCCATCAGCCAAACAATGCCGGCTGGCAGGACCACGGGGGAGAGCCTTTTCTGTTGTGGCCCCAGTTCTCTGGAACCAACTCTCTCCCAGAGATTCATACTGCCTCCACTCTCCTTGCCTTTCGAAAAGCGCCTAAAACAAATCTATGTCGGCAGGCCTGGAGGCGTTAAACCATGGTCCTCCGCTCTGGCCACTAGTATGTATGAGTGTTGATTGTGTGTTGTTTTATTGGGATAAACATTTAGTGTTGCTATTACGTATTGGGGTATTTTTTAATTTTATATTATATTTTTATTGTTGTAAGCCGCCCTGAGTGCTCCAGGAAAAGGGCAGTCCATAAATTTAATAAACAAGCAAATAAATAAATAAATTTTCAAATTGTATGATATTTAATCATTTACATTTGCTTACCTCTTAGTTCCAAAATTTGATGGCTGCCTGGCCACCTTTAAAAAATATTTAAATATTTGGGAATATACAATAGCCCATGGTGTTTTGTATTGATTATAAAATGGGTGAGACAGTCCCTGCAAGCAAGGAGTATGTTTCTAGGAATAGTTTCCCTGATTAAAATTCTGACTTCTAAGATTGAAAACAATTGGAATCCATTTGGTTCTGTATTTCTTGTTTTCCAATAGACGTGAAAATGGCAAGCGTTGTCAAGCAGGAAATATGAGCAGCCAGAGACTGATGGAGAAAAAGAGAGAAAAAGCCATTGTGAGTGACCTATGAGCTCTCAATGAGATTTGGGGTGAATGAAGGGGAAGTGGTAGGGTTTCCAATCTGATCAGATGATTCCTCTTTCTGAAGCACATTTGAATTTTGGGAGACAGGAATTTCTGTTCAGGAAGGGGTAATACAGGAAGTTAGCTGGTTTTCCAAACTCTATTACTCTGTGGAAGAGGAAGTGCATGTTAATGAACGATAGCTATCCCTCTGCCAAGAACTCAATCTGTTGCCAGTTACTTCATTTTATTCCCTTCCAATATATTTCTTTTATAGATAGTTTTGGCAGAAGGCAAACTATCATTCATCAGCATGCACTTCCACAGAGTAATAGTGTTTGGAATCTCGAAAAAGACATGGTATCATGTTTTTAAAAATCATACAAATAAGAGGAGATATATATGCATTTGTTGAAGTTGGGGAAAAAAAGCTGCATTTGAGGCTGGTCAAAATTGAGGCTGGTTTGATATTCTATATATCTTTTAATCAGCCAGACACAGATTCATTTTGCAAAGTTAGAGCTCATCTTTTTCTGTTGAGAAGATTAAAGATATTTAGGTGAGAAAAACATCTCCTATCAAAGCACTTTGTCAACTGGTTAAAGAAGTTGTCTGCTTCATGTCCATAGATTCCTAGTATTAGTCTTCCTATACGGGCATCCTTCATGTAATTTAAAATGTTAGAGATGGTTCTTATATGAATGATTTGACATCCATACATGATTGCTGCCCATGCAGTATACGAATCTTTTCAGATCTGCTGGTGAATGGGAGGCCTCATCTTGAGGCTGCGTTGAAAATCAGAAATGCTTCAGAGATTTGCAGTATGATTTCCTATTCATTCAACAAACCTGGTCTTCTTGCTCTGCAAAACTCTTTTTTTTCACTTAAAAGAAATTGTATGTCAGATTTAGTTTTAGGCTTTTAGATCACTTCATAGAACAATTTAAAGCTCCCTATGAAAAAAGGGACCTGCATTTTTAAGCCAATAATATAATTTAATAGATTGTCCCAAAGGCCAGAAACTTCCATCAGACATCCATTACTGTGACAGGCTTGGCAAACATTTAAAAAATCAACAACAAAAATATTACCTCTGAATTAAATCTTTCTAAACTATTCCTGTACATTCATACATTTTCTAAACTACAATTCCTTTCTTGGATTTTCCATCCATTCTTTTCACACATCATTTTTAAAAAAAACTTGGATTGATAGTAAAAAAAAAAATTTTCTGACTAATGTAAGTTCAAAACCAAATGGAACAAAAGATTTCAGCTCCTGTCAAAAATATGAAAAAGTACTACTTTAATAGTAAAGTGAACCTGGAGATATCAAGAATTTATCAGTTTAATGCACCAGGACAGGCATGAGCAATTTACTCATGTCAATAAGAGCTGCAGAGAGCTGTGGTGGCACAGTGGTTAGAATGCATATTTCAGCCTAATTTTGCCGACTGCCAGCAGTTCAATTCTCACCAGCTCTATCCGTATGAGAGTGATAAAATGAAGACCCAGATTGTTGGGGCCATATGCTGACTCTGTAAACCAGTTAGAGAGGGGTATAAAGCACTATGAACCAATATATAAGTCTAAGTGCTGTTACTATTAAACAGGGAGAAGGCCGTGTAGTATACATCCAAAATCTTGCCAGCAGTATGAGCTCTAGTGAACTGAAGAAGCAATTTGAAGTGTTTGGAGAGATTGTTGAATGTTGCATTTTGACCAAGAATAAAAGGTGAGTTTTCTTTATCTTATATTATATCTTAAATTCACTCTGGCTGAAATAATGAGTATTTGTAAATTAGCTAATTTACTCTATGATTAAAATTAAAATCGGAATCCAAAGTTCAGTAGCTGGATCATTCTTGTTCTTTGGGAAAACATCTGTTCTGAGGCCCCTGTGAACATAAAGGTTAAGTAATAATTGAACTGGTGTAACTATTAAGAAGTAAGTTAAATAAGTTAAACATTTTGTTAGTTAAATATGCATAAGGATTGCAGTGTGAAACTCATTCTTTCCTCAGTTGCATCATATTTATTTTGGCTAAGAAACTGCCATTAAATTCCCTCATCATTTAACAGTGCTGTATTGCAAAGAACAGGGGTGTCAAACTCCCGGGCCACAGGCCAGATGTGTCATGCGCTGGCCATGTCCATGCCCAGGTTAGTGAAGGGGAGGGATCACGATATGTCACCATTGTGATGACAAGAGTTTGACACCACTGGCATAGAAGGTGCAGCACTTCTTGAACTTTACAATAGACTACTACTTAGCATATGCATATGCAATTCTCCGTACTGAAGGAGTGGGTCCAGCAGTCACATGGGTTGCTCCTGTCCAATCCGTTGGAACTGAGCCTAGTATTAAAAAAGACTGCTGGATCCGCCCCTTCCCCAGAATTCGCTCAGTTCGCATCCTCGGATGTGTGTGAATGCTCGTTCCTCTCGATAAAACACCTTCCCTTCGATCTCTCTTCAATAGCAAGTAAGATTTTTCCATTACTCAGCTTGCCGGCAGTTTTTTTCTCAGCCCTACAGGGCTTTGAGTTGGGGGAGAAGTTAGCGGCTCAGCCATTTGCGGTTTTTCCCTTCGTGCTGCAGCCGCGGCCGGTTTGTTAATTCCGGCCTTGGAGGTCCTGCCGTGAGCAAGCTTTATTTTTTTTCCCAACTAATTAAGGGCTATTTACCTCCCGCGGTGTGGGACTTGTTTTGTCTCCCGGGCTTAGTCGCTCCTATTGCAAATAACGGAGCAGTTATTTTGGCGCCAAGGCTCTGACGCCCAGTAAGTTGCACTTTCGGTTCTGCCCTAAGGGGTCGGCCATTAGTGCCTACAGCCCGCCGCCTGACCCTGGAGTCGTCGCTTTGAGTTCCCTCGGGCCTATTCTCCACGGAAGTGGCCTCCAACCAGTGTGCCTTGGTTTTTCTTAAAGTTAAGTTAGTGAGGCCTGCCACGCTGCACTTAAGGACAAGAACTCTTGGTATCGCCCAGGATTGCCTCTTAAGGCGCAGCTGCTCCTGGGCCTAGGAGCAGGGTCACCTATCCTCTTGGGAATTCCACAAAATAATTCTTCTCTCCCCTATTTTTTGGCTCAAGCCTTGTCTTCTGTAATTGCTCAGACTATGGCTTCCCTTCCCAAGAGAGGCACTACCAAAGGTTCCAAAGAGGTTAGGCCTACTGGTAATCCTTCTGAGCTTCCCCAGGCCTCTTCCTCCTCTTCCTCAGGCTCTCAGTCTTTAGCCAAGCCCACTAGGGCTGAGAAGAGAAGGGACCTAGCCCTACAAAAAATACATGATAAATCAGCCAAACGTTTTAAGGTGCAGGCCCAAGTGCATATCAACCCTACCCCCCCGGAGGCCTCTAACCTGCCTCCCTCTGGGGTACCTGTGCTATCCCTGGATGAGCCAAACCTAAATCCACCCCAACCTAACCTATGGGGTTTAGGTCCAGAGGAGCCAGATATTACCGAGGATTTCCCCCAGCCAGAACCTGTTCAGGGCCTCAGGGATCCTCAGGCTTTTCCGGCTGATATTTCTTCCTTGCCACCGGAGTTTCAGTCTATCTTGACTATTCTGACTAACACTATTGATGCTAGACTCTCATCTTTAAATGTACCTCCTCTGTCTCATCCTCCCCCTCGCTCCTCCCGTCCCGTGAGTTCTTCTCCTTCCTACAGAGCCCCAGTCATGGAGGTCTCTGACTCCTCTCAGGAAGAGGATGAGGACGTGGATGCAGAAGAGGATGATGACCCCTTTCAGCGTCTGTCGGAGGATGAGGAATCTCAGATTAAGATTCCAGCCCCAGCTGCTATTTTCCCTTCGCAGCTTTTCAAATCTCTCCTGCTAAAAGCTAGAGTATCCACGGGGCTAGCCGGGCAAGAGAAGCAAGCTACTCCTTCCACAGACCCCCCAGAGGAAAATCTTCCTTACTTCATGGAGGAACAGGAAGACAATGAGGTAATTCCTATGCCCAAGTTGTTTAAGGATGCCTTGCTTAAACAGTGGGACCACCCAACCATAGGCTTCACTCCCACTCCCAAGGACAAGAAGCTCTACAAGCTCTCCCCCTCCTATGAGGAACTCCTAACATGTCCCAGGCCAGATGAACCAGTGAAGACGCTCCACTCAACGGCTGCCATGCCTGGCGAGGCAGAGGAGGTCCTCCGGCCAGAGGACAAACGACTTGAACAAATGCTCAAAAGAAGTCTCCTTGCAGACTCATGGGCCATTAAGAGTGCTGCAGCGGCATCCTTCTTTTCCAGAGCTATGCTCTTATGGCTTCGTCAGCTCCAACTACACCTGCCTCCAGATGACTTACGAGGCCAACAGGATTTCAACAAAATTTTCGCAGCTGCCCAATATATAGCAGATGCTACTCTCCAATCTTCCAGATTTGCAGCCAGATCAGTAGCAGCCTCCACAACGGCCAGAAGGCTTCTATGGCTCCGCCCTTGGCAGGCGGGGGTAAGACAGAAATGGCAGTTAGCTATGGGTCCACTGAAACGTAACCTCCTCTTCGGAGATCTTCTGGACCCTCTCCTTACGGAAAACGCAGACAAGAAAAAGGTCTTGGGACCTACCACCAAGAAGGCCCCGAAACCGCAGTCCTTTCGGCGCACCGGGCGTCAGCAGGATCAAAGCTTCGCATTTCACAAGAGCCCAGGTCAGTATTCCCCTCGCTTTCGATCCCAAGCTAGAACCACCAGGGGCAGAGGGTCCCGCTATCAGAGAGGATCCTCTACTACCAGAACTTCCAAAAGAACCAGATGGTAAGTTTTCTCACCTGCCTATAGGCGGTCGCCTAGCCTGGTTCTCTTCCGCCTGGCACCGCTCTTGTAAGGACCCCTGGGTCATTGACACAGTGGAAAGGGGCCTAAGGTTAGAGTTTATTTCTTCTCCCCCTAACCGTTTTATTTCTTGTCCCTCTCCCAGTTCCTCTCCATCTCGTATTCGAATGGAGGAGGCTATTTCTCATTTGTTGACTATTAGAGCTATTCAACCGGTCCCCTCTCTCCAGAGAGGTTTAGGCTTCTATTCCATCCTCTTCATGGTCCCTAAGACTTCTGGAGGCTGGAGAGCCATCTTGGACCTAAAGAAATTAAACCGCTTCATTAAATATAGAAAATTCAAAATGCACTCCCTATCTTCCATTTTATCAGCTCTTCATCGAGGAGACTTTATGGTGTCTCTAGATCTCACTGAGGCCTACCTCCATATCCCCATTGCCAAGGTCCATAGGAGATTTCTGCGCTTTGCCTTTCAAGGCAGGCATTTTCAGTATAGAGCTATGCCTTTTGGGCTCTCCTCAGCTCCCAGGGTTTTCACTAAACTCTTGGGATCCTTGGCGGCTCATATCCGGGCCTCTCCCATTCATATTTTATGTTATTTAGATGACATTTTAATTCATGGTAATTCCAGAGCTGGTGTAGCTGCAGACCTCTCCTCTACCATGTCGGTTCTACAGAACCATGGTTTTTCCATAAACCTTAACAAGAGTCATCTTGATCCATCCACTTCCATCCTGCATCTGGGGACTATCATTAATTCCGAAATATCCCAGGTTTTTCTCTCCAATGAGAGAAAACGCAGCATTTTGGATCTCATTGCTCGCATCCTGCCCCAGCAATCGGCCTCCATTGTCACCCTATCCTCCCTTTTGGGTAAGATGGTGTCATGTATTGGTATTGTTCCCTGGGCCCGCCTTCACGCCAGGGAACTTCAATGGCTACTATTACCATTTCAGAGATCAGGCCACAGCAACTCGAACCGACGCATCACCATCCCACCGACGGTTCGCAGATCCCTCAAGTGGTGGACTTCTCCAGCCCTAGACAAGGGATCCCCCTTCCGGTGTCCCGACCAGTTTGTAGTCACCACAGATGCCAGCCTCTCGGGCTGGGGAGCCCACGCCCAAGGTCTTTTAGCTCAGGGCACATGGTCACCGGAGGAGGCTTCCAAGCCCATCAATTGGCTAGAATTAAGAGCCGTGTCTCTAGCTCTAAAGCAATTCCAACCTCACATATCCAACCAACATGTGCTGATTCTCACCGACAATATAGCCACCAAAAGCCATATTTGCAGACAGGGAGGCACAAGATCCAAGGCCCTCATGAGGGAGGCCCTGAAGTTGGGTCTTTGGGCAGAGAAAAATCTCCAATCGCTTCTAGCCGATCACATCTCGGGGAGCCTCAACGTCCAAGCGGACTGGCTCTCACGAGCCACCATAGATCCAGGCGAGTGGAATCTCCATCAGTCACTGTTCCACCAAATCTGCCTCAGGTTCGGCCATCCAGTGTTGGATCTATTCGCGACCAGAGACAATACCCAGCTTCCCCGCTTCATCTCCAGGTTCCCGTCTCCGGGAGCGGAGGCAGTCAATGCCCTCAGGAGTCCTTGGCCTCCAGGCCTACTGTATGCCTTCCCTCCAATTCCAATTCTGCCAGACGTGATCAACAAAATCCTCCTGGAGAAAGCACGTGTAATCCTGATTGCCCCTCACTGGCCTCGCAGGCCCTGGTTCGCGGACCTTCAACAACTGTCCGTCCAGGACCCCTGGCGACTCCCCGCTTCGGAGGATATGTTGCGGCAGGGGGCCTCCTTCCATCCGGATCCAGAGTGGTTCCACCTCACCGCCTGGCTGTTATCCGGAGGGACTTAGACCTGCGAGGGTATGACCCAGACACAGTGGAAATCATTCTGAAATCTAGAAGGGGGTCTACCAATCGGATCTACGACCATACTTGGTCCAAATTTCATCAGTGGTGCTCGCAGGAGGGCTTATCCCCCCTGTGTCTTCCCATACACAGGATAATCGCCTTCCTTATGAAAGGTTTTCACCAAGGTCTCTCTACCAGCACCATCCGCCGCCATCTGGCCGCTATCTCTTCCGTCTTGGCGGGGCCTCGCAGGCAGCCCCTACGCTCCCTTCCAGAAATCCAAGAATTTCTAAGAGGAGTGGCCAATCTCAGGCCTTCTAAAATCCACAGATATCCAACCTGGGACTTGCCACGGGTTCTCCACTCTCTTACTCAAGCACCTTACGAACCCCTGAACTCTGCGTCCCTCAGGTACCTATCCTTCAAGGTAGCATTCCTGGTGGCGATTACTTCCGCCCGACGCATATCTGAGTTGGCAGCCCTTTCTATCAGACAGGACCTCTGTCAGTTTCATCAGGATAAGGTGGTTCTGCGGCTGGACCCCACCTTTCTACCCAAGGTCAGTTCCATGTTCCACAGATCTCAGGATATCGTTTTACCTTCTTTCTGTCTCCAACGAGAGCATCCCCTGGCGATTAGATGGCACACTCTAGATCTCACTAGAGCGCTAAAGATTTATATCCAACGCACAAGATCCATCCGGAGATCTGAAGCACTCTTCATAGCCTACCATCCCAGATCCTTGGGATCCAGAGTGTCTTCCACAGTAATAGGTCGTTGGATCAGAGGGGCCATCTCAAAGGCCTACGAGACAGCTTCCCTCTCCATTCCAAGGAATATTACAGCGCATTCCACCAGAAGTGCTGCCACATCTGCCGCTTGGGCGACTCAGGCTCCGTTGGAAGAAGTCTGCAAAGCAGCCACTTGGGCCTCGCCAAATTCCTTTATAAAACACTACAAGATTGATTTGTACGCATCAGCAGACGCTGCCTTCGGAAGAAGAGTACTCCAATCCGTTATCTCTCACGATAGCAATGTACTCCCACCCTAGGGACCTATCTCTTGGGTATGTCCCATGTGACTGCTGGACCCACTCCTTCAGTACGGAGAATAGGCGTTGATTGCTTACCTGAACGCCTCTTCTCGTACGGTGAGTGGGTACAGCAGTCACTTCCCTCCCTTGTGTGGTCTTCTTTACCTTCTATTCTAATTTCTTATAACACATGAGAGTTGAACATTAAAGAGCTTCACTACTGAGCCTAGTCTACGGATTCGCGAATTCTGGGGAAGGGGCGGATCCAGCAGTCTTTTTTAATACTAGGCTCAGTTCCAACGGATTGGACAGGAGCAACCCATGTGACTGCTGTACCCACTCACCGTACGAGAAGAGGCGTTCAGGTAAGCAATCAACGCCTATTTAATTCTGTTAAATTCAGAAGCAGATTGATTTTGGAGTAGTTCAATCCAAGCTTGAAAATTTTGAGCTCAAAAATCTTATCTGTTTCAACTGAAACTATCTGTTTCAAGTGAAAAACTGAGCATGCAAGTTAAAAGATATCCTTTGTGTGTGTGTGTGTGTGTATGCACATACAGTTAGTCCTCGACTTAACAATAGTTCATTTAGTGACTTATGACCTTTTTTTCACACTCACAACCAATGCAGCATCGCCATGGTCACATGATCAAAATTTGGCTGCTTAGCAACTGACTCATAGTTGCAGTATCACCTTTTGCAGCCTTCTTACAAGCCAAGAACAGGGAAGCCAGATTCAGTTAACAACTGTGTTACTAATTGAATACCTGCAGTGGTTCACTCAACAACAGTGGCAAGAAAAGTCGTAAAATGGGGCAAACCTAACAACTGTCTCACTTAGCAACAGAAAATTTGGACTGAATTATAGCCATATTCAAGGACTGCCTGTATACTGTACATACATACATGCATACAATGTTATTTGTTTTAGTGGGCAAATCATTTTTATTCCGTGTCTCTTGTCTGTTGCAGATTTGTATTTATATAAACAGGCAATATAGCAATGCATGTTATATTGTGTAGGGGGAAGGTCAATGTTTTGTAGGCTAATGGCTGTTAACTTTCCTGAGTGGTGTGTAAGTGGAAATAAAAATAATAAATAGCCTGTCGGGAGTGTTCTCTTCCAAGGCAGCTGGGAGATGCCAATGTAATCACTGCAGTTTGATTAATAGACTCTTGGATCCTAATTCCTATAAAGTTTGCATGAGATTTAAACGAGACGCTCTGAGCTCCTGTTGGAGAGACATGGAATAAAAATGATGACAAATAAATAACACCGCTCTGTTGGCTATGTTGGCACTCCCTCTTTCATTATCCAGGGGAGATAAATACGGTGTCATCACATACCGGTGTTCTGAGCATGCTGCCTTGTCATTGAAGAATGGTGCTTCTCTGTGGAAAAGAAATGAGCCATTGTTCCAGCTGGCTTATGGTGGCTTTGGACACTTCTTTTGGACCAGATTTACTGATTTGGGTAAGTCAGCAATCATCTTGGCCTGTTTCCTCAAAATGGATCTGGTTTGGCAAGCGTAGTTGTACTGAATTGGATTCATATACTGCAGGGTTCCTAAAACCTTGGCAGCTTCAGTTCCCAGAATTCGCCAGGAGGCATCCCTTTCCTTATTTATTATCAAACAAAATTATATGGCCATCCAACTCACACACAGTGATCCTGGTATGGATATTAATGATGGTGGACACTAAAAAATCCTAAACATAAAGTCTACACAATCCCAATAATCATTATTTATACATTTTATTATCTATATTTAATATTTATTTACTATTTGATACATTTATTTCTATTTATTAGCATTGTGCTTTCTTTATGCAATCAGAGATAGTGAAGAGGATATTCTCCTGCCAGAGATGACTGAATCAGAATACCTATCTTGAATCACTCACATACACCAGTCATACTAATCCACTGATTATTTAACTACAGATACTGAATTAACGAGAATTGATCAGATATATGCAACACATTAAGCCATGAGTCAGTATTTGCAATAATAGCTGGGTTTGTGCCCATACTTTATTAAAACCAAAGAAAGCAGATTAAACATTCCAAGGATTTTTATATTTGCTCATTTTCACAGACCACAAAATTTGATTTTAATTTATTTTCTTCCATTTTAATTAAAGCCCTCCTCCTCTGAAAGGGGCAGACAGCAACTATTGTAATTGAAGAACATTTAAATTAATCAACCAACTGTAATCATAAAAAATAGCACCCAGTTATTAAATCAAATATAACGCAATCACCCAAAATAGCAATATAATTGGGAGGAATGAATTATCCAATGCAGGCCATTTTTAACAGCTTCCAGACAGATTGTGGCCAACCCTTTCTCTTGAAAGACAGTTTGGTTCCCTCAGCCAAATGGGTTGTGGCCCATCATATTTGCTGATCAGCCTCTTTAGTGTCCTCTACTCATGGTCATTAAATCCTTCCATTCCAGGAGGAAATGGAGATTTAGAGGTTTTCCATGTGACTTGGAAACTTTAGCTGTAATATAAACGACTTAGCTGATCTTCTTGGGACCATACAAGTAGTCTGTCATTTATTCCTCCCTCCCTCCCTCCCCTTCCCGTCCTCTTTTTGACAGCATTTATCTTTTCTCTATAGCAGATTCCAATACAGATGAGTCCTCTCCAACTCCAGTAAAAAGCAAATATGAGACCATGGATTTTGACAGCCTGCTGCAGGAGGCCCAGGAAAGTCTGCATCGGTAACAGCCTTAACCTTTGAGGAATACCTTAATACCTCAGTCAAGGCACTTCCAATATGTTTACGTTTTCAAGAAATGATTAAATATATAATGAGAGAGAGAGACTGCTGACCCTTTAAATTGATGTTTACATTGAACAAGCTGCTTCTGTCTGTGAGTTCCCATGGTGTTGATGTTCCACTGCCACAAGTTAGTATCTCTGCTTCTGATTGGTTGTGTTAGGATGAGCCTGCAAAAGCCTTCTGTCCTCTTCTTGTCCAATCCCCTTTCTCTGACTGGTCCCATTTCCGCCGTGGAGTGGCAGCTGTGTTCACCATAACTTTTATTTCATTTTTGGTCTGTAGTGTGTGATTATGAAATTGTTAATTGTGAATAGAATCAAGATTGTAAACTAATTTTTAATAGAAGAAAGAAATATATACTTATAATGTATTTATGGCTCAGATGTACTGTAATTCAGATTTATTGTACCGCTTCCTTGATTTTTAACTATGCACTGTAATGAGGCACTTGCCCCTCAGCAGATGCAGCCTTTCCAAGATGGTTCCCTTCAGTGAGTGGCTCCTCTGAAAATCGTAACAAATCTGCTTGTCCTTGATTAGCCTGGGGGTTATTGAATGGCAGTGTGGATAAACCATTATTTCCATTTGTCTGGACTGAATGCTGGGATCTCCACTCCTTATTCATTCGCTGCATGATACATGGCAATCTCTGATTCTGCAGTCCAAAGCGGGCTCCAAGTATTTTCCTCAGATGGCAAAAGATTAAATCAAGTGAAAAATGAGAAGTCGACAGGGTATATTCTCCTCTCTTCTTTCATGCTGAAGTGATAAGATGTCCTCCTAGCCAAGTAAATGATACATGAGAAAAGCCCTGCTAAAGTCTTATCTGATCAGCATCCTGTTTCCATGGAGCCACCAGATACTTTTCAGAAGCTCACGAGCTGCCCAAGAAAGCAGTTAATCTAGTACAAGTCGTAATCCAATGCCATTGCTGCTGAGTTGAGACATATATAACAGCCATTATAACCAGTAGCCATTGGCCTGTTTATTCTACATGTAAAATCTCTTGTGGGATAAAGAAGATTGGAAAGTGAGCCAGAAGAGTTAAGGTTCCTAAGCATTAGACTCCACCATCAGAATAGCCATTGTTTCATGACATTACCATAAAGTCACAAAGGTAGAACCGCTTATTTAAGTCATATCTCCAGTAGCCTCAGGAACAGGAATAGATTTCTGACCATTCAACCAAAGCAAAAGCTCTTGCCTGATGGATAACCTGGGTTTGTTTGCAAGACCTAACAGAAAAATGGTCAAAACCATCCTTGCACCTTGACCCCATCAGCAGAGTTTCTCTGCCCCACTTTAAATCTGCTCTCTGCCTGAGTAAATTTGAATAAGCCATACTATATAATATAGCCAGTAGCATACAGTAACTGTATTCTTTTATTATTGTTGTTCTATATATCTGTCTACATATTCCTTTCTTTTGATTTGCCTATGGCTTAGAACTCTACTCATTGATCAGCTTTTCCTAAATTCAAAATCCAGAGAAGGGGATCGACTGTGTGTAACGTAGGCTGATTTAAACAAATGGTTTCTGGAGAAAGAGGCTGTTTGACGAGGGTAAATACATATAGAGACCTCATGCTCATACAGTACACTATACCAAATGCATCATTTGCCAGATGCAATGCAGCTGCTCTTGTGCTAATTCACTTCCAGCAAAGGCTGGGGAGACACTAAATAAGCAATAGGGACACCAAGAGAGCACTTTCGAGTGGGGACCAAATAACATTGCGAAGTCCACCATCAGTCACCATATCCTTATTCTGTTCTTCACAAAGATGAGACCGATGGGGTTCAGCCATCCCATGTAGATAAAATACAACAGCCTTAATTCTATCAGTAGTTAGATTCTCTTCCCTTAAGGTCTCTTTAGCATCAGCACATATTTGATTTGGAATCAAAGGACAAAAACATTCTGATTCTGACCTAATTCATGCTATCTCTAATTCATGCTGTCCCAAAGTCTGTTTGTCTGAATTCTCTTGATAAGGACTGTACATATCAAAAGCACCATAAGATCAAGGAATTTCTTATCCCAGCATGAATGTTTATTTCTGGGATGCGGATGGTGATCTAGAGCTTTCATAATAACAATCCTGATTTCATATGGCAGCTAATATAATTTCCATGCTACTTGTAAAATTCACTGTCGCAATATTTTGGCTAACAATGTCACTTTTTAACATCTCTGTTTAGGAACTTATTAAAGGATTACAAGGCCATTAGATCTTCTTGTGATCAGTCCAGAACAAAGTCTGGCCAAGATGAAGTATCTGCTATTGACAAGTGCCTCATTGTAGCTTTGCCTTTTCTGTCCTAGTATTTCCTTACCACAATGATGTTTACATGTGATTGCTATAGAGCTTACTGTAGAATGTACATAGTGACACATTTAGGGTGGGTAGGACTGTCCTGTCCTGTGCTGTACTGATGTTTTCAGAGAACAATCAAAGAACAACAAAAATAATAATAACATCCACCCCAGCAACTAGTAAGTGGAATTCTTCCATCTCCTGACTTGGTTACAAAAGATATCAAAAAATTCAGAACTAAGGTTGGTCAGAGAGATGGAAAATGCATCAAATTTTAAGCGTGTTGAAAGTGTTGAATGCAGCTTTAAAGAAAGAGTTAAAACAGTCCTTCTGCTATTTGGAAGGTGCTGCTTCTAGCCCAAACTAGCTTGCAAACGTGGCTTATCTGCTTTTATATCTCAAGTTAATTTTCAGAAGCTGGACTTGCTAGTGATATTAGGGCATGCAAGACATGCTCTTTGAAAGGAAGGAAGATCCTGTAATGCACATAGCCTCTCGATCCTAGCTGTAGGGAGAGGTGCAATAAGTGATCTTTGTTTTGCCTGAAGCCTATAAAAATATATTTTTTTGTGCGAGAAACTTCACTAGGACTTTATGCAATATGCACGTATGTGCACAAACGCACACATGAATGAGAGGAAGACAATGGGGACATTGAGCCCTTCAGCACCTGCAAGTTCAGCAGTGTTGAATGTAGAACCCGAGTGGGATGGTTTGCAAAGCACGCACATTTGTCCTGGTTACAGCATATCAATACCCGCAGCTTATGCTAATTGCTATTGGAAGCACAGCTAGTTTGCATCACCCACACAGGGAGCAACGTGTGAAAATCTTTTGATCATATTTATTCTTATGGTGACTTGGGAAGTTGTAGTGTGTTGACAGAAGAATTTTAGGCAAACTCCTGGATCAGAGTACAGGAAGAACAAATGCCATCCCAAATCTTTTAAAGCAGAGCGATACACCAAAGTTTGTATGAATAAATAAGTAATGCGTTAAACTTTTGGTATGTAGAGCATTCGACTACAGTGCTCCATAAAATATTGTAAAGAATAATAACGAAAGGCTATTGAAGAACAGCCAAGTTCCATATGACAAAGGAAGTGATAAGATCAAAAGTATAAAATGCCCAGCTGTGTACTTCTGTCTCTGAATATCAGAGTACCTGAATAATAGACTTGTGATCCACTAAACCAAACTCAGACTGTCATGCTGCCTCCTGATTTTGTTCCTTGCCTAGGAGTGTGAGAGATCCCAATAGGCAACTGCAACAGTCTGTAGTTACATTGGTGAGTCAACAAATCTACAACACGACCCATTTTTCATGCAGTAAGAGAACTATTTGGTTTCCTTAGGACAAGGAATTAAGATGAGCGTTGTATCTTGCTCCAGCTACCCTTGCTGCTAATGTGTTCTGGCAGATTCCTCCTAAGGGCAGTTATATCCAGCACATTTTGATTCTCCAAGGCTAAAAATGACTGTCTGCTGCCTCTCAACTTAGGAGATTCATTTCTGAAGGCATCATGTTCCTTGCCCCTTTTATAAAAAGTTTGCTGCTGGGGTCCTTTGTGTAAAGTTTGCCTAACATTCTTCTGTCCTTGTTTTAATTATATGCATAACGCCAACACCCCCATGTTCATGGGGCAGGCCTAGCCATAACGATGAGCTATAGAACAAATCAAGATCTTGTGAGAACACATGAGAAACCAAATAAAGAAGAATCGATTGTCCAGGGTTTTTCGGAACAAAAGGGTGTATTAAGAAAGGCAATCATGAGGGAGACATTTATTTTTTTAAATAGGACTATATATGTTTGTAAGTGTGAGTGCGTGTGTGTATGAGAGAGAAAGAGAGAGAAAAATCCCTCCTAATTTTATTTTATATTTTTTAATTATTATTAATTTTTTTTTTGGAAAATCAGGAGAAATACCTTAAGGATAGGAATAAACCACAAGCCATTTATTTTCTCTCGATCCTTTAATAACGATCGCTTTATGTGAAACACGTCAATATTGATAAGTCAACTGAAAACTTTGGCAGAAGTAAGACAGCAGTGTTGTAAAGAGACTGCATAAGAAGAACTGGATTCTGTATCTTATTTTCACTGCCAGTTATTTGAACAGTTGTCTTGTTTTCCCTCTGACCTATTCTACCTCCATAAAACTGGTATAGGCTTTGTCTTTGTTTCCGTGGTGAACAACACTCAGTTTTCTTAGTAGCCCATTCAAAAAGCCATACAAGAGTCAGTATGAGTGTGTGCATGGCTGTGTTTAATGTGGCATTAATTTACTATGTGAAAATAGAAAGCAGTTTAGCATTTCCTCTGTTTATTTTTACAAGATAGTCCATGTGTAATATTCTTCACCAATGTAAGCATACCAAGCACCATTTTCATTTCCATGTTTTCTGAATTTTTTTTTCTTGCAAAGAACTATTTTTTTCTCATTTGTGCAATTTGATGGGTTTTTTTAAATAATAAATCTCTACAGTAGATCACTGGTTCCCATATAGCATTTGGGAACGGCCCTTCCGTGATATTTTTGTGTGTATTATTTCAGGTAGCTTTTGTTCTGAAGAAGGTGTTCACCCTCCTTATCAAAAACAGCTAGGGGCTTATTATGCATTCTGCATTGTATTTCTGATTAGCTGAAGAACGTGGCCTAACAGTGAGCAGCAGCAAAAGGGTATTATTAATTTATTCTAAGACAAATCCTGTAAGAATGTAATATATAAAAAAAGATGTTTTAGGGCATATGTTGAGCAAAATGGCTTAGATGTCAAAGCCTGTGTGGGAGTTCACATGATGAGCTGAGTTTCCTTATTATCCTCATGCAGGTAGTCCTTAATAGTTCGTTTAGTGATTGTTTGAAGTTACAGTGGTATTGGGAAAAGGGACTTATGACCATTTTTCACCCTTATGACCATTGCAGCATCCTCATATGGTCATGTAAACAAAATTCAGATGCTTGGCAACTGACTCGTATTTATTAGGTTTATAGTATCCTGGGATCATGTAATCAACAACCTTCTGACAAGCAAAGTCATTGGGGAAACCAAATTTACTTAGCAACTGTGTTAGTAACTTAACAACTACAGTGATTCATTTAACAACTGTGGCAGGAAAGGTTGTAAAACGGGGCAAAACGCACTTAGCAATTGTCTCACTTAGCGATATAAATTCTGGGCTCAATTATGGTCATAAATCAAGGACTACCTGTATACGGAAACCAATAAAGTTAGTTTTGGGAAGAGTCTCCGTGAATATTAGGCCAGGTTTTAAATGTCCCAGGTGTAATATTTAAATCTCACTTATGTAAATCTCTATTATTAAAGGCATCATGTTGTCACTCTTAAGATTAAGCCCAGGTAATCCTGAAAGCACGCCCGTATGATCTGCATCAATCCTAGGTTCATTTGTCTATGAGAATCATGCATCAAGTCAGCCTATGAACCATTGTGTGCAGAAAGCTGTACAGAAGTAGAAGCTGACCCATTTTTCAGTTGCGTTGCCATTGCTGCAGGCTTCTCAAATCATTTGGCAGCTTTGGAAAAGACTAGACCTCTCCATCTGCACAGAACTCTGCGTGCATCAAAATGCACCCGGACCAGTCCAGAACGGTGCTGCATTTTGAGCAGGGTCATAGCACCACTGAGAAGCAGATTTCTTATAATAGTTTTTTTTTCTTTTTTTCCATTTCCTCATGTGTCTGATACCGATTGCGAGACAAACCACTGGAAAGACTAATTTTAGTACAGGAGTTGGTGCTTTAGAAAGCATTATTTCACACAAAGATGAATTCATGCCCTTCTTTGCCATGTGTGTTTATGTGTAGATGTAAGGCAGAGCGTGTGAAGGAGGCTAAATTGATGCATTTTTTAGAGAAAAGTGTAAGAATTTCACCTAAAAGAGGGACACATTTGCTATGTTATTTATAATAAAAATTATAAAATAAAGATTTTACTGAGGGTTGTTTTTTGTTTTCTTTTTCTTTTTCTGGAGAACACTGCTAATAATTAGAAGGGCCCAATTCTGCCATGTTTTTACAGGTATTAACTAAGTGGTAACTTACTTCTGGGTAAGTAAAGGCAGCAGAATTGACCCCTTTGTAATATATACAATCAAGTTTTTAGTTTGATGTTTTAAAAGAGTAGTAGAAGATTTTAATATTTCACTTATTTTCCCCCCAGTCGTATTCTGTTTTGTCCTTATTTATGTAATATACTTTAACCTTAATTGGCATACATTTTATGCCTTTTTGTTATTGTCATTTTTTAAATAAATATTACTTTCTAGTGTGATTTCAACGTCAACCTTCTAAATAAGAGAATGTTTTCTTGTATTTTTACATTGTCAGATTCTATAGTTTCGTAGATGATTTAACCAAATTGCTCAATGTATTCTCTATATCTATCTAGTGAGTATATAAAAGTTCTATTTTAAATTATGTAAATACTTCAGAACTGGCTTCTTTTTGAGACTCCCCCATTGCGGAGTTAATTGTTTACATCACAAAGACTGTAGAATCTCTACATTCATGTACTGTAAATAGTGAAGTGATCTGCCTATAAATAAATAAACCATAACAAATATACCATAAAGTTCATTGTGTTTAGTTTGATTGTAATTCTGTGTGGAATTGTACATACGCTCAATGAGTGGTTCAAGTCATACATTTCTGCATTGGTTAAGCTACTACCTATGGTTTGCAATATACAGAGCTACAATGTTTTATATGACTCCAGTATGTTCAGTAGAACTTACTCTCAGTAAGTATAAGATTAACTGCTTAATTTTAAGGCCTGTGGTTATCCTGACTTTGCTCTCCAATTAAATGTTTTTATGTTGAGTGTTTTTACTTTCGTGACATGCGAGAATCACTGCTTAATTGTCAGCTTAACAGAATACATATTAATTACACTCAAAATTTTGATTTACCTCCAGTCTCTTTTCTTTCATCATTTCTGTTTTTGACAACTTAATAATAGGGCTCATGTTACAGCTTTGCACCGTTGCTGATGATAAAAGGTATAGGCCTGCAGGCCTTCTAATTACTCTGAGAAATTAGTGAAATGTTGCTGATCCTGTCAGATGCATTCTTTATAAATGTGTTTTTTGAAAATTTATTGGTTCACAGATCCTGAAGCAGTGGGCTGGTCTTACATCTTCTCCAGTTAATTACACTATGGCCTAGAATAAAAGATGAATTGAATTTACCCCCTAACTCAAACACTTTGGGTTATTCTGCACATTCCTATGGAGTCATTAAGTTCCTGGATTCCCCTTTACCTGGGACATTTAAGTTCTTGGATGATAGGTGTAAGCGAGTAAACAGGACTTAATTATTCTGCTTCTTTAAAAACTTCTTAATTTTGGTAAAATAAATAATTCTAAAATTTTAGCTCTAACATTTTAATGTTAGAGTTGTGCTATTTTTAAATTTTGATGTTTAATTATATATTGTTCACAGTCCCTCTTTGAAATGCGAATGAATGAATGAATGAATGAATGAATGAATGAATGAATGAATATTTCTTTTTTAAAAATTCTATAATGGTAAATAGGGCAGGAATCTATCTGGTATTATCACTCTTACTGCAAATATGGAAACAAATGTTCTTCATACCATAGAGAGACTTGGTAAAATATTGACAAACCTCAAGGCATCTGTTCCTGGAACATGCTGTATGTTGATTCTAGGTCACGAAGGAGAGAAATGGCAAATTTGAATAAAGGTATTCAAATACCTTTCAAATTAGACACTTTCAAGTACCTAATACCAGAAAGCACAGAATAAAAACTTTAAAACATTTAAGGAAAAACAACAGCATTTCTCCATAATAATTACTTTCAAATGCATGGAATAATACTTTCCAGCTGACCCTACACTGCAGACGCTACAATGAGGGAGTAGTACTTCCAAGAGGGAAAGTTACATAGAGAATATGGTAACTATGGTCCCTCACCTTCATGCCCACTTTTCCTTTCCCTAATGGGAAATTTATATCTATCAATCAATTGATAGATAGATATAGAGACAGTGGTGGGTTGCTACCGGTTCACACTGGTTTAGCAAACTAGTGGTGGTGGGCATCACCCACCTGCCCAGATATCATCAAAAATGCTCTATGCATGCACAGAAGCGTTGCACGCGTGTATTTGCGCACTCACGTTCCCAAACTGGTAGAAAAGTTAAGTGAAACCCACCACTGTATAGAGAGAGATATAAATATAGATATAGAGGGATGGATGGTTGGAAAATACTATTAGTTTTTCTTCTGAAATAGGGATGTTTTCCTGATTGTCATCCTGCCACTTCTTTTCTAAGGCACTCTTCTTAAAAAATAGCAATTAAAATGAATGTAACAATATCCATTCCTAGTTTTGATAGTTTTAAATCAATCAGTAGTGGGTCACTGTAGGGAAAGTCCCTTCTAACCATTTTTCCTAAATAGCATACTGAATCCAGTGCACTAACTTTCAGGTAAAGCCCAGCAAAAAAAAAAAAAAAATAGATTAGAGAATGCAATGTGGCAGTCATGGTAGTCCCTTATGTAGAGGCCTTCTATAACGTTAGCCAAAATGTTTTCTATTCAACTACAGCACCCCTAAGGACTGTGTTTCTTTTCAAGCAGCTTTGCTTATGTTTGAAATTGATATATAGCCATGGCATGCAAGCCATAGGTGGCACGCAGAGCCATATCTGCTGGCACACGAGTTGCTGCCCTAGCTTCAGCTCCAGTGCGCATATGTGTGCTGGCAGGCTGATTTTCGGCTCATGTGGAAGTTCTGGGAGGGCATTGCCTCCAGAGGTCCTCTGGGGGATGGGGTAGGTACTTTTCATTCCCCCACCTCAGGCTCCAGGGAAGCTTCTAGACCTGGGGAGAGTGAAAAATGGGCCTATAGGAGGTTTGGAAATGAGCGAGTGGGAGAGGATGTGTGTGCATGCATGGGGGTGGGGCAACGGGGGAGTCGTGTGCATGCGCAGGGAGGGTGGGGCAATTGGGGGCATTGAATTATGGGGGTGGCCAACCGTGCCTGTGATAGCGTACACGCTTGTCTTTTGGCACCCGAGGTAAAAAAGGTTCTCTATCACTGGTATCAGAGGAAGTTTCCTCCCAATTCAGATCAGACCTGCTGGTGATATCACAATGATGTTATGGAAAAGTACATGGACGTCACCATGTTTTTTAATTTAATTTTATTTTATTTGGAATTTTTTTTGGAATTTTTTTCTTCTTCTGAGAATGTGCAGAAGTTGAGTTTCTGGCACTGTGCATGCAGTCGCCATCTTGTTTTTGGCTTTATTTTTTTGAAAAATCTCCAGATTTTTTCATGCATGCACGCGCACCCACGATGTGCCCCCACGCAGTGCGGGAGGAAGTGAACCAGCGGCGAGGTGAATTAGAATCCACCCCTGACTGATATATAATATCCAAAAGTAAATAAGTCATAGTGTTGGAGATATTTCAACATGTCTTCAATTTTTCAAATCTCTTAATATAATTTTCTAGGTCATTCTCTACAATGGATATAACCAAAATTCCTCAAAATTATTCATATTATTCAAATTATATTTGAAATATAATTCAAATCAATATGGCTATCTTTAACACAAAAACATTTATTCAAATATTTATTTGGGTGTATTAAATATTCTTTCAAAAAGAAATCAAAAGCAGCTATGGCCAAATTATGTATTTTAATGTATACTTGTTTTTTTTACATTGCCAACAAATAAATTTTGCAATCCATCCTTTCTGAGGGATCCAATAGTTACAGAATAAAATAATTTGATGGATTAATTTCAGACACAATTCCAAATTGTCAAACTTAACATTTAGCAGATATTCCAACTCTATACCACAATTCATATGAGTTGATTATTAAAGGGGTTTTTTAATTCAATTTTTAGAAAGTTTTAATTTCACTAACAGTCAAAAAAGCCTCCCTTAGGCAGCTTGAGACAACTATCCTGTTTAATGCATATTCAGAAATGAAAATATGGTTATGTTGATTATACTGCCACTGATGTGTACCAGGTAAAGAAAATTATATTTATAGTGGTTGAAAATCATTAAAATAATAATTACACAGAAATTATTCATCCAGATTTTGACCAAGCTTTGACAGAATATCTTCCCATCTATTTTTAAGTAAACTTTTCCACAAAGATAAATATTAAGGCATCACAACTTAATTTGCAGTACATTTTAATCAACCCCAGATAAGTTTGGTTGCACATAAGCCAGGCAATACACATATATACATAATACATACATACATACTTACAATTTAGTTAAATTTATAGGCTCATATATCTATATGCTGACTTAGATATTGCTAGAATCTTAATGGAGAGATAATAATTTTCCAATACAGCTCATAGAGGTTGTTCGAAGGGAATTGATACCATCCTCTCATAGGCAAATATTTATTGATCTATTCATTCATTCTTTATTCAATTCAGCATATGAAATAGTACAAGTAAAGAATAAGAGGATTCTGGCCCTGGGACTTTAAATTAAGTACCATCTGAAGCAGCTGTAGTACTAATCAGGATGATATGTTGGAAGGTTATCAGATGTAGCTAGGGTCACTTGAAAACCATAAACCTGAGTTTCCAGACTAAAAAAAAAAATCTCGATTCAAGGTTATTTATAGGCTTCAGTAGGTACAAAAGATGGAATTATTTGAGAGTGGGCATAACAAAAGGATAGGTAAGAATGAATACCTTCCATTTTGGATGTGAAAGTATCCAGTACTCTGGACCCAGAGAAAGAGTACAGACACTTTTTTTATTTTCTGGGCACGTTACTTAATTAACAGATTGATTGACCAACAAGAAGACAAGGTATGGAATGTAAATAACATAATGCAAAATATAAGAAAGCTAAGAAATGTTGAGTACTTATTGCAATTAGTTTGATCTGTTCTGGGATGGCATCGCAAACAAAAACCTACTTTTCTTACCAAAAGAAAAGGACCGGCCAATTAATGGGGAATAAAATGGGTTAGTAGGAAGTACTTTAGAAGTTGAGACAATTAGTTGCATTTCCAGTTAAGAGAGCCAACTTTTTTTAACATCTAAACAATTAGATTTCATTGCAAGCTATACCACAATGTCACTTTTTTTCTCCAGTCCCTGGCAGACCTCACATCTTTAACAACCTTATGAAAGAAAAAAAAACCCAACCCCAGAATATTTGAATTTCTCTGTAACAACTGACAATCCTCCATTGATTGTCCTCAATGGAAATCCAAGATGAGTCATAAGAACAGGTGAGATGGATAATCTGTCAACTAGAAACTATGTATTTGATTTAATTAAAACAACTCAGTTCAAATCATTTAATGAAAGTATTTTAGCTGCAGGCCCAAGGGCTTCAATGTCCCCACCCCTAATACATTCAAGATTAGAGGGAAGGTTCCAACTTTCAAAAAGTAGAACTAATCTTGTAATTCCTTTGTTCTCTATGCAAAATTTTTATCAAGCTACTTCAGATGAATACTGGGGCTTTAAATTTTAGAGAGAAGAATTATTAGAGAGAATCAGAATTACGGCATAGGAGAATTCACTTGGACACTGGGTCCCAAAGGTAGAGATAGACTTACATTCTAAGAAAAAAATCCAAACACCTTCAGAATAGATCAAATAGGGATAGATTCCAACTGAGAATGGAAACATCACTGCTGAAGTTCTGATAATCCACCAAGCGTAAGAGATATTGAGTACAGGTGCAAATCATGCTAAGCAGTATTGACATTAGGCAAAGGGTGTTATATGAAATCAAATCATGACTTGATTTGATTTAGATGAGTCTTAGTCATAACCTGAAACCATGGTTTACATATGAGTTATTTACCTAAGGGAAGGCTGCCAAGATGCAAAAATTCATATGATCAATATGAGTGATCATCTAAAAGCCATTTGGATTTTTTCAATTAAAATCTGCTCTCACTAGCTAAACTATGGCTTTACTTATTTGCATATAATTAATATTTATGTCATCTGATTTAAGTGACTTAAAGCAAATTGTATAATAAATAACATTGCAGTAAATTGCAACTACAAAAAATACAATATACTTTTCAAATATATTTATAATAACCATTAGTACAAGTTACATTCTTGCTTCCTTCCAGCAACTATTATCCAGTATACATCTATAATTAACTCAGTGAGAAAGGGATGTAGGAGTTGCGCAGCAAGATGCAATAAAAATGTCAACCCAATAGGCAGCTGCTGAAAAGGCAAAGTTCATGTTAGAAAAGAAATTTAAAAATAGAACAACCAAGATCCAAATGCAGGAATCAATAAATTCCTTGGGCCTTTTAAGTGTTCTCAGAAATGGAAGTAGAAGTTTACTTTAAACTGTTGAAAAATAAAAGAATGCATTGGCTGATTACATAAAGACAGCCAAGAAGAAGCATTGCAAAATTGAAACACCAAATACAGTGGTACTTCTACTTAAGAACTTAATTTGTTCCATGACCCGGTTCTTAAGAGAAAGGTTTGTAAGTAGAAGCAATTTTTCCCATAGGAATCAATGCAAAAGCAAATAATGCATGCAAACCCATTAGGAAAGAAATAAAACCTCGGACTTTGGATGGGAGGAGGAGGAAGACGAGGAGGAGGACAGTCGCTGCTGAAGGAAGATGGTGAGGTGAGAGGAATCAAAAGAATCCAAAACTTTAAGGCTTTAAAAAAAAGAGGGACTCTGAGGCGGCGAGAAGAAGCATGCACCTCCCATACACCCGGCACGAGGCTGCCTCCCATACACTGCGCCAGAGAGAGAAACCCAGGTGGCCAAAGGGGGGAACCTCCTGCTGCTTTGACCGAAAGGCAGCTGCTGCTGCTACCTTCTTCCTCTTCCTTCCCATGCTGAACGGCTCCCCTCTCCTCTCACTCGCTCACTTTATAGCCGTTGCCTTTCCTTCACTGTGGTGACTCCTTAGTTTGGCTGAAGCCAAGTTGGCTGGCCAGAGCAAAGCACCACCTTTTGCCTTTCCGCGCCCAGTCACTCTGGGAGGCAACCTCGCACTGGGTGTATGGGAGGCAATGCAAGGGAGGTACCACAGTGAAGTGGTTTATTCCCTCTCCAAGCGCCCAGAGAAAAGAAAATGCTTCATTTGCTCTCAGCTGCCCAGAGCAAAGGGAGCGTTTCTTTTCTCTGGGCACTGGCAGAGGTTTATTCCCTCTCCAAGCGCCCAAAGAAAGGAAAATGCTTTGTTCACTCTGGACTACCAAAGCCTCCTTAAGCGCCACCAAAAGGCAACTCTGGCAGCCCAGAAAAGCCCGAGATGAGCGGGATTAAAGGGGGAATGGCAGGAAACTGGTCGGATCTTTGTGCTACTCTCAAATTTCCTGGGAATTTTTTCTGGGCTCAGGTTCTTAAGTAGAAAATGATTCTTAAGAAGAGGCAAAAAAATCTTGAACACCTAGTTCTTATCTAGAAAAGTTCTTAAGTAGATGTGTTCTTAGGTAGAGGTACCACTGTATACAGGAAATAAGTGGATATTGAAATAATGTAATAAAAACAAGAAGAGAATGCTGGCAAGGAAAAACATTACATGCTCAATTTCTATGCACGATCAAGTAGAAAATGGATAAAGATAAAATCTGGCAATAGCTTACAAGACGAATACTGTATTTAAAAAATAATCAGAAGACTTAATTCTGACTACTCAAATGCAAGTTATTCAAACTAATGCAATTAAGGCCAGCATTGAAAAATTATCAAATTAAAAGTGCAGATTGTGCAAAGAGGCAAAAGAAATAGAAGATCATATATCAACTCATGCAAGAAATTTGCACAAATTGATTAAAAGTAATGATATAACACAATTGCCAAAATGATTAATTTAAATATCCGAAAAAATTAACATGTGCCAGTAATGAAACATTACTGGGAATATAGGGTTGAAAAGGGAGTAAAAAAAATGAGCAGGTTAAAATATTGTAGGATTTCTGAATACAAACTGATCTTGGCTCATAATACCAGATTTTACTGTGCTTAAAAAAAAAGAAAGTGTAGATAATTGATGTAACAATAACAAGAAATAGTACAATAAAGGACAAATTATTGAAGAAGATTACAAAGTATCAAGATCTAAAAATCATAATTGCAAGATTTTGGAATAAACCAGTCATGGGGGTTCCGAGACTTATTAGCACACTGGACTCTGTACCAAAAATATATTGGACGCCCTTAGAAAATCTATACTGTACATTGAAAATATTTCCATCTGTTAATTACAAAAGTTACCACTGCTTGGATCCACATATATACTACATTGATACATTATGACATCATAAGAAGAACTTGATGCATATAAAGACCAACACCATCTAAACAACATTACAGCTGTGATTTTCAATAATTACATTGAAAATAAAATAATAATCTCTTATTCTAAATCCATTTAAAGCAAAGAGGCTATCTGAAAAGAATACACCTGTTCTGGAAGGAAGAACATTCAGAATTATTATTTTTTAAATAAAGGCTAGCAGATAAATGTCAATTTTATAATACAAAATAAAGGATTCAAAGAAGCAGAATTGGAAGAACTGCAAAAAATAAATAAAGCTCTGAAGTAGCACAGAATGTAGGGGCAGACGAAGGGGAGTTGGCAGATAAAACCAGCATAGGTCTTGTATCACTTTTATTCCCAAACCAGGCACCTTCTCATCTGCCTTCGCCTGAGAAAGAACAAAACTAAACTATAACTAAAAAAGATGAACTGAAACAAAAATAGTATATTTTATGTACACTGAATGCATATACAGTATACCAAGACAAATTCCTTGTGTGTCCAATCTCACTTGGCCATAATTCTATTCCATCCCATTCCATTCCATTCTGTTCTAAACTGGAAATCTAGAACGGCACAAAAATGACCATTCAAGGTTGCCTCCATTAAAGCTTGTTCCAAAGAAACAGTAATAATAATAATAATAATAATAACAACAATAATAATAACAATAACAACAACAAGTTGGAAGGGACCTTGGAGGTCTTGTAGTCCATCGCCCTGCTTAAGCAGGAAACCCTACACTAGTTCAGACAAATGGTTATCCAACATCCTTTTAAAAACTTCAATGTTGGAGCATTCACAACTTCAGGAGGCAAGCTGTTCCACTGGTTAATTATTCTAACTGTCACGAAATTTTTCCTTAGTTCTAAGTTACTTCTCTCCTTATTTATTTTCCACCCATTGCTTCTTGTTCTACCCTCTGGTGCTTTGGAGAATCTTCTTTGTGGTAACTCTTGAGATATTGGAGCACTGCTATCATGTCTCCCCTGGTCCTTCTTTCCATTAAACTAGACATACCCAGTTCCTGCAACCATTGAATAAGTTGGATAAGTATTAAGAGATGCCAACACTGTAATATCAAATATAATTATGAGTTCACTGAAAGAAGCAAAACAACTAATGTATATTGCAGTGGCAGCTATAACTGAATATTTTAGATGCGAAATCAAGAGAAGAGAAAAGCAAACAATGTACCACAAAAATGTGAGATCAGCTTGAAAAATGAGATCAAAATGTTAAGATAAGATGCAACAAACTAGAACAGATGAAGAAAACTACATCTCCAAAATGCTTTCCAGAACAGATGTCTTCTTGCAAATAACAGGTTTGCTTAGTGTTAACCATAGATGTGGGATATTTTCCCTAATAGATTATTGGCTAAATCTTAGTCTGGAAAGAGTAAAATTTTATTCCTAGGAGCCAGCAGTGATTAAAAGTTTAGGTCATCCTCTTCATGACAATAGACTTAGCTGTCATTAATTGGACAATCTAGAAATATGGAAATTAAATGAGTCCTAGATGTTTATTTTGTCTAATAAATTAATTTTGTTACTTCTTCAGCATTTTATGACACAGTATCTGCTTCTAATGTCTATAATGCTCCAAAAATATATGGGTATGCAATATATTTCAATATGTAAAAGATATCAGAAGGAAATGGGAAAGTCTCCCAGTTTTGGTGCTAATTTGGTGCTTACAGTGGATACGTTGCAGTTCACTAGGCTATTTGATCACTCTATCCTTACCCTATCCTAGAGTTTAAAAGCATTAAAATATTTTTAATGAGACAGCAATTCTATCCACTTTTCTTATTCTTCGTAGTGAAAAGCGTTAATCAAACGTAGGGCATTATTTCTATTCTGGCTTTCAGTAAGTACTTGATTTAGCATGGTATTTTCAACTACATCCATTTCTTATTGAGATCAGAATTTTGACAACAAGGCATGCTATGATATTGCTCAGTTCATGTAAAACTTTAGTCTTAATTTGGAAGGAAATCCTATGTGGAATTATCATAATCTATAAGAAAGCGAATTGATATCCATAGAACAATAGCAAAGCTCTCAAGAGACAGGTAAAATTCCTGCAGGAATTTTAATACAGTGGCACCACTTTACATTCAGAGGGAATGCCTTTTTACAGAACAGCTATGGAATAAAACATCCATTGCAAATTATCTGCTTTGCTTCCTTTTTGCTATTTACTTAGAGTGGAAGATAAGAATAGAGAACAGCCATGAGGTGAGCTCATTGTCTTCATATAACATATTATGCAGGGGTTGTTTTCTTTTTTTTTAGTGTTTATTGTTTCATGGAGCAAGGCAAATAACCTTTTATGTGGAAATGCAGGTCAGGATGGTTTCTTAGTTTGCGTTTTATGTCAGTTGCCCTAAATTTGTAATCCAAAGCACAGACTTTAAAACAGCAAATATTTGATTATGATAGATGAATGTGATAAAGATGTTGGAGAAGGGCCCTATTCAAGTCCATTCATGGCAATACCCTAGAAATCCTTGGAGTGGAGACTCTCACTCAGCCTAACTAATAGGCTTGTTGTAGTAATGACAAATTTAAATTTAAAGAAAATCATTATCTTATACGTCAGAGACAAGAAAGGGCATACATGTAGATGAAATAAATGAATACATAAAATGTACCAATATGTCCTAGTGGAACTATCAGTCCCAAGAACAAAGAATAACGTATGGAATTAATCAAGAATAGTTTACTTTACTGTTCTTCACCTATGACCAGAACTTGCCAAGTTCAAAAAGCTCTTTGCATAACTACAGATATATTCTGGGAATAGCTATTTTAACCCTCTTCCTATTGATCAAACTTTCCAAGTACTGCTGCCTCTTTGTCTTCTGGGAAGCATTGCCTCCTTTCTGGAAATCCAGACTGCACTCCACTCCAGGACCACTGTTTAGTATTTATTTGTTTGTTTGTTTATTTCCATTTATAAGCCTCCCATTTCTTGACGAACTCAGGGCAGCGTATAACAATAAAATAACATATAAAATTTAAAACAGCAATATTAAAAAACATTCATCCATCTATCATTCATAGGTACTGGCCAGAGCAGAGTGTTATTGCTCAATGGCCCCAGGCCTGCTGGCAAAGCCATGATTTTAAGGCCTTTTGGAAGGCCAGGAGGATAGGGATTGTGCAAATATCTGGGGGTTGGGGGGTTGGGGCCACCACAGGGAAGGCCCTTCCCCATGGTCCTTCCAGCTGGCATTGCTTGGCTGATGGGAACCAGAAGAGGCCAACTCTGTGGGATCTAATCTGTCGCTGGGACATGTGAGGCAGTAAGTAATCTGGTCCTAAACCATGTAGGGCTTTATAGGTGATAGCCAACACATTAAATTGCCTTCAGAGACTAATTGGAAGCCACTCCCTATTCAAACAGGGGTGTAACTGCTGTACTAGATGAACCTGTGCAAAGGTCCCCCTAGCCACAGCTGAGAGATGTTCCTCTAGTCTCAGCTGCAGGTCTAGGACTCCCAGATTGTGGGCCCACATTGAGAGGGTCAAGATTTTCCCTCCCAGAGTAATAGATGGGCAGATGGAATAGTCCTTGGGAGGCAAGACCCACAACCACTCAGTCTTGTTGTGGGTAACCTTGAGCCTATTGACACCCATCCAGACCCTCTCAGCTTCCAGGCACCAGCACATCACTTCCACTGCATCACTGAATTGACATTTGGTGGAAAGCTGAGTGTCATGAGCATACTGCTGAAAACTCACCCCATGCCATCGGATGATCTCACCCAGTGGTTTCTTGTAGATGTTAAACAGTAGGGGGGGGGAGGACCAATCCCTGAGGCATCCCACAAAGCAGGGGCCTAAGAGACGATTTCTGTCGCATTACCAACACCTACTGCGACCGACTGGAGAAATAAGAGAACCACTGCAAAACGGTGCCTCCCACTCCCAGCCTCTCCAATCGGCACAGAAGCATACTATGGTTGATGGTATCGAAAGCCACTGAAAGGTCAAGAAGCACCAAGATAGAGGAACATCTCCTATCTCAGGCCCACCAGAGATCATCAGCATGACCAAAGCAGTTTCACTGCTATATCCAGGCCTGAACAGACTGATAAGGGTCTAGATAAATGGCTTCATCCAAGACCGCAGAAGATGGAGTACCACCACCTTCTCAACAACCTTTCCTAACAAGAAAAGGTTGGAGATGGGCAATAGTTTTTCAAAATAGCTGGATCCAGGCAAGGCTTCTTGAGGAGGGGGCACACAACCACCTCCTTTAATGGGGGTAGAAAGTACTCCTCCTCAAGGAAGATTTGTTCACCGCCTGGATCCAGCCTCGTGTCACTTCCCTGCTGGCTGAAATCAGCCAGCAGGGACACGGGTTCAATAAACAAGTAGGGGAGCTCCCAGCTCCCATGGCCTTGTCCACTTCATCGGGCATCACCAGTTCAAACTCAACCCACACAACTGGACTAAGACTTGCCCCAGTCATCTCTGTCAATACTGCCCATTCGGAGCCCAAGTCTGTCCGAAGCTGAGCAAATTTATCCACAGGAAACTGACTAAATTCCTCAGCTCTGCCCTGTAAAAGCTTGTCCACCCCCACCCACCCACCCCCGTATCACAAAGGGTGCAGGTCACCCTAAATAGGGCAGCTGTGTGTGATTCCGCAGATGCAATCAGGGCAGAAAGTTGAGAACATTTTGCTGCCTTGATCACCACTAGACAAGTCCTAATGAAGGCTCTTAACAGTATCCGGTCAGATTCAACATCTCTTCTGGCATTTATCTCCTGGAGCTCCTTGGTAAACCAAGGAGCCTTCCTGGATCTACTGCCAAAGATAGGTCGCAAATGTGCAATCCGATCCAGAGCCCCCGCTGAGGCCCTATTCCAGGCCATTACCAGGGACTCTGCCATATTGTATACAGTGATCCCCCGCTCGTTGCGAGGGTTCGGTTCCAGGAGCCCCCGCAACGAGCGGGTTTTCGCGAAGTAGCGATGCGGAAGTAAAAACACCGTCTGCGCATGTGCAGACGGTGTTTTTACTCCCACAGCGCTAGCGAGGAGCCGAAGATTGAGGACTCAGCTCGGAAGCTGCACGGGTGTTTTAAAAGGTCTCCGCCGGCATGGGGGGCTTCTTAGCACCCCCCCAAACCCGAGTTGGGGGTTCGGGAGGTGGTAGGAAGCCCCCCATGCCGGCGGAGACCTTTTAAAACACCCGTGCAGCTTCCGAGCTGAGTCCTCAAGCCAATTCTGTTCCCTGCCGGCCCGATTGAGCGGCCGGTGGTCTCCATTCAGGGAACAGAATGGAGCGTTCCGCGGCGGGGCTGCTAAGGGGGGGGGAGACGAGCCCAGCCCCGTGACATTTGTTTTCCTGCCGCCGGCAGCCGAGTGATCCTGGGCTCCTTCGCAACCTCGGAGAGCTTCCTGGGCATGAAAGCTCACGAAAACCAGGAAGCTCTCTGAGGTTGCGAAGGAGCCCACGATCACTCGGCTGCAGGCGGCAGGAAAACAAATGTCACGGGGCTGGGCTCGGTTATCCCCTCGGCTCCCCTCCTACCAGCCCCGCCGCGGAAGGCTCCATTCTGTTCCCTGAATGGAGACCGCTGGCCGCTCAATCGGGCCGGCAGGGAACAGAATGGAGCGTTCCGCGGCGGGGCTGCTAAGGGGGGGGAGACGAGCCCAGCCCCGTGACATTCGTTTTCCTGCCGCCGGCAGCCGAGTGATCCTGGGCTCCTTCGCAACCTCGGAGAGCTTCCTGGGCATGAAAGCTCACGAAAACCAGGAAGCTCTCTGAGGTTGCGAAGGAGCCCACGATCACTCGGCTGCAGGCGGCAGGAAAACAAATGTCACGGGGCTGGGCTCGGTTATCCCCTCGGCTCCCCTCCTACCAGCCCCGCCGCGGAAGGCTCCATTCTGTTCCCTGAATCACTTTGAATCCAGCAGCTTCTGCTGGATACGGGCGGTGGGTGGGACGAGCGGTGAGGAAGCCAGGGGCTGTGGCAGCTCGCCCCCCCATCGCCTGTATCCAACAGAAGCGGCGGGATTCAAAGTGCTGGGGTGGGGGGGGTGTCCCGACAGCCCCCCACCCCAGCACTTTGAATCCAGCAGCTTCTGCTGGATACGGGCGGTGGGTGGGACGAGCGGTGCGGAAGCCAGGGGTGTGGCAGCTCGCCCCCCCATCGCCCGTATCCAGCAGAAGCTGCTGGATTCAAAGTGCTGCTGGGAGCCGCAGGCGAAAGGAGCTCGGGCGAAATGACTTGGAGGAATGTGAAGCTGAAACCGGCCGGTTTCAGCTTCACATTCCTCCAAGTCATTTCGCCGCTCGTGTCCTGGCTAAACCGGGCAGCTGCAGCCAACGCGCGCTACGATATTCCGGGCTAGCCAGGCTCAGTGACGGAAGGCAGCGGCTTGGGCCGAGAGGAGCCGGCCTTGATCCGCTGAGCCTGGCTGGCCCGGAAGATCGTAGCGCGCATTGGCGGATCAAGGCCGGCTCCTCTCGGCCCAAGCGGCTGCCTTCCGTCACTGAGCCTGGCTCGCCCGGAAGATCGTAGCGCGCGTTGGCTGCACCGGCGGCGACATTGCTGCCGGCTTGGCTTCGCTCGCCGCTGCAGCCAACGCGCGCTACGATCTTCCGGGCCAGCCAGGCTCAGTCACGGAAGGCAGCTGCTTGGCCCGGGATGCTGGGCCGAAAGGAGCCGGGCTTGAAGATCGCAGCGCGCGTTGGCTGCGGTGGCGAGGGCTTGCAATGGAGGGTGGAGGAAGCGGCCATGGGAGGGCGAGCTGCCTCAGGGAGGAGGATCGGGCGGGACCAGGTGGGGGCTGGAATTTCTCCGCCAGGGCGAAGGGCGGGCGAGCGGGTGCTGGGGAGGGCTTCTCGCCCTCCCGACAGCAAGAGGGGGGAGCGAACGGCGTGGGCAGGCGAAGGGCGGGCGAGCGGCAGCGAGGAGTTTGCGTGGGCGGTGGGGAAACTCCTCGCTGACGCCAGCAAGAGGGGGAAGACCCAGGAAAGCCGCTGCCATCTACGCATGCGTGCAGGGCACGCATGCGTAGATGGTATTTTTGACTTCCGGGTTGAAAAATAGCGAAGTACCCTGTTCGCAATGGTTGGGGACGCAATAAACGGGGGATCACTGTATAAGCAAGTCAGGTATTTCCTCAAGTGCCCTCTGAAACCTTTCTGGGTTCATTAGATGTCTGAGGCAGAACCACCTAATTGGTTACGCCTGCCTGCGGTGGAGGATTGGTGTCATAAAGTCAAGCCATAGCTGGAAATGATCTGACCATGACAAGGGCGAGTTCTCTATAACTCTTAACATCAGATCATAACTCCACTGCCCCGAGAGAAACACCAAGTGTGTATCCCCCTTTAAGAGTCAGACCCTGTACTACCTGGGTTAGGTCCATGGTTACCACGGAAGCCATGAACTCCTGTGCCAATTCCAAGGATTCACTGAGCAATGGTACCTAAAAGTTCCCCAAGACCATGAGTCAGGAGAACTCGACCGCCAGCCCAGCTACCACCTTGAGTAGCACAGGCATGGCTGTTGCCATGCAGCTGGGAACAGTATGAGTAAGAAGTGCTGCAGCTGCCCCCCATAACTGTATGTGGTACTGGACTGTATTAAGACTGGGCTAATATCAAAATCAAAGGACATACTCTATATTACACTGGTGAAATCACATTGGGAATACTGCTTCCAGTTCTGGCACAATACAAAAAAAAGTGCTGAGGCCCTAGAAATAGTTAAAGGAGAAGCAACAAAGATAATAGGGTGGGTGGGTTGTGGCTAAGTCCTATGAAGGGAATTAGGTATTTTTAGCGAGGAGAAGACTGAGGTGAGACATAATAACAGTCTTCCAATACTGGAAGGACTGCTACAGGATAGTGTATTCTCAATTGCACTTGAAAGTAGAAAAGAAGGCAAGGCAAGGTGAAAGCAGTTCAGAGGAGGATTTGACCTGTAAATGAGGTGAGAACTATCAAGCAATGGGACAGCTTGGCTCCCTCCATTAAAAGTATCAAGAAAACACTGGACAACTTAATAGCCAGTCATCAACACCCTAATCAACTGCTAAAAAGCCACACATGACCAGATACCACATAAATACCAAACACGGAATAGCTCAAAACACACACTCTGCTAGACAAAAATCCCCGGAGGAAGGGCTCCAGCATGAGTCCGAAAACCTGGAAGACAAAACCTCTGGTCCCCGTGACCAACCCAGATTGGATGCTGCAACATTATCCTGAGACATGTATTCGCCTTCATTCATGGACAGCCATTTGTTTGAGATGGTGTAAGGACTCCTGCCTTAGACAGGTATTTGGATGAGATGATCTTCAAGGTCCCTTCCAGCCATATGATATTATTACTATCTAGGTCAGTGATGGCGAACCTTTTTTTCCTTGGGTGCTGAAAGAGTGTGCGTGTGTGCTATTGTGAATGCGCTAGTGCCCACACCTATAATTCAATGCCTGGGGGGGCAAAAACAACTCCCCCCACCCCCAGAAGCTCTCTGGAGGCAGGAAATGGCCTGTTTCCCAACTTCTGGTAGGGCGAGTAGGCTCGTGTTTTGCCCTCCCCAGTCTCTAAAGTCTTCCTTGGAGCCAGGGGAGGGTAAAAATGCCCCCCTTCCCGAGGCTCTCTGGAAGCCAAAAATGTCCTTCCAAAGCCTCTGAGTGAGCCAAAAATCAGCTGGTCGGCACACACGTTGCACGTTGGAGCTGAGCTACGGCAACAGCTCGCATGCCAGCAGATATGGCTCTGCGTGCCACCTGTGGCACTCGTGCCATAGGTTTGCTATCACTAATCTAGGTGATTACTAAGAGTTAAAACAATTTGATGACACACAATCAATCAATCTCCAGGAGCCTGCCAGCCTAATTTCCTATAAATAGCACAGCATATATGTGACAGAGAAGACAGAGGTGGAGACAATGTAGAAAGAAAGCAACTTCTGTCACCAGGTAGTCTTCCTTGTGTAGATCAAAGATCATATGAATGAGCACACCCAGATATCACTTGAAACTGCACATGAGTGCTTTCTTCACATTATGCTGTTAGCATAAGTTAGCATGTGCTTTGCTCAGGCTTTGCAGTTACAGATTTCTGGATAGGCCTAGAAAGTTTGGGGAAAGTTCATGTTCTCAGGAACAGACAGTGTTGTATGAGATCATGAGAAGGGATGGGAGTACTATCTGGCACCATTAAACACATTCTTTTACCTGGCTTTCTCACAGGTTTCCTGTAAACTATCATATACCTGCAGCCTTATCTATGATATGTTGGCATGCTTATGAATTACAGCATCATGTAGAACTGCGCATGTGTATTAGCTGGATTAGGTCATAGAGAACAGAGTATTATAAAAGGGTGCTGTGTGAAATAAGTTAGGATAAGTTCGGATAAGTTTGCTTCTTTTGGTTCCTTTGGCTTCATGGCCTTTTCTACTAATAAAACAAGGCCCTTTGGCTTTTTTCACCCTGCAATGATCTTTGTCTATCCTTGAATCTTTCAACCAACAAAACAACATCACCATCAGATCCAGTTCCATTATTGTTGCTTGTTGACTTTTCTTGTGAATTAACAGGTTTCAATTTTAAAAAATCCTAATACTGTTATCAAAATCTTGCCTATCTGCTGACATTATTGAGGTCTGTCTGTCTGTCTGTCTGTCTGTCTGTCTGTCTGTCTGTCTGTCTGTCTGTCTGTCTATCTATCTATCTATCTATCTATCTATCTATCTATCTATCTATCTATTTATTTATTTATTTATTGGATTTGTATGCTTCCCCTCTTCAAGGACTTGGGGCGGCTCGCAACATGTAAAAAAATCCAATTAATATACTAAAAAACTTTTTAAAACTCTAATAAGATTTAAAATCATTCATTCCCACTCACACAGCAAAACATACTACACTCGTCAGCCAGGGGCCTAGGGGATAATGGCCCCAAGCCTGGTGGCAAAAATAGGACTTTAAGCTTTTACGGAAGGCGAGGAGGGTGGGGGCAATGTGAATCTCCGGGGGGAGCTGATTCCAGAGGGCCGGGGTCCTCACAGAGAAGGTTGTTCCCCTACGTCCTGTCAAACGACATTGTCTAGTTGACAGGACCTGGGAAAGGCCGACTCCATAGGACCTAACCGGTCACTGGAACCTATGCAGCAGAAGACGGTCGCAGAGATAATCTGGTCCGATGCCATTTAGGGCTTTATAGGTCATAACCAACATTTGAATTGCGTCTGGAAACTAATTGGCAGCCAATGCAGTCCATGGAGTACTGGAGAAATATGGGTATGCCTTGGAGGACCTATAACCACTCTTGCGGCTGCATTTTGGATGATATGAAGTTTCAGAACACTCTTCAAAGGTAGCCCCATGTAGAGAGCATTTCAGTAATAATAATAATAATAATAATAATAATAATAATAATAATAATAATAATTTATTGGACTTGTATGCCGCCCCTCTCCGAAGATTGAACCTCAAGGTGATAAGGGCATGAGTGACTGTGAGCAAAGACTCCCTGACCAAATAGGGCCACAACTGGCACACTTGGCAAACCTGGGTGAATTCCCCCCTCGCCACAGCTGAAAGACGGTGTTCTAAAGTCAGCTGTGGATCGAGGAGGATGCCCAAGTTGCAAATCCTCTCTGAGCGGATCAGCTATTTCCCCTCTAGGATAATGGATAGACAGATGGACGAGTCTCTGGAAGGCAGCACCCACAGCCACTCTGTCTCGTTGGGATTGAGTTTGAGCCTGTTAGCACCCATCCAGACCGACAGCCTCCAGACACTAGCACATTACTTTCACTGCTTCACTGACTGGACACGGTAGAGATGTATAGCTGAGTATCATCAGCATACTACCAATAACTCACCCCGTGCCCTCGGATGATCTTACCCAGCAGTTTCATGTAGATATTAAACAGCAAGGGGAAGAGGACCGACCCCTGAGGTACGCACAAGGCAGGGACCTAGGAGCCTACCTCGACCCCCCCACTAACACCGACTGCGACCGACCAGAGGTAGGAGAACCACCGTAGAACAGCACCTCCCACTCCCAGCCCCTCCTGTCGGCACAGGATACCATAGTCGATGGTATCGAAAGGCGCTGAGAGGTCAAGGAGCACCAGGATAGACCCCCATCCCAGGCCTGCCAGAGATCATTCATCAGCGTGACCAAAGCAGTTTCCATGCTGTAGCCAGGTCTGAATCCTGACTGTCGGTGGCCTAAATCAATGTTTCCCAACCTTGGCAACTTAAAGATATTTGGACTTCAACTCCCAGAATTCCCCAACCAGCGAATGCTGGCTGGGGAATTCTGGGAGTTGAAGTCCAAATATCTTCAAGTTGCCAAGGTTGGGAAACACTGGCCTAGATGATCGGCTTCATCCAAGGACCGTTGGAGCTGGAGTGACATATGCATGTGTATGAGACAGCGTGACTGTATGTTTTATTTCAGTGGCCTTTGGTCTTTTCCTAAGGTTCTTCATGTCATCATCCCCATTCACCAAATTGTTCTTCATGGCACAGAATAAAGGAAGAATAACCTGGCCTCCTACTTTTCTTCTTTATTCAGAGAGAGAGAGAGAGGGAGACAGAGATGCAGACAGAGAGGGAGGGAGGGAGGGAGGGAGGGAGGGAGAGAAATAATGAAATGCACATAAGATTTTTGTATAGATATAAAAAAATCTTGCCTGCTTTTTATATCTCGCCCCCTGCTTTTTCTTCAGTTTGTTCCAGCTATCTGTTTCGATGTGTGATGTTTAATTAAACATCAAGCTATATTTGTTTAATTAAATTTGCTCTTAAATTTAATTTGCTGTTTTAAAGTCAATGATGTTTAATTAAGGATCAAGCTATGTCGGGGGGGGGGTTTGCCAGCTGAAATGAGTGGTTTCATTTACGCCTACTCTGAGCTACAAGGACTGACTGGGTATGTGCTAATGGGTGAAAATTACCCATCGCAATTTTCCATCATTTCTGACTTTTAAAGTAAGAAAAAAGATACAGGGCCATTTGCCTAGCTCCCAAAACTAGAAAAAGCTTATTAGGAATGCTTTAGCACAGTGATGTCCCACACTCATAATGCAATGGCCTGCTAATGTGCACAACCTACACACACACACACCACGCATGCACACAGGCCTCACTGAAGCCTCCTGACTTCCAGTAGGCCTGTTGGGCTGTTTTTCATTCTCCTCAGGGCTCAGGAAAGCCTCAATGGCCCAACGGGTCACTTGGAATTTTGAAAACAAAAGGAATTGAAGTTGCCCTACTACTTACCGTCAGATAGTTGCAAGCAGGCCTTGATCCAGAGCTCTGTTATCAGCCACACAGGCCTTCAGGAAAGCCTTCCCAGCTGCAGAAGAAATGGGCTGAGATGTGAGAGACTTGTCTGCAACTGTTCAAAGCCTGAGAGGTTTCTGAAGACCTTTGACAGCAAGGAGGCTGAGGGTGAGCACACAGATAAACTTACAGATGGCCTGTGGGTCCATTTTCGCTGTGGGGAGAGTGGAAACGGCCCAAAAGGCTGAAAAATCAGCTGGCCAGTGTGTGCATTCACACTGAAGCTGACATAGGGCAAGGTTTGCCATCCCTGCTTTAGGAGACTTGATAAGAACTGCAGCCTATTCCCAAGTGCAGTTAACTCAAATCCTTCTTGAGGGGGTCATTTCCGGAACACAGTTGATAGCAAAAGCTTTGACAAACATATTGAAATCATCACTTGCTACATTCATATTGCTTCAGAAATAATCAGTTTTGCATGCTAGTGTGAAAAAATCGTGATGGTACTTTATATCCTCATTCTCCAAAAATAAGACATCCCCTGATAATAAGTCCAGTCGGGCTTTTGAGGACATGGGAATAAGGCCAAGCACTTATTTCAGGATTCAAAAAAATATAAGACAGGGAAACATGGTAGTGCACATATATTTTTGGGAAAACATGGTAGTGCACAAGAAAATAAATAAGACATACAGTGATCCCTCGGTTAGCGCGGGGGTTACGTTCCAAGACCTCCCGCGCTAACCGATTTCCGCGTTATACTGGATGCGGAAGTAAAAACACCATCTGCGCATGCGCGCCCTTTGTTCCATGGCCGCACATGCGCAGAAGGTGGAGCGACGCAAGTTCGGAGGCTGGCAATGCAATGGTGATTTTTCCGGGCTCCTCGCCGCTACCCACAGGGCAGCGCTGGCGGCAATGGCAATGGCCTCCCAAAATGTCAATTTTCTCTTTAATTGTGAGTATCCTCCTGGTCTTTTTAGCGTCGCCGCCTCCACTCCGTGTGCAACGTTTAGGAGGCATCTTCCAACAAGTCTGAACAAGTTCCAACAGTTGCAAAGCTTTTTTTTGCGTTTGCAACGATTGGTCGAGATTTTGGCCAATCAGCAATCAGTATGACATCATCGGGCGGGAAAAACCGTGGTGTAGGAAAAAAAACGCGGACTTATTTTTTAATTAATATTTTTTGAAAAACCGCGTTGCAGCGTTTCGTGCTAATCGAGAACGCGCAAATCGAGGGATCACTGTATAACTCTCTGTATCTGCCTATAGTTGTTGTTGTTGTTGTTGTTGTTGTTGTTATTATTATTATTATTATTATTATTATTATTATTATTATTATTAATTAGATTTTTATGCTGCCCCTCTCAGTAGACTCAGGGCACTTCATTTGTGGCTCCAATGCACCTCAGAATTGTTCTATCAAAAGGAGTTGTGATCTTCCCACCCTTTTCCTACTATAATAAAATTCTTATCCTGAATCAACACAATATTTTTCAACCTGGAGATTTCTAACTATGTTGAACTGTACCTCCATCATCCATATCCATTTTTTCCACAGTCCTGAGATCTGTGCAACTGTTTTAAAATTTGCCTTTAGTTTTCTCTCTCCTGCGTTTTGATATGTGTACATTAATAAGAATTACAGAATATAGAACAGCTAACCATAAACCTTTGTATAAAACTAGCAAAGCATTTTCTTAAATTCTATTTTGCCAACCTTATCAAAAGTAAGTTTACATCAAATGTGGCCATGAAAATTTGCTTGAATGGTTAGAAATAATTCTTACAGCTTTTATTGTTCACTTGAATATAAATTGAAAGACACCACACCCTTGGATGTATAATTACTGCATATTAAGCCACCCTCTGGCGATGAAAATAAGTTTGGGTGAAGATTAGCATAAAATTAAAACATTTTAAGATGTTTGTTGTGGAAATACTCAGTTCATCTTTAATTATTTTTTACCTTAAAATATATGCTATTTCTCATTGCTTTCTAAATGACATGGCTATTTATTTATTTCTAAATGCACCTATAAAAGGGAGTGGGCTGAACGGTGGCCACAGAAGACCTCAAAGGAAAACTTCTATGAAGTTTCCATAAGTTTCCAAAATATATTATATTAAAATGTATTGATGCAAGATGTGTTGTGTACAATGTGGTTGCAAGTGAAATTCTCTTGCACAGTGTCTATGGCAGTCTTCTTTTATCTAGTACTCTCCAAATTATAACACATGCTGACTGGAAATTATGGAAGTTGCAGTTCTAATATAGCTAAAGATGCCAAATTGGGGAACTACCAGGCCTTCTGTTCCATACTGTAGGGCAGTGATGGTGAAACTTTCTTCCCTCAAATGCTGAAAGAGTGTGGGTGTGAACTATCATGCATACGTGAGTGCCCACACCCATAATTCAACACCTGAAGAGGGTGAAAACAGCTTCCCCTGCCCCCGGAAGCCCTCTGGAGGCCAGAAATGGCCTGTTTCCCAACTTCTGGTGGGCCCATTAGGCTTGTGTTTTGCCCTCTCCAAGCTCCAAAAGCTTTCCTAGAGCCTTCCCCTATTCCCCCAGAGGCTCTCTGGAAGCCAAAAACCCCCTCCCTGTGCGAGCCAAAAATCAGCTGGTCAGCAAAAACATGCACGCCGGAGCTGAGCTAGGACAACAACTTGTCTGTCAGCAGATATGGCTTTGCGTGCTACCTTTGGCACCCGTGCCATATGTTCGCCATCACTGCTGTAGGAGATTCAGTAGTCTGATGCATTCACAATTGGAATAACCAGTATGCCCAATAAAATACAACACAATACAATTCAAGCTCTTTGAATGATAAACTAACCTTCAAGAAACATGACCCAAAAGCCCCTTTAAGCTTTTACAGCATTTTATTTCATCCCTTTTAAAAAGCCCCTTAGGTACACAGTCCTATTTCCTCATCTTCAAATGCACATTTTCCAATATTGCATAAGAAGTTCACAAACATAGGTAGAGTCCACAGATCTGACTGTACTCTGAATCAAGCCAAGAGTTTCTTGCTCTGGTTGTATTTTCTTATCATGAACTCGGAGCATATTTGGACTCTTGCCCAGAGCCTTGGCTGTTCCAGTTGTAAATTACTGTTACACTGACCAGTGTTCTCTCTAAATTTTTTTTGGGGTGGGCGGAAAAGTATAGTGTCTGAGCGACAGTCCCTTCGGGACTGGGCGGCACAGAAATAATAATAAAATTTCCCTCTCGGCTTCTGGGCAGGTTTGGAAAACTCTGAGTTGATGATGATTTTTAAGTGAGCGATTGCTCACTGCTCAGCTTAGAGGGAACTATGACACTGACCCTCTGCAAACATAGCATTCTTAATCTCAGGTTCACACCAGGTTGAAAAATCTGTTGGCACACACAATACATAATCTAAAAAAAAAAAATCAAATAATGTTTTTCACAGAATACTGCCCCACAGAGGAGCACTCAAATATAACTCATTGTGCTTCCTTGCTACATAAGCCTGAACAAACAGGATAAATGACTAAGCATGTTTTAGCAACTCCAATCTAAGCCAACAGATCATGTTGTTGGTTATACTGGTATAGCCAAGGGGACTTTTAATTTTGTTTAGAATTTCAATTTCCAATCACTTGGTTGTACCAATAAGATGGGTGGCGTAGAAATTTAATTAATAAATAAAATTTCCAACAAAACCAAGACACAGTTATAGAATTACATCCTGTTATTTAGATTTTGCTGATACTGTAGTTTCCACACTTCATAAAGCCAACACCCACCTTTTGAGGAGTTAATTATTAAGATTATCTGTATACAGTAGTTTCCTCAATTTAGTAGCTTTCAGATATGTTGAGATTATAACTCCCAGCAATTCCAGTTTGTTTGTTAGGCTTTTGAGATTTTTTGGAATAATACCTGGAAAGCACCATCTTAGGGAACTAACCAACCGAATGCAGGAAAATAAATGAAGTATATGTTGATAAAGACTGCTTTATTTCATTGATTCAGGTATATTCAGCATCATGGTTTTACCCCCTCCTTGATTCTATATACAGTGTTCCCTCGATTTTTGCGGGGGATACATTCCGAGACCGCCCGCGAAAGTCGAATTTCCACAAAGTAGAGATGCGGAAGTAAATACACCATTTTTGGCTATGGACAGTATCACAAGCCATCCCTTAACACTTTAAACCCCTAAATTACCATTTCCCATTCCCTTAACAACCATTTACTCACCATTATTACTGGTACTCACCATCGAATAAGACACTTAGTGATCCTGAATTTATAAACATAATTATTTATTAACAATATTTTTTTTATTATTTATTTGCAAAATGTATTAGTTTGTTGATGACGTATGACATCATCGGGTGGGAAAAAACGTGGTATAGAAAAAAAACCGTAAAGTATTTTTTTAATTAATATTTTTTGAAAAACCGTGGTATAGGCTATTCGCGAAGTTCGAACCCGCAAAAATCAAGGGAACACTGTACACATTTTTGAAGAAGTTAAAAGTACAAACTTTTGCTGCAGACCAAACACAATTTCTTTCCTAAATTGAAACTACAATTGAACTTTGGAAGGAGATGGACAGGTGGGGGCAATCTAAATTGATGTAAAGCAATATGAATAGAACAAAATAGTATATTTAGCAAGATGAAAAAACTTAGTTGAGGGTAGGAATGAAGATGGGCATTTGTAAAGCTGTGAAACAAGTTGGAGGATCAGTATCTATTAGAAAATGCACTACAGAAAAACCACTCCTCAAGAAAGGGGAAGTTTGAAGATTCTAGATCACTGAAAAACTTATTTATTGGGATAATTTTGTTATCACAACGGAATTCACAATGGAAAGAGAAATGTTATCCATGGGATTAGTATGCTTACAAAGGTAGAATACCGTGAAGTCCATGGTGGAAAAACTGTTTAAGACTGCTGTGTGCCTTCAGAAGGAAGATTACTAAGAGGACTGCAATTGATCATTCACACTTCAGGGAACTGAAACATTTTCAAGCTGACATTTCCTCTTTCTGCAAAATTTATAATCATTACATATAGCTTTCATCTATCATTTTTGAAAAATTTTAGTTTGCACTGAGCAGTCAGTTCTCTTTTTCTCTGTGCCATTCCCTTCTTTTCTCAACTGAGTTGTTCCATTTTTACATACCGTATGTGCTCTATAAAAAGCATGTATGCTAATTTAGTTTGCTGACTTATTAATTATGCTATTCTTCGTAGAATAGTTCAATTAATTCTGATTTATTTTTTACAGAATCAAATCTAGAGGACTGCAGCTAAATGAAATCCAAATGGTTGCTACTATGTAAGCATCAACATTATGTAATATGTAACATTAAGGTGACTAGCTGCAAAAATCCAGGCAACTACTGGATGGCGGCTGTTTTTTAATATGTTTTTATTACAATTTATAGAAGTAAAAAACCGTAATATAAATTAATAAAAATATAAAAAATAAGAATGGAGAGAAAAGATTAAAAGAAAAATATAGAAACACAAACATTTTGAAATGAAAAAAGTATAAAGAAATCACTAGCAATGCAACCAATATGAGTAGATTATCACCTTTCTCTGAAACCACAACAAAAGTTCTCTTATACTAAGAATCTCCTCTCTTAAGAAATTCTTGGAGCTTCATCTCATTATTGAATCATAATCAGTAAAATTCCATTGTTGCCAGAAATAACAATAAGTATAGTTTAATCAAATAAGCAATTTTCTACTTTATATTTTCTCCTTTTGGCACGTTAACAGATCATTGTGTCTGAAAATATGAAAAAAATCTTCTTCCCATATATAATCTCTTATCTATAAACAAATCTGGCCAACAAAGACCATTTACACACACACACACACACACACACACACACACACTCATCCATATACATAAATGTCTTACAGCTTGCCATTTTTAAATCTAAATATAAAATCAGACTTAGTTTCAGTTTTCTTCAGTAAACTTCCTTTTCTATAACCTTTAAATGCAGATTTATGGCAGCAGACAATGATTTTTCAGTGCATTGTTTCCAAGTATTCTTGAATTCTTCTGAAGTTAGAGTATTTTGTTCCATTTTGTACTGGTGGATTTCTTGGCCTTTAATTATAAATTAAAATATGGTAATTTTTCATCATGAAAACAATATAGGAGGTTAGTTTTTGAGGAATATTATTTATCCATCATCTTTACAAAGTAATTACAATGCAAGAAATAAGTTGAAATTCTATAGCCCTCCACCGGTTTACCACAATTGGCTACTGGAGAATAGAGAGCTCTGATTTGTTTTTCAGATTAGACAAACACACACAATTTTAATTAAACATGATGTGGATAACAAATTCCCTGTAACAAGCATTATTCTCCCAACACGGAAGATCATTTATCTAACTTTTCATTTTTTATTTAAGGTTTAATTGGCCAATATTTCTTCATAGCCCATACTGTGCACATCAAAATGGTAATGTTACTATATAATATTAAACTGAACCCAATGGTGTTCCCTTCCACATAGAGAAGGTGTGCCTGGGAAGGGGATTGCTCCATTCCAACCCACATCTCTAAATGCCACACATTCATTTTAGGGAGCAGGAAACAAACTCCCAAAGCCCACTTGCAGGTGTAAGCAGTGTTCCCTCTAATTTTTTGGGGGGGTGGGCGGAAAAGTATAGTGTCTGAGCGGCAGTCCCTTCGGGACTGGGCGGCACAGAAATAATAAATAAATAAATAAACAACAAACAAACAAACAAAAAACCCACCCTGTTTTGCCTCAGAGAATTTCAAAATAAAATACTGTACTGTGTGTCTATAACAGTGAGCTCATAATAGGGCAACTCTATCAATATCAAAATGCCACTTAAATAGTTGAGCTAGTTTCAAACTAGATTTTGATTTTCTTTCTCTCTTCCTTACTCCCATTCTTTTTCTTTCTCTTTTCCTTCCTCTCTTTTTTCTATCTGTTTCTCTCTCTTCCTCTCTCTCTCCTTCCCTCTCACTTTTTCCCTCTCGGCTTCTGGGCAGGTTTGGAAAACTCTGAGTTGATGATGATTTTTAAGTGAGCAATTGCTCACTGCTCAGCTTAGAGGGAACTATGGGTGTAAGTGCAATTTTCAAAATTAAAAATAGAATTTTAATTGTTCAACTTTTAAAATTTATTCAACTACAGTAACTTTAAATATTAAAATGCAAATGAAGAATAGTGAAAGAAAGATAAACAAACAAACAAACAAGTAAATAAATAGCAATTTAAAAGGAAATCTGCAAGAGAAAACGTAATGTTCCAGCTATGAGATGAAACTCATCTGTTGAAAATAACTCATTCTTTTCCCAAATAAAAGAGGCTGGCTGGACACTTTGAAACTAGCATTACCCATTTTAAAAAAGATTTCAGAGGCAATTTGATGTCAATTTTGGCACAGTCGGAAATGCAAATAAAAGCACCAATGCAGTAGAGTTTCATAATTCATCTAGAGAAAATAGAAATGTAGACATTAAAGCCCCACACAGAATTATAGAAAATGAACTGTAGGCTTCTGTTTATCTGTTTTACTTTTTCCCCCTGCAAAAACAGCCACAGCTTAAGCATCTGTTTCCCTTTTCCTCAATTTACCACATTGAAAATTTCAGAGTTTAATCATAGTTTGATTAGCAATAATATTAGACTTTTGCTTTTTTCTAGTCTCAGTTCACAGAATAAATGGAATGTGAATCTAAGAAAAGAGAATACCCTGAAAATTGTTTTAGGACAGGGGTGCCAAACTCAAGGCCTGCAGGCCAGATCTGGCCCATGAGGAGATTAGGTCTAGTCTGCAAGGCTGGCCTGTAATGGCGGATGACCATTCTCTATTGCCTCGAACTGGCCATCTGGGCATGCACAGCTCGTTTGTTTCATCAGGCCAGGTCCCACCCCTCCCAGCCTTGCCCCACCAACTGCACCTTGCCTGGTCCTGCCCCTCCCAGCCACACCTTGTCACACCTTGCCTTGACTCTTCTCGCCCGGCCTTACCTGGTGTTGCCTTGCTTCATCTTTGGCACTCATCCTGGATCAACCCTCCCAGTCTTGCCTCCCCTACAACAGGTGCCCCTCAACATGAACAACACTGAATTGGCCATCCTCACCCAGTCATGTGACCACTCAGCCATGCCCACTTGGCCATTGAGGATGACCATAATGCTGATCTGGCCCTCGATGAAATTGACTTTGACACCTCTGCTTTAGGAGAACAGGAAAGTATCATATAATACACTGCTCTAAAAAATAAAGGGAACACTTAAATAGCACAATATAACTTCAAGTAAATCAAACTTCTGTGAAATCAAACTGTCCACTTAGGAAGCAACACTGATTGACAATCAATTTCACATGCTGTTGTGCACATTCAACTTTGTACAGAACAAAGTATTCAATGAGAATATTTCATTCATTCAGATCTAGGATGTGTTATTTGAGTGTTCCCTTTATTTTTTTTTGAGCAGTATATATATGAGGGGAAAAAACAATAATAACAAGGAAATGTTAAGATTATATGTGTTTGTAATCCATACCTAGAAACGTGTTAAGCAGGATGATAAGGGAAATCTGAGCTGTACAAGCTGTGATTAGGCAGATTAAATTTCTGCTCTTTGTGTCATTAAAAATTCTATGAATGTGAGGTTTACAGTATGTTCATCAAGCAAGCATTGGTAAATGAATAGACTTGAATTATGGAATCTTTTGTTATTAATTTTTTCATCACATTGAGAATATGAAGGAAAGCTTGTATGAGAATCAGTGGAATTCTTAGTAAATGGCTCAACATTGATCAGGGAGTAAGACAAATTGTATCATATCTGCTTAAATATACTTACAACAAAGTGTAAAGAATACTTGCTATTACATTAGGGTTCCTGATCTTGATTCTTGAATTTACGTGTATTTTTATACACAGACTATGCTGTGTTGTTGACTTAGAACAGTGATGGGCAACCTTTTGAGCTTGGGGTGTCAAAATTCGCCAAAAAACCCAGCATAACTCGGGTGGTGTGTCACCTTGAGAAAAAAACCATAATTTTGTGCTAAAAGTGTCTGGTAACCGATTCCAGGCACTTCAAATTTCCTGTTCATAGTGGCACTCCCTCTTGATTCTCCAAGCGGCACCTTTCTAGCTTCTCAAGCTTTGACCTCAAGTCAACAAACAAGCTTCGCCGAGTCTTACTTTCACTTTGCAGAATAGTCCCCGGACTCTTTTTTTTAAAAAAAACTCCTGCAGGAGAGGGCAGGGCGCCCTTGCCCCAAAGACTCACTGAAACGACGAATTCTCACGTGAATTGCAGGTTATTTCCAGAAGCCTGGGACAGATATCCTTGCAAAGGTTTGACAGAAAAAGCAAACAAAGAGCAAACTTCAAAAGAAGGGAAAAGATGGGAGGGAAGGAGGAGGCAAAAGGAGGAAGGGAGGGAAGAAGGAAGGAAGGAAGGAAGGAAGGAAGGAAGGAAGGAAGGAAGGAGAGAGAGAGAGAAAGGGGCTCTTTGGAAGGAACAGGTTTCGTTCTAATGGAAAGAATCGGCTCACCCAATGAAAGGGAACGCGAAGCGACGATATTTCTTCATCTGGAAAAATGGACACCTGACTTCCTTAACGGCCGCGTGTCACTGAAAATGGCTATGCGTGTCAGTGCTGACACGCGTGTCATAGGTTTACCATCACTGACTTAGAACCTAAATGATTGCAGTGAGAGTGATGTAATGCCATGAATGCCAAAATTGGGGATTTTAGATTAGTTATCTAGTTTTAATAAATTGGATTTAGCTATTCTATTTCACTGTTTCATTGTATATGTTGTGAACCGCTCTGAGTCGTCTGAAAGGAGCGGGATATAAATCAAATAAATAAGTAAGTAAGTAAGTAAGTAAGTAAGTAAGTAAGTAAGTAAGTAAGTAAGTAAGTAAATAAATAAATAAATAAATAAATGTGTTTTACCAAAAAAATGAACTGAACAAACAAGTATATATGAATAGAAAAAAATATATAGCAAGTCAATGGTCACAGGGCGACTGGGTTTAATTTAAACAGGAAATGTATTATGATTTGCAAGGAAGACAACTGACTCAGTCAGATAAGATAATGGATGCATTTACACCTTTTTAGTATTTACAGTAGCAAATATATTGACAAAAGTTTACAGGTACTATAAGGTAAAGGTTCCCCTCGCACATACCCGCTAGTCGTTCTCCGTCTCTAAGCCGAAAAGCCAGTGCTTGAACATTAAATCAGATTAACACAGTTGGAAGGGACTTTGCAGGTCATCTAGATTCTAGACAACCCCCTGCCCAAACAGGAGACGCTATATCTACCTCTACCTAGGATCGAATTCACAGCCCCCTTATTGCAAGGCAAGAGCTCCACCTCCAAGCCACAACAGCTGATTTGATTAGGACAAGGATGGTAGGCATGCTGGTGCGCTTCCCACCAAGGTGGTCCCTATTTTTCCACTTCCATTTTTACATGCTTTCAAACTGCTGTCGAATTTGACAGAAGCTGGGGCAAGTAACAGGAGCTCACTCCATTAGGCGGGGCTAGGGATTGGAACAGCCAAAATGCTGACCTTTCTGATCAATAAGCTCAGCGTCTTAGCCACTGAGCCATGCATTTACAGGTGTAAACAGCACATTTGTGGTGTTCAGCCATTATCATGTTGCCTCCTATGTATCCTTCCTAGAGAATGTCCTCCTCTAGCTCTCCTGCTTCTTCCACTTTTCACTCAAGCTCCCTCCCCCATTTCTGGGCTTATCAAGGGAGAGTGAAAAGCGAGGAATGGGTTGTATTTACTGTAATGTTGTTCAACATTGTTTGATTTTTTCCTGGAACTGCTCAACTGAACACCTACTGCTTCTTTGACTCTCTCTCTCTCTCTGAGTCTTCAGCTCACTCGTTCTCTATTACCAGGGCCTTGACAACAATAGAAATCCCTTTATTCTGTTTTGGATCTTGGGTGAAGATGTCATCTCCAGCCTATTGTGGTCCTCCTTCCTTATATCTTGCATGAAGATACAATTTCTCTACTGTTGTGGTGTGAATCGGGGGGCAGGGGGGGACTGGAATGGTGGCAGAGGGCCAGCTGAGAATGAACATCTGTGATAGGTTGACTGTGACAAAGGGCCCTGGGGTGAAGCAATATGACATGATCAATTGTTCCATTCCATCCTAAGACCCACTACTGAATTATAGGACTAGTGCAGGGGTAGGCAAAGTTGGCTCTTCTATGACTTGTAGACTTCAACTCCCAGAATTCCTGAGCCAATCATGCTAGCTCAGAAATTCTGGGAATTGAAGTCCACATATCATAGAAGAGCCAACTTTGCCTACCTCTGGACTAGTGAATCCCCCTTACACCAATAGAAAATTACACTGGCATGAAAAAATAATGTCCCTATTGCATTCTCCACCTTCCTTCTACTATTTCAGCTTTTTGCCAGTCACATAACTTCTATCCAAGGTCAAGGTAACTAATACATATTACACAATTTGAGGCTGCTCTTGGACAATGTAAGAAGAAAAGAGAAAATACTGTTTTTACTACAACTAAGGACAAATTGAGCCTGTCCCTCTCATGGGCTTGGGATGAAATGAAGACATTTAATGGAAACATGGCAAAAGAAAGAAATTTCCAGGTTAGATGTGAGCCACAGATCAACAAACTGAGTTCATAGTTCAAATTGAACTGGTGAATCATAGTGTGTAAATTTACTATTATTTATTTGATTTGTTTCGTAAGCTTCCTGCCTCAAGAACAGATTGGAAAACCATTTATCTGGAATGGTATAGGGCAGTGATGGTGAACCTTTCTTTCCTCTGGTGCCAAAAGAGCGTGCCCGCATGGTGTTGCACATACACAAGTGCCCACAACCATAATTCAATGCCTGGTTCCCCACTCCCTAGAGGCCCTCTGGAGGCTGGAAATATCTCTTTTCCAACTTCTGGTGGGCCCAGTAGGCTCGTGTTTCAGCCTCCCCAGGCTCCAAAGACTTTGCTGGAGCACTCCCCATCCCTCCTGGAGGCTCTCTGGAGGCCAAAAACACCCTCCCAGAGCCTCTGTGCGAGCCAAAAATCAGCTGGCCGACACACTCATGCATGTTGAAGCTAAGCCAGGGCAACAGCTCACATGCCAGCAGATATGGTTCCACGTGCCACCTATGGCACCCTTGCCAAAGGTTCGCCACCACTGGTATAGGGTCTCCTCGAGCAGAGGATTGGACAAAAAGACTTCCAGGGTCCCTTTCAAATCAGTTGTTTATTTATTGTCTCCAAATTTATTTTTAATGTGCAGCCCAGTTTTTCCTGATTATCTTCCTCTTTGATACATGACTTGTATAAACAGGATTGCCAGCCGACATGAATGAACTAGCTGTTCAGTTTAACAGCTGTATCATCTTGCAGTGTCATTTCATCTCCAATCACTGATTACCAGGCCAGAGTGGTTAATCACATGTATTTCATTTTCTCTCTTAATGTCAGAAAAGTCATATGATATCCTGGGAACATTCACCATGGGTTGTTTTTCACTGAACAAGCTACCTGCCTTAAGGCCCACAGTGTATTCTTATTCCAATGTTTTGGCAACCATCACACTCACTTCATGAGAAATGCCTCTCAAACAAGTTTTACGTTTTGCTGAACAGCAGAATATCACTTTGATCTGAAAATTCCTTGTAAACAATTATTTATATAGTGATTGTCAGAACTAAGCTTCTATATTTTAGCCGCAGGATGGAATACATATCCTAAAAGGAATATTTCTATAAATACCGCTTGCAGTTTAAGGGGGTCAGTCTTCCTAGAATTGCAGATCCTCTTCACACTCATGTGGACTGTGATGTTAAAACAAAAAAATATCCCATGTTAGCAAGTAGAATCCTGGAATACAGTATTGTTGTATCCACAGAGCTGTTCTGATATACAAGTTATGGAACACAACTATCGAGTATGTGAGTGCTGGAGATATGATGCAGTTGGGCAGTTTCCACATCCCCTATACCCGTGATGGCGAACCTATGGCACGGGTGCCAGCAGTGGCATATGGAGCCATATCTGTTGTCATGCGAGCCATTGCCTAGCTCAGCTCCATTACACATGTTGGCACCCACCAGCTGATTTTTGGCTCACACAGAGACTCTGGGAGGGCCTCCAGGGAGTCAGAGGGTGTTTTTGCCCTCCCCTAGCTCCACAAAAGCTTCTGGACCCTGGGAAAGGTGAAAAATGGGCCTACTGGGCCCACTGCAAGTCAGGAAATGGGCAACCATGGGCACATGGAGGGCTGTTGAATATGGTGTGGGCAAGCAAACATGTGCAATAGCACACGTGTGCATTATTTTGGCACCCAAGGAAAAAAAGATTCACCATCACTGCCCTATACAATCTTCATTGATGTGTAGAAATTACCCCAACTGTTTATCCATTAATTTCATAGCATTCTGGATAAGTAACACAATACTTGTGACCACTAATTGAGTAGGCAAGTGAATCTGGCCTATCTGTAGGACAAAGGAGGCAGAGGTGGGGGAAAAAATTAATAGCTACAGGTTTGACATTTGAACTCAAATAAAAGATGAGTAGTATTAGAGCATTTCAACTTCCCAGGACACCGCATTGCATCTCTTGTAACTTGTTGGAAAAGAGCAACACAACTGAGCCAGGTTGCTAGTCAAAATATTTCACACTATTTCAGAAAATCTCAAGAAACACCAGGATTTTAAAAAACATTACAGGTAATCTGTTTCAAAATAACCCTGCCTAGCTAATCAGAGACTACCGATTAGTCTCTGATCACAATTCAAGGTGTTAGTTATCACCTATAAAGCCCTACATGGTTTAGGACCAGACTATTTATAGGACGTCTCCTGCCACATACCTCCCAGAGGCTAATAAGATCACACAGGATTGGCCTTCTCCAGGTCCCATCGACTAAGCAATCCAGGTTAGCAGGACCGTGAGGGAGGGCCTTCTCTGTGGCCGCCCTGGCTCTATGGAACCAATTCCCCCCACCCCAATGTCCATATTGCTCCCACCCTGCTGGCCTTCCAAAAGGTGGTAAAGATCTGGCTTTGCCAGCAGGCCTTGGGGCCATGAATATTATATCTGTCACGGCCGAACTGTGCATGAGTGGTATGCATGTATGGTTGAGTGGACTGTTGTATTTGTAGGGTTTTAATAATGGGGTTTTATTGTTTTAATATTCAACTTATTTTATATTGTTCTGTATTTGTTGTATATTGTTGTAAGCCACCCTGAGTACCATTGGGAGTGGCAGCATAGAACTTGAATGAATGAATGAATGAATGAATGAATGAATGAATGAATGAATACCCTCATCTTCTCGCCTTCTCATTGCCATTTAAATCCCACATCAGTTTAGCCACTCCATTGCATCAGATGAAATGAGGAGCTGCCTGTTAATAAAATGTGTCACATAATTTGACAAAGTGCTACTGGGCTAGTCATTTTTTATTGCAAAAGCTTTTCTCCTAGAGTTCTCTAGCATGTTTCTTAAGTCATGGCTGGTGGAGATGTTTTCTTCCATTACACATAGCACACCCTTCGACTCTGTAGATCAGCGGTCCCCAAACTGCGGCCCGCTGAGGCCATTTGCCCGGCCCGCGTACGAGATTTTACCATCTATATACTGTACTAAGTTCCCGAATCTCACCTCCACTCTGCTGCTGAGCGTCTGGCGACGGCAAGGAAGAAGAAAGCCAGGGGGCGGGGAGGAAAGCACCCTATGGCAGAGCAGCAACAGTTCCTCTCCCTAAAGGCGGGAAAGAAATTGGTCAATTGCTTTCCTCCTCGCCCCCTAGCTTTCCGCCTCTTCCTCCTCCTCCAGACGCTCAGCTGCAGACCGTCTTGGTCCCTCCAGTGCCGCTTTTTTGCACCGGTGAGGTTTGCGCGCGTTTGGGCACTTTTGCGTTGGGGGGGTCTGCTGCGGAGAGGGAGAGAGAGAGAGAAAGAGTGTGAGAGAGAAATAAAGCAAGAAAGAGAGGGGGAGAGACAGCGGGAGAGTGCTGCTATTTTGCTTCTTCGCTGTCCCACGGGGAGCCTGGAAGCCCTGCAAGAGCGTCTGGAGGGGACAGTAAAGAAGCCATCAGGACCCCCGCGCACTAACTTGTTAACGGCCAGATTGCGGGGAGGGGAGCTTTTCCCCGGCCAGGCGACGGCGAGGCCCTCCCGATGCTTGCCCGCCGCCCAGGCCCCGCGCTTGGAGCCGGGGGCGACAGGCCTAACCTCGGCTTACTTGGCCCCGGTGCGGCCGAAGCGCAGGGCGAAATAGGCGGCGGCGGCGGCGGCTTCAGGCATGCCCCCAAGCTGAGCTTCCTTTGGCTTCCTTCGAGGCAAAGCTGCAAAGCTCACCTGCCGCCTCGAAGGAAGTTAAGGAAGCTTAGCTCAACGAGGACCGGCTGTTGGTCTCTTGAAGCTGCCGCCGCCACCACCCACTCCAGAGATCCCTTCGCCCGAACGGAGGTGGAGGCGGTGGGCTCAAGGGACCAAGAGTCGGTCTTTCTCGGCGCTGAATAATTGCAGCCTCTGAGACTGCCTCCGCCTCCAGGTGAAGGGATCTCCTCGGTGGGCGGCATCGGAGGCTGCAGCAACGCAGCTCCGAAAAGGACCGGGTGTTGGTTCCTTGAAGCTGCCGCTGCCGCCGCCGCCGCCGCCCACTGCGGAGATCCCTTCGCCCGAATGGATACCCAAATTGTGAACCCGTTTTGACAGGGGTAATTCCCCCCTCCAGAACCAAGGATGGACAGTCAGTATAGTCTTTTCAAGTCTTATTAAGCTCATCCGGCTGGTCTCTGGCTACTGATGCTGCTGGTGGCTTTCTATTATTTTCTCTCTTATTCCATAATAAATTGTGGGTATCACGGGTATACTCAGAGTATAACTCAGAAGACCAGAGAACACATTTTCTCTCTTTCCACGTGCGTGTGTGGGGGAACCGTGGATTTGAGAGCCTTTTGTGATGTTTGTTTCTCTATAACTAGAGACTAAACTTCAGCAGATGTGCTGAAGAATCAGGCTATTATCCACTATGTTTCTGAAGATCTCTGCTATGCTTGCATAAAGCTTGCAAGATTTTGGGAAACAAATATGATTTTACTTTTAAATTTAAGAACATAAAATAGGTACCTAGTTGCAAATTTATATGGCATTTAGCCTACTTTAATATTCTTGAAAGTACTACGTTTGTCATGTGAAATCTAAGGAGTGTCTGTGTATAGCAAAAGGCTTCCAACAAGAAGGAAAAAGTGGTTTATTAGGAAACTGCCTGGCACCACAAGGTGGGTTGACTATTTCACCTTTATATGTCCAAGTATGAAAGATTTCATTGTGTAATGTAAAAAAATGTCTCTCTAAAATACAAGTGGCTTTTTGCATATAAAATAAAATCACTTATAAGACTATAACCAGCTCTAGCTTATAAGACTCTGACCAGCTCTAGTAGAATTGCTCATTTAAAATAAATGTGAATGTGTTTTATTTAGCTACATTTTTCATCCTTAACTTTTGATATGACTAGTTCATTGATCTAATTGCCATAAAAATTATCCAAAATATGTAGAACATCAATGGGTATACTGTACTCACAAGACTGAGCTTTCTGGAGTCAACAAAAGTGCCTGACATGATTGAGAACACAATTATGGTTCCCAAGAATTCTTATTCTGAAGTTATGAAGTAATGCAAATATTTGCAATAGAATAACAAAGTTCTTTTTAACTAACTAAAATGAATTATTCAGAAGAATCTGTACTTCATCCAAACCTCAAGAATTGGTACTTTTAAAAAAGAAATTGGCTAACATTTATTCAATTCCATTCATTCATACCAAACTATATTTAATATTTTCCTTTTTGTTAACTAGAAATCTTTACAAATTAACTAATTCAAATCCCATTAGCAGATAAACCTACTTTAAATCAATACCACTAGTTCATTTAAAATGGTACTTAGTAATTGAAAAAAGAGCAACTTCTGGCTGTTTGCTAAATCCTGAGTAGACTTGGCTATCCTTCCAGGGTAGCATTTAAATGCTTATTGCTTGAAGGAAATATATACTGGTTTAAAAATTTAGAGAGAAGAGCCAGCATGTAAACTGTGTTTGTTTGGCAGTTTGAAACCATTTTTGAATGCAAGAGATTTCAGATTAACCTATTGCTTAAATAAATTTAGAGCCTGCAGCTATTCATATGTGACACATATAACATTGGCAACAGATTAATAGGAAGGATTTTTTTCTTCTTTCAATTAAGCTTCTATAGTCAAGTTACTTTGTTTTACATAGCAATTGTCCTGCTTGGACGCACTGTTTTTCACTGTGCTTATCTAGTTCTTATCTGAAAGAATACTGATACAAGAGGCAATGACAGTTTATTTCTTGATCAGATTATTGCAAAACCTAACAGGAAGTGGTTAGTTCAAGGTTGACTTCTGTATCTAAGGGAGGTCCAGCACTATAACACTGGGGGGTTTTTTTACAACAAAGTAATTGCTGTGAGCCACCCCGAGTCCCCGGAGTGGGGCGGCATCCAAATCCAAATATAAATAAATAAACAAATAAACAAATAAATAAACAAACAAACAAACAATTCAAATTGGTTTTCTCTTGCTTTGTTGATTTGCTATTGCCATTTTCTCTCATTGGCTGTATCCATTGTGACAATGCTATTAAAGCAGGTAGTTTAAATTTACTTATGTTAATTGTAATACCGGTAATTGAACTTTGGGTCAAAGGAACACTAAATCCAGTGAAATCATTAACTTGATATTCTTCCACAAATGGCTACTGGAATTATGCACACAGAAACAGATAATATTTTACCCTTTCCACTAGCCTCTTTCAAATGTAGCTTAAGATCATTAAAAAGATATTAAATTGCACACCGGGGAACAAGAAAGGCAATACAAAATTATTAAGATCTACTTGGAGGTTAAGAAAAAAAAGACTTAATCATTTGTCTCACCATTATTTTATAATGTGAGTGTTATATCACAGAATTAAAATAAACCTGACTTTGCCTATCCTTCATGAAAAATGTGAGGCCTACAAACTTAGAGAAGGATGAATTACTTCTGAACATAAGTTGGTGGGGTTTTGTTCCTGCTTGCTTTCCTATTTTTCAAGTCTGAAAAACCTTGGAGAAGGTTGGTTTGACTTTTTGTAGACAAGTATTTTTATGACAGTTAATTAAAATGGTATCATAAAATTGGTTTTTATTGCTTATGAATAGCCATTTTCCATCCTGAAACTAAGCTTATGCAGGAAAATATTAGCTGTAGCACTTGGACTTATATACCACTTCACAATACTTTATAGCCAGCTGAGGGCTTATAGAGTCAGCCTCCCACAGTCTGGGTCCTCATTTTACTGACCTCAGAAGGATGGAAGGCTGAGTCAACCTTGAGCCAGTGAGAATCAAATTGCTTTGCAGTCAGCAGAATTATCCTGCAATACTGCATTCTAACCATTGTGACACCATATTTCTGTTTGGATAGAGCTGAAATGGTTTCCATAAACAACATAATATCTGAGAAAAATATGGTGATCATAAAAACTGCAGCTATTCTGGCTATGATCCTATTTATCAAACATATACATTTATTTCATATTTTATATATGCAACCAACATGTTTGTCAATTCTGTATAGTACTAGAACAAGTCTTGTGTGGTGAAGATGTTTGGCCTAGAAACCTATAGATGGTGAATTGTAACCCCCTCTTAGGCATCAATGGATTGTTGTGGATAAAATAGGAAGATGAAGAGGAAACCCTTGAGGTATGTGTAAAAAAGGTGAAAAAATAAAATCTTACAGAATTATTTTAATATAGATTGAGATAATGTATATTAAGTTCTCTGAATGTTAAAAAATAAACGTATATGTATATCCATATTTTTTAAAATTCAGTTACAGTTTAAAATAAAGGGATTTTCTCCCTTTGCAGGGAAAGGAAGTAGGGTGGGGTTTTTTTTGAAAAGTTAAGTATTTTTAAACTGAGCTGACTATTTTAAAAAACAGTAAAATACACTGAGTTCAGGCATAGTTTGTAGGCCTCACATTTTTCATGAAGGATAGGCAAAGTCAGGTTTATTTTAATTCTGTGATATAACACTCACATTATAAAATAATGGTGAGACAAATGATTAAGTTTTTTTTTCTTAACCTCCAAGTAGATCTTAATAATTTTGTATTGCCTTTCTTGTTCCCCGGTGTGCAATTTAATATCTTTTTCATGATCTTAAGCTACATTTGAAAGAGGCTAGTGGAAAGGGTAAAATACTATCTGTTTCTGTGTGCATAATTCCAGTAGCCATTTGTGGAAGGATATCAAGTTAATGATTTCACTGGATTTAGTGTTCCTTTGACCCAAAGTTCAATTACCGGTATTACAATTCACATGAGTAAATTTAAACTACCTGCTTTAATAGCCTTGTCACAATGGATACAGCCAATGAGAGAAAATGACAATAGCAAATCAACAAAGCAAGAGAAAACCAATTTGAATTGTTTGTTTGTTTATATATATATATTTGGATTTGGATTTGTATGCCGCCCCTCTCCAGGGACTCGTGGTGGCTCACAGCAATTACTTGGTTGTAAAAAAAACCCCAGTGTTATAGTGCTGGAGAAGTCCCAGGTTCTAAATCTCCCTTAGATACAGAAGTCAACTTTGAACCAACCACTTCCTGTTAGGTTTTGCAATAATCTGATCAAGAAATAAACTGTCATTGCCTCTTGTATCAATATTCTTTCAGATAAGAACTAGGTAAGCACAGTGAAAAACAGTGTGTCCAAGCAGGACAATTGCTATGTAAAACAAAGTAACTTGACTATAGAAGCTTAATTGAAAGGAGAAGAAAAATTTCCTTCCTATTAATCTGTTGCCAATGTTATATGTGTCACATATGAATAGCTGCAGGCTCTAAATTTATTTAAGCAGTAGGTTAATCTGAAATCTCTTTCATTCAAAAATGGTTTCAAACTGCCAAACAAACACTGTTTACATGCTGGCTCTTCTCTCTAAATTTTTAAACCAGTACAGTATATATTTCCTTCAAGCAATAAGCATTTAAATGCTACCCCAGAAGGACAGCCAAGTCTACTCAGGATTTAGCAAACAGCAAGAAGTTGCTCTTTTTTCAATTACTAGGTACTATTGTAAATGAACTAGTGGTATTGATTTAAAGTAGGTTTATCTGCTAATGGGATTTGAATTAGTTAATTTGTAAAGATTTCTAGTTAACAAAAAGGAAAATATTAAATATAGCTTGGTCTCAATGAATGGAATTGAATAAATGTTAGCCAATTTCTTTTTTTAAAAGTACCAATACTTGAGGTTTGGATGAAGTACAGATTCTTCTGAATAATTCATTTCAGTTAGTTAAAAAGAACTTGTTATTCTATTGCAAATATTTGCATTACTTCATAACTTCAGAATAAGAATTCTTGGGAACCATAATTGTGTTCTCAATCATGTCAGGCACTTTTGTTGACTCCAGAAAGCTCAGTCTTGTGAGTACAGTATACCCATTGATGTTCTACATATTTTGGATAATTTTTATGGCAATTAGATCAATGAACTAGTCATATCAAAAGTTAAGGATGAAAAATGTAGCTAAATAAAACACATTCACATTTATTTTAAATGAGCAATTCTACTAGAGCTGGTCAGAGTCTTATAAGCTAGAGCTGGTTATAGTCTTATAAGTGATTTTATTTTATATGCAATAAGCCACTTGTATTTTAGAGAGACATTTTTTTTACACTACACAATGAAACCTTTCATACTTGGACATATAAAGGTGAAATATAGTCAACCCACCTTGTGGTGCCAGGCAGTTTCCTAACAAACCACTTTTTCCTTCTTGTTGGAAGCCTTTTGCTATACACAGACACTCCTTAGATTTCACATGACAAACACGTAGCACTTTCAAGAATATTAAAGTAGGCTAAATGCCATATAAATTTGCAACTGGGTACCTATTTTATGTTCTTAAATTTAAAAGTAAGATCATATTTGTTTCCCAAAATCTTGCAAGCTTTATGCAAGCATAGCAGAGATCTTCAGAAACATAGTGAATAATAGCCTGATTCTCTAGAAATTCTGTTTTCTCTTAAGCACATCTGCTGAAGTTTAGTCTCTAGTTATAGAGAAACAAACATCACAAAAGGCTCTCAAATACACGGTTTCCACACACATGCACGTGGAAAGAAAGAAAATGTGTTCTCTGAGTCTTCTGAGTTATACTCTGAGTATACCCACAATTTATTATGGAATAAGAGAGAAAATAATAGAAAGCCACCAGCAGAATCAGTAGCCAGAGACCAACCGGATGGGCTTAATAAGACTTGAAAAGATTATACTGACTGCCCATCCTTTGTTCTGGAGGGGGAAATTACCCCCGTCAAAACAGGTTCACAATTTGGGTATCCTCCTAGACTCACAGCTAAGTTTAGACCAACATCTGACAGCTGTAGCTAGGGAGATCTTTGCACAGGTTTGCCTAGTGCACCCATTGCGACCCTACCTTGGATCAGGAGGCTCTCCTCACAGTCACTCATGCCCATGGATAGATTATTACAACACACTCTACATGGGGCTACCCCTGAAGAATATTCGGAGACTACAGTTGGTCCAGAATGCAGCCAGTCGAGCTGTATTATACCAATCCTCCGTGGATCGCACTAGCTCCCGATTGGTCTCCGGACTCAATTCAAGATGTTGGTCATTACCTTTAAAGCCCTACATGGCTTAGGGTCAGACTATCTTTGAGACTACATTCTACCACATATCTCCCAGTGACCAGTAATGGCCCACAGGGTTGGTCTTCTCTAGATTCCATCAGCTAAACCAGTGTTTCCCAGCCTTGGCAACTCAAAGATATTTGGACTTCAACTCCCAGAATTCCCCAGCCAGCAAATGCTGGCTGTGGAATTCTGGGAGTTGAAGTCCAAATATCTTCAAGTTGCCTAGGTTGGGAAACACTGAGCTAAACAGTGTTGGCTGGTGGGTCTGCTGTAGAGACCTGGCTTTCCCAGCAGGCCTGGGGCCGTTGATCTTATGATGATAACCATCGAGATCTGGCCTTATATGGTATGCATGGGTTTTATTGTTTTATCTTAATACTTTTAAAATTGTTTTTATAGGTTTTTAGTATTTTGGATGTTTATTTTTGGTTGTAAACCTCCCAGAGTCTCTAGGGAGTAATAATAAAAATTCCCTAGGGAGCTCAATAAAAATTGAATAAATAAATAAAATTGAATAAATAAATAAGTCCAGGTACAACAAAACAGGAGCTAGTTAATGACATTGCTTATACATAATAATTGGTGTGCTTATTTTTTCCCTGAATTTCTGTACAAAGGACTGCTTTGAAGTCAAGATAGTGAAGTTAAGTTGTGTTTCACATTTGTTTGAATCTTTCTGATTGGGTATGCTTTCTGCCTCAAAATAATGAGAAATCATTTCATTGTTTTTGGACAATTGAACAACTGAATTTTGAAGAATGCTTCAGGAGCCATAATAAGGGAGGGAGGCTGAAGATAAGTTTAGCTTCATTTTTCAAACAATATGTAAAAACATACACAATATGTATATACAGTATGTACATATTACCATCACCCCAAATTTGTCGACGTACATGGGTAATATCTCTTACATACAACAGATATAAATGTGATTCATTCATTTATTGATAAATTAGTAAAGAATATTTTTCAGAAACTTTGCTTCATTAATTTACTTATCTTCTCTACTGTTCTTGACTTATAGCAAAATTGAATCTCAATGTTTACTGAAAACATATACAGTATTAGCTTAAACTCTGTTTGTGTGTGTGTGTGTGTGTGTGTGTGTGTGTGTGTGTGTGTTCACTTTCTATCTACTTCAGGATGAAGGCCTCTTCCACATATTTCAAAGCTATATGGTCCTGAGCTTTCTTTTGTACTGCAGGCCTAATATATTCTCAAAGTTTTTGAATGAAACTTGACTCCTTAGTACTTTTTGGCATATGTTTTCTTAAAACGTTTTCTTGCCAACAAAAAAAAATGTTTTACCATATTCTTTTTCTAATGTATGCACAGCACATGAGTATGTTTATTTCCAGTTTATCTTACAAACTTGGAATTTCCTGATTGCTTCATATCATATTATATTCAAATCTGGCCTTGCTTTGCTTTTGGAAGTCAGCTAGGATCACTTAGGTACTATCATCCATAATTATATTTAAAATAAAAGATTTAAATGTGTTGATATTTTCATAGGAAATTATGAAAATGAAAAAAATAATATGAAACAATATAAAGAGAATGCTTTGAAAAATCTAAAGTTTAAAAAATTCCTTACTGTGGAATCATATATCTTTTGCATCTTGATTTACATTCCCTGGATAATAAGCAAAATATAAGTGTCTCTGCTAGTAGATAGCATTGTAAAATATTTATGTTCCTTCCTGTAAATGCAACTCTTGCAATCTATAATTGTAAAAAAAAACCCATACAGCTGAAGGCTGTGGACAAAAGTGTCCCCAATCTCTAACCAAAATGAAATTCTTATATTACATCTACTATTCTTTTGGAAGAACCAGTAAAACATGTTTCCTTGGTATATCTTTTGTAATAAGATATTAATAATAAACACCTTAAATTACTATCCAATTTATATTAAAAATACATTTTTGGATTACCCCAGAATATACAAGGTTTAAAAATGCTTAAGTTTTTAAATAGCATATCCACTTAGTCCAAAGCAATCTTACAGCTTTAAAGATGCTTAAGTTTTTAAATAGCATATGCTCTTAGTCCAATCCAGGGATGGGTTCTAATTTACCTTGCTGCCGGATCACTTCACACTGTGTCTCGTAGGGGCAGTGCCAAAAAATACCTGTCCCCTCCCCAAAAGCCAAAAATAAGATGGCAACACATATTCAGTTCTGGAAATTTGGTTTCTGCGCTTGCGCAGAAAGAAAAAACCAGGAAAAAAAATTAAATTCTCCCAAAAAGATGATGTCCACAGACCAGCAGCAAGAGAACCAGTTCCATGACATCACCAGCATGGTTATCACTGGTTTGAGAGAACCAGGAAGAACTCACCTCTGGTCCAATCAGTCCAGTCATGAGTTAATCCAATGCAATCTATTGTGTAGATATATTGTGAGAATCCATATATGTTACTTACGCTGAATGAAGTAAAGCAGCAGGCAAATAAACCTAATAAATAAACAAACAAACGAATGTAACAAAGTTTGAAAAACCACGTAAAAGGATTGCACTCTTCATTCTTTCTGAACATGTAGATTCAAACCTTGAAAAGGCAAAAATGAGCTCTGCATTCTTATTAATTCCTCTTCATTCCCATAACTGGCCCTCTAACAGAATGAAACTGTTTGCCTCATTGGACCCTCCAGTCCAGAAACTACTATGTTTTCCCCAAACATAAGACCCTGTCTTTTTTTTTTTTGAATTCCGAAATAAGCTCTTGACCTTATTTTTCGAGAGGTCTTATTTTGGGGTGCATGGAGCAAGATGGGGCTCCTCTTGCTGTCTTACCTGATTTCCAACTCTCTCTCCCCCTATCCCTAACCAGAGGAAATTACGTGGACTGGCTGCACATGAGTTTAAATATTTTCTGAGAGGGCTTATTTTCAGAGGAGAGTTTATTTTTGGGAGATATCTTATTTTTGGGGAAACATGGTATCTAATATAAGACTTCCCATGTGTTTAAGGATTTCTTTGTTGCCACCTTCATTATTATTAGGTACATTAGGAGTGGGGAAATTTTTTTTTCAGTTGTCTGGAGCATTCAGTGGAATTTCAAAAATTATTTTGATAACCTATATTTTGTTGCTTTCGGGTGCATTCAGGTCATTTAAAAGTTTATATTCCTTATTTCATTTGTTTCATTATGTTAATTTACAGGATATTATGCTACCAATATTCATCAGTGTTGATCATTTCAGCCGTGGATTCTGAGCCCCTTCTTTTGTGCTTTATGTTTTAATGATATACTGTAATTTAGATTTAACAAGTGCTACCGTGTTTCCCCGATAGTAAGGCAGTGTCTTACTATCTTTTTACCCCCAAAAGCCCCACTGTGTCTTACTTTGGGGGTATGTCTTACATTGTCCCGGGCACCGGGGCCGGCTCGTCTTCGGGCGCGGGGAGCTGCCGGAAAGGAGGCGGGCGCCGACCTCGACGTTCGGCGGGTTGCGGGGAGCATCCCCTCGCCGCTCCCGGCAATGTTTCTCGGCAGGGGAGGCCAACTCCGCGGCGACACGGACGCTCGGCTGGCTGGCTAAAGGCAGGTCAAGGGGTGGATGGGCAGTCAAAAAGGGTGAGCGGCCGCCGCTGTGCCCTCCTTCGCCCGCCTCCTTTCCGGCAGTTCCCTGCGCGCCCCTCGCCTTCGCTCGCCGCGGCGCCACCGCCTCTTCCCCTGCCGAGGCTCAGCTGCAAGCGGCTCTGAGGCGAGCGGAAAGGAGGCGGGCGAAGGAGGGCGCAACTCCGGCCGCTCGCCTCGGAGCCGAGCGGCCTCGCTGGCCGCTTGCAGCTGAGCCTCGGCAGGGGAAGAGGCAGTGGCGCCGCGGCGAGCGAAGCGAGGGGCGCGCAGGGAGCTGCGCCCTCCTTCACCAGCCTCCTTTCCGGCAGCTCCCTGCGCGCCCCTCGCTTCGCTCGCCGCGGCGCCACCGCCTCTTCCCCTGCCGAGGCTCAGCTGCAAGCGGCCAGCGAGGCCGCTCGGCTCCGAGGCGAGCGGCCGGAGTTGCGCCCTCCTTCGCCCGCCTCCTTTCCGCTCGCCTCGGAGCCGCTTGCAGCTGAGCCTCGGCAGGGGAAGAGGTGGTGGCGCCGCGGCGAGCGAAGGCGAGGGGCGCGCAGGGAGCTGCGCCCTCCTTCACCAGCCTCCTTTCCGGCAGCTCCCTGCGCGCCCCTCGCCTTCGCTCGCCGCGGCGCCACCGCCTCTTCCCCTGCCGAGGCTCAGCTGCAAGCGGCTCCGAGGCGAGCGGAAAGGAGGCGGGCGAAGGAGGGCGCAGCTCCGGCCGCTCGCCTCGGAGCCGAGCGGCCTCGCTGGCCGCTTGCAGCTGAGCCTCGGCAGGGGAAGAGGCGGTGGCGCCGCGGCGAGCGAAGGCGAGGGGCGCGCGGGGAGCTTGGAAGCAATGTCATCGCCCCCCCCCCCGCAATACCGTTTATACCGTGTTTCCCCGAAAGTAAGACATATGTCTTACTTTCGGGGTATGGCTTATATAAGCCGACCCCCCTGAAACCCCCCATATGTCTTACAATCGGGGGGGTCTTACTATCGGGGAAACACGGTAGTACTGATTTCTTTCAGTTTTGGTTTGCTTAATATAAATTAAGACCGGCAAGTCTAATCTTTTCCAGAATTGCTTGTATGAATACGGATTGGGATGAAAATCTTCCATCTTTTTCTCCATTTTCCTACAGATCCCCGAGGATGTCATCAGAAGCCAATCACGTCCATCCAATGCTTGAATTGGCAAAAGGGGCTTCTGGCAAAGAGAATTATCATTTCAGACTCTCTCTAGAATACATAGGAAAGAGTACAGATATTAAGACTTACATACTAAATAAATTGAAGAATAATTGCAGCTGTAGTCCAGCTAAAGCGAAAGATCTGCTTTTCAGTTTTCTCCCAGTACTCACGTGGCTCCCCAAGTACAAACTGAAGGAGTATTTCTTGGGCGATCTTATGTCTGGCATAATTATAGGAATTTTGCTAGTTCCACAGTCCATTGCTTATTCCCTTTTGGCTGGCCAAGAACCCATCTATGGTCTATACACATCATTTTTTGCAAGCATCATTTATTTTCTGTTTGGAACTTCCCATCATATCTCAGTTGGCATTTTTGGTGTACTCTGCTTGATGGTGGGAGAAGTGGTAGACCGCGAATTACAGATTGCTGGGTACGATTCAGTATCACGTGCTTCTAGCAATTATAATTTAGATATGAATGACCTCATAAATGTTACAACGGTGTCTTGGACTGCCAACCAGACTTCACAGAAAGTATGTGATAACAGTTGCTACGCAATTACTGTTGGAGCAACTCTGACTTTCATAGCTGGAATTTATCAGGTAAGAAATTGCAGTTAAAGGGAATCCACGTCATCTGATATCAGTTCTTTATCTTTTGGGGGCTTTGTTTGCAAGTATGCAAAATTGAAGATGGGTAGATATAAGAACTGTAGCTTAGATTTCTGCATCCTGTATCCTACAGACATATGGGTAAAAAAAATATGATAGTAAATACACTACAATTCTAAGAACTATAATCTCAAAACAGCAGAAAGGAGACCAATTCTGGAAGGCAATTTTAGTTTTATGTCTATACTTTGAATTAAAGGAATGAAATCTAATTCTTATAGATTGCAACAGGTTAGACTTATATTTTGAAATTTATTTAGGAAAAATACTTATTTCATATTCCCAAATTTAATGTTAAAATATTTTAGATACATGTTATATTGCTTATTTTGTACAAGGGTTGCATCATTGATCCTGAATAGAGGTATGCAGTACTTGGATGCAAACCAGGTAGAGATGGTATAGTTAATCCTTAATACCTTTTCATGATCTGAGGCCTTGTGGCTTCCATGCAATCCAGGAAAAGATGCAGTTCCTTTAAAGAGCTACCCTTGGATATGACAAAAATCTGCATGCTAGATCTGATAAACCCGTTTTGTTTTGGTTTGTTTATTGCCTATTTACAATACTAATTTTTTTTTTCACCTCGAGGTTCGACTACTGTAATGCTCTCTACATGGGGCTACCTTTGAAAAGTGTTCGGAAACTTCAGATCGTGCAGAATGCAGCTGCGAGAGCAGTCTTGGGCCTACCTAGGTATGCCCATGTTTCACCAACACTCCACAGCCTGCATTGGTTGCCGATCAACTTCCGGTCACAATTCAAAATGTTGGTTATGACCTTTAAAGCCCTTCATGGTACTGGACCAGAATATCTCCGAGACCGCCTGCTGCCGCACGAATCCCAGTGACCGATTAGGTCCCACAGAGTGGGCCTTCTCCGGGTCCCGTCAACTAAACAATGTCGGTTGGCGGGCCCCAGGGGAAGAGCCTTCTCTGTGGCGGCCCCGGCCCTCTGGAACCAACTCCCCCCGGAGATTAGAACTGCCCCTACTCTCCTTGACTTTCGTAAGCTTCTTAAGACCCACCTGTGTCGTCAGGCATGGGGGAACTAAGACATCTCCCCCGGGCATATACAATTTATAAATGGTATGTGTGTATGTATGTGTGTTTAGAAAATGGGGTTTTTAAAATGTTTTTAGTAGAAATTTAGATTTGTTGTAAATTGTTTTTCACTTGTTGTGAGCCGCCCCGAGTCTGCAGAGAGGGGCGGCATACAAATCTAAATAAACATAAACATATTTATGAAGTGATTGTAGGATTCTGAACTTTCTTCCTAATAGTTTTTATTAAGGACTATATTAAACATAAAATAAATAGAGAAACCTGATACAAATAGATAGATACAGTTATAGCTGATATACAGTATGTAGATATGTGGGGAAAAATAGAAAAGGTCCCTCACAAAAAAGATAGCAAAAAAACAACACCCTTCCTCTTCATCCTCACCAAGAATATTCAACATCAGACAAATTTTATATTAAAGTAAACACATGCATATCACAATTATATCATGTACAGTATAAAGGTTAAGCGGCTGTTTAAAAAATAAAAAAATGGTACTCTTAAGAAGTAGAAATGTATTTAAAAACAAGCAAGAAATTTCTCATAATATTAATAATAATTAAACCTGTTGAAGAACCTGAAACAAACGCACAGGAATAGCATAATATATCAAGGCCTCTCTAATAACATGTACTTCACCTTTCAGCCTCGTTTCCTTTGTATTACAGAAATGCCATCTAATCTTCTGCCTTTTTCTTCAGGTTGCTATGGGCTTCTTCCAGGTGGGCTTCATCTCTGTGTACCTCTCTGATTCCTTGCTCAGCGGATTTGTTACTGGCGCTTCCTTAACCATCCTCACCTCACAAGCTAAATACCTCTTGGGCTTAAACTTTCCACGGAGCAGTGGCATTGGTTCTCTTTTAAAAACATGGATAAACATCTTCAGAAACATCCGTAACACCAACATCTGTGACCTCATTACCAGCTGCTTGTGCCTTCTTGTTCTTATTCCAGCAAAAGAGTTAAATGAGCACTTCAAACCAAAACTTAAGGCTCCTTTGCCCACTGAGCTTTTAGTGGTCATAATAGCAACCCTGGCTTCTCATTTTGGGAATCTGAAAGAGACATACGATTCCAGTGTGGCTGGACATATACCAACTGGATTTCTACCACCACAATCGCCAGATTGGAGTCTGATTCCTAGTGTAGCTATAGATGCAGTGCCCATAGCCATTATTGGCTTTGCCATTACTGTGTCTCTTTCAGAGATGTTTGCCAAGAAACATGGTTATACAGTTAAACCCAACCAGGAAATGTATGCCATTGGTTTCTGCAACATTATCCCATCTTTCTTTCATTGTTTCACAACTAGTGCAGCCCTTGCCAAAACTCTAGTTAAAGATGAAACAGGCTGCAAGACTCAGGTCTCTGGTGTGGTGACTGCTTTGGTCATCTTGTTAGTTCTCCTTGTGATCGCTCCCCTCTTCTATTCCCTTCAGAAATGCGTGCTAGCGGTCATAATCATTGTCAACCTCAAAGGAGCCTTGCGAAAATTTGGTGACCTGCCAAAAATGTGGCGGTTAAGCAAAATCGACACACTGATCTGGTTTGTCACTATGTTATCTTCAGCTCTGATAAGCACTGAACTTGGCCTTCTCATTGGAGTTTGTTTTTCAATGATTTGTGTCATTCTGCGGACACAAAATCCAGAAGGACATCTCCTTGGTCTGGTACCAGACTCTGAAATCTATGAACCCCTTTCTGCCTATAGTGGCCTTAAAGTTGAGGCAGGTATCAGACTTTTTCGGTTTGAAGCACCAATATACTATGCAAATAAAGAGAACTTCAAGTCCATGCTGTACAAGAAGACCGGACTCAATCCTTCATTGGAACAGGCAGCAAGGAGGAAGCTAGAAAAGCAAATGCGTATTGAAAAATCAGATGGAGCCAGTGGAAAACAGGCAGAAACTTCGGTGCAGCTTGTCACTCATCAACTTACATTTCATACACTAATAATAGACTGCTGCGCAGTGCAGTTCTTGGATACAGCAGGGATCCATACACTCAAGGAAGTTGAAAAGGATTATGGGGAAATTGGCATCCAGGTGCTGCTGGCTCAGTGTAATCTCTCTGTGAGAGACTCCTTGCAGCGAGGCGAGTATGTTAAAGGAGAGAAGCATTGTGTCTTCCACAGTGTGCACCAAGCTGTGGAATATGCATTGTGTACGTATAAGAATAGTGACAGCTTGGTCTCTGAAATCTAATGTAAGTAGAAGCTTCCTGTTTAATGAGACTAATGATGCTGGGCATTATATGAACTGTTATCTCACAAAGTTGTAAATGGCAATTTTTTCCCCGCACTGTTGATCGTATAAGATTATGAACAAATTCATTTTGTACCTTTCATTTTGCTCTGCTGAATCGTGCACTGAAAAAATGGTGATAAATCCTATGTGTGAGTGATAACTACACAAATAGGTTGTGCTTGGTCAGAACAATAAATACTCAAAAGTTTAATGTGTGTGCATCACAAAGTGGGCCCTTCTGGTTTGGATGTCTTTAGGGCCAAAAGTCTTAATCTCACATGGCTGGACAGGTAATGTCACTACTGTTTAGGATGTACCGTTTATGGAAGGAAAAAATTCCAGCTGCTTTATCCTTGTACCCTCTCCCTGTGCTCTTGCAACTCCATTGGTGCCTCTCAGGAATGCTTCTGGATTATGTGAGTGTGTCATGAAATTTCTCCCCACTTTAGACATCTCACCCCTTACATTACCGAATGTAGTATAAACTGTCAAATTAGGTGGCCATAGGAATAGGTGTGCCATTTGAAGTACAGGTGGTTCTTGACTTACAGCAATTTGTTTAGTGACTATTCAAAGTTACAACAGCACTGGAAACTATGACAACTATTTTTTAGTTACAATCTTTCCAGCATCCCAATGATCATGTAATCAAACTTCAGTTATTTGGAAACTGGTTCATATTTATGACCATTGCTGTATCCCAAAGTCATGTGATCCCCTTTTGCAACTGGCAAAGTCAATGGGGAAGCCAGATTCACTTAACAACTGGAAAAGAAATGTCATAACATGGGAGCAAAACTCACTTTAAAATGTCTAAACAGAAGTTTTAGGTTCAATTGTGCTCATAAATCGAAAACTACCTGTACACTGTGAAGCACCTACAAATAGTTCTTAAGTTATAGCCATGTTGTACAGTAGATACTTAGTCTGTTTAGATATTATTTAGGAAATAGAAACACTAATTCTTCTTTTAACAAAACTAACGAATGGTGGCTTTATTAGAATATTTTAGTTTTTTGTCTGTGCCTCAAAACAATTGGTTATTACTATTAAATAAGGAATCCAATGAATAATCATTTTTACAGGTAAACTATACATTTTCATTGTACTTTTTGTGTATCCCCCCCAAATTTTGCAGAAATAAGATCATTGTTTTGAAAATCTTAGGATAGATATTTTCTAACTGAAAATGAAAGCATTATCATCACATCTTAAAGATTCCTTTCCATTATTTGTTAATGGTGCTATAGCTGTCATAAAAGAGTATTGAGGGGTTTTGAGTTTGGTTAAAATATGTTTTATAATGAATCCTTGGGATTTCTGCATTGCTATTGTTAGTTTTCTTGGCACTAAAGAGCAGAGTTGTAACCAGTATTAAAGAATTCCTTTACAATCTCTTCTGGAAAAATGGAAATCTGTCACCGATAACAGCAAAGATAAAATGTCTATTGAGTTACAGAGTTTCTAGTCAAAGTATGATTATTTGCCGCTTCCAGGTGCATATCTCAATTAGTTGTGTCTGAATATAGGAATTAAGATCTACAAAATATAGAAATTTGATATTAAGAAATCTGGATGAACAATTTTAAACTTCATTGGCCTAAAAATGTTTCCCTTTTTTCTGCGTTATTCGAAAAAAAAATATTAGTGGACTTGAACAAAAGACATTGGATTATATTTTAGATTATTAGCAGTTTATTCTACACAAGCATTTCCAAAAAGGGTCAGACGGATGCCGGTCAATAAAGAAGGAAGGCATTATTTGTCTTCTGTGTTTATTGGCATCCTGAAGGTTTCATGAAACCATAGCAACTAATAGCTCTTGATATAGGTTGCTTTTCCTGTATGACTTTGTATAATCCAGAGGTAGACAGCAAAGTGTCTGGCAGTACCACAGCATCAGGAATTCAATTTTGGGTAGCTGCTGGGCTCTATATCCTACCTGGATTTTTTTAAAGAAATAATTAAATAGAATGCCTGTAGAGCAAGAGAAGGTAGAATACTATAATTTGTTTATAAAGACATCCATTACATTCTCTGAAAATTTAAAACATGCCCAACAGCTAAAATAGGTTATTTAATCAAACATCTAAAAATCACCTAAACTGTGGAAACCATGGTGACTTGCTAAGAGAAGTTCATTTTGCAAATGTGCTTTCTTTTATCCATTCTGCTTAATGCCAGCCAGTTGTAATTGTTAATATTAAATCCTAATGTTGTGAGTTAAGGGAGACAAAAGATATGCCACTTGCTGCTTTTACATTTATCTTGTAATTTATGGCTAAATCTCTAGGGGGCACAGTTTACTAGAGAAGTACTGTACCTGCCTAGTTATTTATTTATTTTTTTACTGATAAAGAATTAATCATGTCTAACTTCAAAAGATACAGTAGATTGCAGTGGGGATGGAATGCATTTATTTGTTTATATCTTCTGGCAGTTAATAGTGTCTTTTCACTGTTCATTCTGTATAATAGATTATAATTTTCAGAAGAAGCTTCTTGACTTTTTAAAAATTACCATAAAATTACTTTCATTCTTTTAATTTTTTTGATTATGAAACAATATAGTGAAGTCATTATTAAGAGAACAATTTACATCCTCCTCTCATAGTTACTAAGAATAGAGTTCGGAACTGGAAATCACACTGCAGTAAATGTAATTTGTTGAAATTGGTAGATCAGAAGCCTTTTAAAATAAAAGGTCCATAAATCTACCAATTTCAATACAGTATCTGGTTTACTAGACTGGTTGGGAAATCATTTGGTCTTCCTTGTGGCCATTCCCTTCTCTGTTACTATTTCAACCGTTTCATGTGGTTTTTAGTTAGTTAAAAAACTGCAGATATATTGTCTTGGAATTAAAGGTCTTCCCCATTTGAAACTGCATTTTAAAAAGTCACTGTTAAGTAGTTTGTATTGCCCCCAGATGTATTACATTCTGGTGGAATATTTTTGCTTCGCTTGAGGTTGTTACCTTTCTCCTTAGAACTATTTTGTCCTTGAATAAATTGATTCTAGGGAGACAGCAGACCCCAGCTATTTTCACAGAAATAGATGTATTTGTCAACCAGTCATCTGTGAAAGGATCATAGATGTAAATCTATTCAGCATTGCATCAGAGAAAAGAAATTGCTACTGGGAGTCTACGAGCAATTCTCCAAAAATAAGGATGTATGGAAAATAGTCTTAAGGGCTAAATTTTCCATATGGCTCAGATTTAGGAACAGAAAAAAATCAATTAAAAAAAGAATAAGTTCATACAAGTCACAAAAGCATATTACAGTATTTTTGGCCTTAAAGTGTGATATTAACAGCTACTATAGTTGAGTAAACTAGGAGTAAGCAAAAAGCATGGTTTAATGCAAGTGCCTACTTAAATAAAATTAATCTGAATGAAGAACTCTTAATTTATTATGAGGAATATTTTCCTTGCTTAATCTTTAAAATGAAATACAAGTTAATTTTACAGAGAATATTTCTGTATGCCAAGAGAAATTAACATCCATTAAACTTCAGTTATAAATGTGGAATCTTTTTCCCACTTAGAGAGGCTTCTTATAGATTTTTCTGTTGCATCTAGAATGTTTAAAACACTATAAATGCAGGCATTCAATAACTGAACATATTTTAAAATGATAAAACCATACTACTGATTTTATGTTACATATTGCTACTAAATAATCACTGAATTTTTAAAAATATTTTCATGATGTTCATTTTGTAAAAGTTTCAAAATTATGTTAAACGGCTAAATAATAAAATATTATAAGACCATAAAATGGACTATATAAATCATCAATCAGATCTTTTGGTCTTTTCTTAAAGAAAATGTCAAGTGTATATAATAATTGGCTTCCTTAGAGATTGTTTTGCTCAAGAAAAAGCCATCCTGCTCAATATTAGAGCTGCAGAACAACAGTAGGAATTGAGATTAAGTAATGAACACACTGATATTTTAATTTTGTTCATATAAGAGATTAATTACATGTCTAGCGCCCATGCTATAAATTATTTCTGCTTATTACATTTATCTATCATGACCTTTACAAGGTTTTTACAACTTGGAATCTCAATAAAGCTTCAGTAATTTCACTTAAGAGCCCTGAAAATTAGTATCTCATTCTTCAAGTACTTTCATTGCATTTGCCATTTACATGTCATAGGACAGCTTGAACGAAGAGCATGGAACATTATGTTCTAGAAATGTGGTTAATTTTTCAGGCTGCTTTGAAAATTGTACCTTTTAAAAAATATTGAAAAATAATTGTGCACTATTCAAATGGTCCAAAATTAATATTGATTTAATGAACAAAAAGGGCTACTGTTTATACGTCATTAGAATTACAGGATTTTTCTGTTAATGGAAAGTTTCTAATAGTCTTTATATGCAAAAATAATGTTTTTATGGAAAAATGTTATTATATGTTGTAGATTCCTATTAGGCAATGTTAATTATTGCTTAAAATGGGACAATAAAACTGGACAAGTGGACAAATCAGATAAGGTCACAGTTCAATTATTTATTTTTTGTGTGTGCAAGTTGTGCAATATCCAAAGACATGAGTAGATGACATAAATGAAAAGTTTATGGCAAAGCAAAATAAACCACAGGATTTGTGGATAATGAACCCATATTTTTTATTTGTACTTTCAGAGGCAAATAACAAATAAAGAAACCAATAATACAAACAACATAAAAAGAAAGAAAACATCTAACAATGTTAATTACTTATCAGTGATATTGGCTTCCTTGACATCAATATATCCATTATACATTCACCATTGCAATCTTTTATGAAATATCTCATCACAATTTTATTTTTTTTAAGTTTATAATTTTTTTTCTCTTTTCAAGCCATATGTATAGTTTCTCCCATATAATGTATATTTCTTTTCTTTGGTCAGTTTGCAATTCTAATGTAAGTTTGCTCATTTCTGCGCATTCCAGTAGTTTATTGATTACCATTGTTTCAGAGGGCATGTGTTCATTTTCCCACATTTGTGCAATTGCTAGTCAGGCAGCTGTCAATATATGTATAATTAGGTAGTGTTGGGCTTTTGAATGTTTTCCTCTTATTCCCAATAAGTATGTTTCTTTTAGTTCCAATTCGTAATCTAATATTTCTTTTATCCAGGTTTGAATCATAGTCCAAAATTTCTTGTTTTCTGGGCATGTCCACCAGAGGTGGTACTACGTTCCATAATTTTTTTTGCATTTCCAGCAATTAGGATCTAGGTTTGGATACATTTTTGCAAGTCTTCCTGGGGCATAGTGCCACCTGTAAAATAATTTATAAAGGTTTTCCTTTAGCCTACAGTGTCAATTTGTATTGATCCTTTCAAATTCTTTCCCATTCCTGTAATTGAAATGTATAGCCAAAATTTTTCATCCAGGTTACCATGTTTGGTTTGACTACTTCTTCTATGTTATCATATTGTAGAAGATAGTTATACATTTTAGTTATAAATTCGGTGTCCAGACCAGTTAATATTTTATCTAATTGGTTGTAGTTTTTAGCTATTCCAAAATTTACAATATCTGATTTGTATCTACTGTAGTATCATAACCAATCCATTTCCCCCCCTTCTTCTAATTTAATTTTTGATTTCAAATTTCCATTTACGTCTAATAGATCATTATATGTTAATATTTCTATTTTGCCTAGTGTATTTGGGTGCTTGGTTGCCTCAAGTGTTGATATCCACTTTGGGATTTCTATGTAATGTTTTTTCCTTATTTCCCTCCACACCTGTAATATCGCTGCCCTTAATGCGTGCGTTTGAAATTGTGTGTGTTTACACTGTTAAAAATTCTATTATTAATATATTGGTAGAGCTCAATGCGATTAATGAAACCCACAAAATGTATTTTTTTTCCAAATTTGCACTATTCCAAGTGATTCTTCTATAAAAAATACTATTTCAACAGAAATAGGCAGTGAAAAAGATACATTTGATAAGTTTATGAAATATTGCAATAAAGGATAAAAAACTACATTTTAAATGTATGGTTAACAAAGTTTCATAGTAATTATAGATAACAAAACAAACATTGAACTCTAAATTCAGGCATTCCAGTATCTTCTCCTATTTTAATGTTGTTATGACTATGCTCATGTTGAGTTACATTATTTCATTCTTTTTTCTCATGTCTTAAGACACCTTTTTAAATGTATATTGTTTCCCACTATTATAAGGAATAAGAAACCTTAAATAAGGAATCTTCCATGCCTTCATTTTGTACATATGAAAATCGTATATGTTTGTATGTGCCTGCCTTTGAGTCAGTATGGCTGGTGATTGTATTGGCTTGGAGCCTAAGGTGGGACTAGAACCCATGGTCTTCTGGTTTCTAGCCAGGTATTTAACTGCTACAGTAAACTGGCTCTCCCATGAAGATTAGCAGAATCTAAAACTCCCATCCGCAACTGGCCATACACTAGACTCTATTTTATACATGTTAGCCTCACATAAATTGAATTTTGAGTCACATTGAAACTGATATCAATTTAAAATTTGCACTAAATGGAATATTGCATTATTCAAACACTACTCACAATCTATCTGTATAATACTGGATTTTCAATAGGCTATTTAGAAACTATCAATGCAAAACACTGGGATTTTTAAAGCAAAAATTTTGTTAAATGCTGTCCAATTGCATACTGTATTATGACTTTTTTTGTAAAGCAATGGTACAAAGGGTAAAAGTTAACTACCAAAGAAATGGCAAGCAAACGTTGCCTCCTATGTTGCCATTTGAAGTGCTACATTCCAGGTTTGAAAATGTAATTTCAGTATCAAGTTTCAAATTTCTCAGAAAATGTTTAATCTGTTTTCATAATATTTTTTAAAATAAAATTATTTGCTAATAAAAACATTTTATATTGTTGTTGCTGTGTTGAGCTTTTTTTTTTGGCAGCTCCATTGAACAAATTTCTAGAATTCAAAACTGCGGCATGTTTCCAGTTAGTTATAGGATGCAGCTGGAAGATATGTTTGCACAATCACCATATGAGTCACCATGTCAGTATATGATACAAAACAAATAATCAGAAAGGAGGAGCTATCATTCTTATCCCAGTTCTTTCTCCCAACAAATGCAGAACACCGTGTAGGTAATTATGGGTGAACCACAGTCTGCCCACATAACATCTTGGCTCTGTGAACTACACTGGTCTCAAATTGCTTCCATGTGCAACTGAAAGTACCAGTTTTCATCTGTAAAAACCCATTGTGCCACAAGCCTAGGTTACCTAAAGGACTTTTTTAAAAATCTCCAATTGAATCTTTCTCTCCCAGTAGATCCAAGAGAGTGCCATACTATGGGTCCCTTTTATAAAGCAATGTCCTCTGTCAGGTTTCCTTCTCAATTGCATTGCCTACCTTCTGGAACAGCTTACTTTAAGATTATAATGGCTCTTAATTGTTCATATAGTGACTGCCGCTAGAATTGTGTATGCACAAAATTGGAATAGAATAAAAGTACTAAGGAAAATTATGGATTGTGCGGAAATTAATAGACTTACAATGAAAATTAAGGATAAAGGCTTGGAGTTTTATAAAATTTGGGGAAATGTTTATGAATGGATTGAAAATAAAAATGAATAAAATAGTCAAAGAAGTGAGAAATATGATTGAGAGAAGCTGGTTGACAAAAAAAGGAGACAGCATTAGATAAATATGTAACATGCTTAAAATTAAACTAGAATGGATTGGAAATGGAATTTAAGAATATGATTATTAGAATTGAAAAGTGAAGAAAAGTTGCTTAGCCTTTTGTTCATTAAATTAAAATTAGCCATTGAAATTATATTTTACTTTTTTCAGTTTTTTTCCTAGACAGATGAAATAATTTGTGATTTGAAATGTGATTTAGCATATTTTACTATTTTTATATATTATTATATATATTATATAAATTATTATATTATATAAGTTATTATATTATTATATAATATATACATAACAACACATATACCTTCAATGAATAAGAATATTTATTCATTGAAGGTATATGTGTTGTTATGTATGTATGCTTTTAAGGTAAAGAAAAATATTTTTTTAAAAAAAATTAAAATGACTCTGATACTGCTGGCCTTTGTAAGGTATTTGGCATTTATAGGATTTGGTCAGGCTATCATAAATAGTTGATCTATTGGGCTTCTCTTTCGCTCTCTCACACACACTGACTGAACAAAAGAAGAGTAAATATGCCCTATCCCTATCTAGGCCACTCTGAATAGTCAACTCAGTGGTAGTGCAGAGGCTGGAGCTAAAATAGATGCCTGGCCTTGACTTCAGTCCTAGTCCAATCACTGCCTTTCTAAAAGCTTGCCTCACACTATTCCCCGAAGCTTGCAAGCTTCAAGGAAGAGTGCAATTAACATTGTGACACAGTGATTTCCAGGATCTGCCACTTACCCTCAGGCAGTGTTCTTTTCCTGTTGAAAGACTCAAATGACTGCCTTTGTACCTGAAGCGGTTTTGTGGAGGATGCGTTTCTGCAGCCTATGGAAACTGCATAAATGGGTGTCCATTCTTACACCCACCCCATGAATGGGAAGCCTCTGCACTCTCCAAAAGTCACATGAAAATGAGACATGCTTTTGAGTGGAATTGTTATCAAGTGTTGGTGAAGGCTGGCACATCACTTAACGTCACGATGTGTCACCTTTGACACACGTCAGGTCCATCATCACTGTGGTAGTAAAATATATCGTTGACTTTTTAGCTTTTTAGATGTCCTGCTGTTACCTGGATACTAATGACAAAAGGCATGCTCTTTTCCAATTAAAATCAAATAAAATGTAGCTAAGCTTAATTTAAAAAAAAAAAACAGGATTCATGCCATTAAAAACAGGTTCATTACAATCTCCTGTATTGTGATTCTTTTCAAAGGCGAGATGAGAAATATTCCTTGTACAGGATCTTATGTTAGAAATGACTCTGTAGGGGAAAGGTGGAATTGTATTAGGAACGGGTAAGTTGAATATGACATTCTGACTCTATACATTCATTGCAGTGAATGTTTAATGTTGGTCTTTTCTCTGTCCTGTTTTAGATTCAGAATTTAACAGCAATCTAAGAAAATGTCAAATAGCCAGGGAAAACTTAAAAGCTTAAATGATTGGAAGCTAGTATCCATGTTAAATGTGGGTCTTCACTATTATATTCATGATATTATGTGTGATAATTCTCACAACAATATAATATATATAATGATATAATGAGCAATGTGATAAGGTGGTATGTCCCCACTTTTCTCTCTTAGATCCTCACTAAAACTAAACAATTTAAATATTTTCTTTGTTATTATTTGTTATTGAGTAAGCCTTAAAAGAAGCTGACATTTAATTACTCTTCAAAATCTCTTATATTTAACGTATTTTTGGTGTATAAGATGCACCATTCTGATGCAAAAAAGTGTGTCAAAAACTGGGTGCGTCTTATACACCAAACGTTGCTTGGGGTGGGGGGTGGTCAGCAGTAGTGGTGGCCAGTGTTCTCCTTAAATTTTTTTTGGGGTGGGCAGAAAAGTATAGTGTCTGAGCGGCAGTCCCTTCGGGACTGGGCGGCAAAGAAATAATAATAAAATTTCCCTCTCGGCTTCTGGGCAGGTTTGGAAAACTCTGAGTTGATGATGATTTTTAAGTGAGCGATTGCTCACTGCTCAGCTTAGAGGGAACTATGGTGGTGGCAGCCTTTCTTGTCTGGAGGCCAGCAGCTTGGCCCCGGGGATGGGCAGAGCGTTCGGAAGAGAGGGCTCCAGTTTCGGAATTAATGAGCTTCCCTCCCCACGAAGTCAAAAAGGGTGGAGGTAAGCAGCCTTTCTCAGTTGGAAATCCCAGGCTACACCGAACGTTGCATTGGGTGGGGGGACTTGGGTGGAAGTCAGCAGCAAGCTGCCGACCTGCAGCTGAGAAATTTTGCTGCCGCCGCCGGTACAAGAACCTTTTATCTCTGAGAGAAAGCAATAATTGAGAAAGAGAGAGTCTCAAAAGGTGTCGGAGGAGGCGGGCTGTGGAGAGCATTGGATTCTTTCAATAATAGCCTGAAGCCGAACGAGCTTTTGGAGGATGGCTGCTTAGGTGGCCCTTAATAAAGCAATGGAAGTTTTTACACATCGGTTATATTTTTGGCACCTCATGACTGACCTCTGACAGAGACAGAGAAACAAAGGAAGAGGGGCAAAACAGGAAAATGAAGTCTTGAAAATGAGGTTTTGTTTTTAAACTTTGAGCCCACCCAAGTGGGAACACACACACACACACACACACACATACACAGGGAGAAAGAGTTGGAAGGAACTCTGTACTCTAGGCCATCTGGTGCAGGGGTCTCCAATGTTGGCCACTTTATGACTTGTGGATTTCAACTCCCAGAGTTCCTCAGCCAGCAAAGGTGGCTGAGGAACTCTGGGAGTTGTAGTCCACAACTCTTAAAAGTGGCAAAGGTTGGAGATCCCTGCTCTAGAAACACTCCTTTTAAGGAATATTTCAGGTTTATCATCATTACCATATATTTCCATGCACTTCAGTTGTGAAAATTGGAGTAGTCAAGAGAGGGGTCTTTGAAAACCCCATGGTATAATAGTAATATTAAAGCAACCTCAGCAGGGAACTGTAATTGTAAATGATTCTATCACTAGCTATTTCTGTGACTAAAGGAACAACTAACAAAATGAACTGTCCTCTTTTGTTTGTTTTGTTTGTTTGTTTGAGTTAGGAGTTAGGAGTGCAAGGGTCTTCAAACCTGGCAAGATTAAGGCTTGTGGACTTCAATTCCCATTTCTGAGCTAGCATGACTGGTGGAGGAATTCTGGGAGTTGAATTCCAAAAGTCTTGAAGCTGTCAGGTTGAAGTTTGTAAAAAGTGTACATGGTTGTAAAAAGTATTCTGCTACACTGGTATTTTATTAAACAATATAATACTACACCATTTGGTTCAGAATATTTTTTCCTTGTTTTCCTCCTCTAAAATCTAGGTGTGTCTTATACACTGGTGCCTCTTATACACCACTCTTATACACCGAAAAATATGGTACATTATTTTCCAATCCAAGCTAGAAGGAAGGAAACCTCAAGCTTCTGGATATTATAATACTAAATATTTAGATAGAGACAGAGAGACAGAGGAGGGGGGGGGGGGAGATGGGGGAGGGGGAGAACAATGCAAAGGAGTGCCATGTATTTATGTTAACACATTTGCATGGGCTGTTGCTTTCATGAACTGAGGCTTTGTGGTAACATTTATTGGTGAGGCTTGCAACTTACAAATTCTTTAAGAGTGCATTGAGTTGAGTAAGAACATTAGGTTCCACAGTAAAACAATTAAAGCAGTGTGGGATACCTTTTACCAACTTGATAGGATCTTAATGGGCACATCATGTTGCAAATTAATTCCCCCTAATTGGATGTTTTAGTTATATAAGTAGCCATGACACATTGGAACCCTTTAATTTAACCCAGCAGCCTCCAATCTTTGCAGTTTGGTGGCCCAGCTGTGAGGTGGAGAGAGGGATTGTGCCATGTGAGTGAAGCTGTACAGGCACCCACATGCCAACATGCCTCTTACAGCCCAATTCCAAATAGGCCCATGATCCGGGGATTGGGGACCCCTGATTTAAGCTAACTATTATAAGGCAAGGCAGGTGAAATATGATGTTAGTGAAGATTTTCCTCTCAAAATCAAATGATCAAAAATAATTTGTGGATTTTTGTTTATTTGTTTTTTTCAAATTTATTCTTAAGGCTTGGCCCATTATGGACTAATCACAAGTGGTCTGGCTCTTCTACGAAATGTGCCAAACATAATGCATAAATGCAGAATTCCAATAACTTTGACTTTAATTTATTAATAAATCAGATTAATCAATCAATTGAGCTAGAAAGGACCTTGGAGATCTACCAGTAGTCCAACCCCCTCCTCAAGTCTATACCATTTCAAACAGGTAGCTGTCCAGTCTTTTCTTAAAAGCCTCCAGTGATGAAACACAACTTCTGAATGCAAGCTGTTCTACTGGTTAACTGTTCTCTCACTCTTTCTCCTTAATTCCAGAGTTCTTCTTTTCTTGATTTCTATCCATTGTTTCTTTTATCTGCCTTCTGGTGTTTTTATCATCATCCAGACCTGGTGGGAAGATTAGCATTAGCATAGAGCAGTGATGGCGAACCTATGGCATGGGTGCCACAGGTGGCACACGGAGTCATATCTGCTGGCACATGATCCGTTGCCCTAGCTCAGCTCCAACATGCATGTGTGTGCTGGTCAGCTGATTTTTTGCTTGCACAGAGGCTCTAGGAGGGCATTTTTGGCTTCCAGAGAGCCTCCGGGAGATGGGGGAGGGTGTTTTTACACGAGATTAAGATTAAGATTTATTAGATTTGTATGCCGCCCATATCAGAAGACTCGGGGCGGCTCACAACAACAACAATACAATACACAGAGTACAAATCCAATATTAGATAAAAAATGAAATTTAAAACCCATAGATATTAAAAACAATCGTTACTGCACAATCACACAATTCTCATGTATTACAGTCAGGAAAAAAGGTGCGGGGGGGAAGAGATAGTTATACCCCCCATGCCTGGCGACATAGATAGGTCTTCAATATCTTGCGGAAGGTGGGAAGAGTAGGGGCAATTCGAATCTCTGAGGAGTTGATTCCAGAAGGCCGGGGCTGCCAAACGGCATTGTTTAGTCGACGGGAGGCCAACTCTATGAGACCTGATTGGCCGCTGGGATTTGTGCGGCAGAAGGCGCCCCCTTAAGTATTCTGGTCCGATGCCATGTAGGGCTTTGTAGGTCATTACCAACACTTTGAATTGTGCCCGGAAACTGATCAGCAACCAGTGCATGCCACGGAGTGTTGGTGAAACATGGGCAGATCTTGGAAGCCCCACGATAGCTCTCGCGGCCGCATTCTGCATGATCTGAAGTTTCCGAACACTTTTCAAAGGTAGTCCCATGTAGAGAGCGTTGCAGTAGTCGAACCTCAAGGTGATGAGGACGTGAGTGACCATGAGCAATGACTCCCTGTCCAAATAGGGCCGCAACTGGAGAACCAGGCGGACCAGGGCAAACGCCCTCCTTGCCACAGCTGAAATATGGTGCTCTAATGTTAGCTGTAGATTGAGGAGGACGCTCAAGTTGTGGATCCCCTCTGAGAGGGTCAATAACTCCCCCCCATCAGGGTAATGGATGGACAGATGGAATTGTCCTTGGAATGTAAGACCCACAGCCACTCCATCTTATCAGGGTTGAGTTTGAGCCTGTTGACACCCATCCAGATCCCAACAGCCTCCAGGCACTGGCACACACTTCCACTGCTTCACTGACTGGACATGGGGTGGAGATGTACAGCTGGGTATCATCAGCATTATTATTATTATTATTATTATTATTATTATTATTATTATTATTACTTAGATTTGTATGCCGCCCCTCTCCGAAGACTCTGATGATACCTCACCCCATGCCCCTGGATGAACTCGCCCAGCGGTTTCATGTAGATATTAAATAGCAGGGGGCAGGGGACAGACCCCTGAGGCACCCCACAAGGGAGAGACCTAGAGGTCAATCTCTGACCCTCCACTAACACCGGCTGTGATCGACCAGAGAGGAAGGAGGAGAACCACTGAAGGACAGTGCCTCCCACTCCCAACCCCTCCAGCTGGCACAGAAGGATACCATGGTCGATGGTATCAAAAGCCACTGAGAGCACCAGGACAGAGGACAAGCCCCTGTCTTGGACCTGCCAGAGATCATCCATCAGCATGACCAAACCAGTTTCCATGCTGTAGCCTGGCCTGAATCCTGACTGTTGAGGGCCTAGATAATCAGCTTCTTCCAAGGACCGCTGGAGTTGGAGCAACACCACCTTCTCGACAAGTTGGAGTTGGGGACTGGATGATAGTTATTAAGTATGGCTGGGTCCAGGGAAGGCTTCTTGAGGAGGGGGTGCCCCCTCAAAGAAGCATTGCCAATCTCCTGGACCCAGCTCCATGTCACCTCTCTGCTGGCCGAAACCAACCAAGAGACACACGGATCCAGTAGACAAGTGGCAGAACTCACAGCTCCAATGGCCTTGTCCACTTCATCAGGTGTCACCAGGTCAAACTCCACCCAGACAGATGGACAAGGACAGGCCCCAGTCACCTCGACTGACTCTTTGTCAGTCGACACTGCTATCCAATTGGAGTCGAGGTCTCTCCAGATCTGAGCAACTTTATCAGCAAAAATGACTTAAAATCCCCGGCACTGCTCTGTAAGGGCTCCCTAACTCCCCCCTGATTAAGAAGGGAGTGGGTCACCCTAAACAGAGCAGCCAGGCGGGATTCCACTGATGCAATCAAGGCGGCATGATATGCATATCTTTGCGCCTTGAGTGCCACTTTGTAGTATGAGCTCTTACAAGTGTTCAATCAGATTCGGATTTACTCTTCCTCCATCACTTCTCTAGAAGGGGCCTGGGGGGGGAGAGAAAGCTGTTTTTCCACTCCCCAGCCATTGGATTATGGGTGTGGGCACTCATGCATGCACAATAGCATGCACGCACGTTCTTTCTCGGCACCCGAGGAAAAGAAGATTCACCATCACTGGTATAGAGGTAGCAAGCGGATTCCTGTGAACTTCTTTTTTAATGTTAATTTTACAGCTTTAAATATATACAGATAGTCTTAAATTTCTTCAGCATTTTAAACAAAGAAATAAATAATTTGAAAGTGGGCATGCTGCAAATCTAAACATCAGTACAATCATTTTAATTTGAAGCTTCCGTTGGCATTCCAAGCAAACAAATAGGTTGCTACTGCCCAGTATTTGTCTGCCATTTGGTTAAGGAAAAGGAAACATGAAAGCAAGACAGAGAGGAGGAATTGGAGGATGGGGGAGGTGGACCATGTGCTATGAAAGTATAAAGGACATTGGGGATGAACCTTATCAGTCTGTTCCTCATAGAACCCCATTTATTATAAAACCTAACCTAAAACATAACTTAACATAACATAACGATATAACAACATAACATAAATGGAGTTCTATGATTGGTTTTATCCACCAGATCAGCTATTATTTGAATTGGTCATTTTATGAGGGTGTCCAGGGAAAATTCCCAACACTCCAGTAGTGGGTTGCTACTGGAATGGTAAAGGAATCTGTACCGGTAGCAAAAGTTGAGCTGCGCATACAGCTTTGGGTGTTGTGTGCGTGCACATGCGTCCCAGTGTGGTTTTGCTTCTGCTTATGCGCAGGAAGCAAAATTTTGTGAGGGGACACACGTGTGAGAGAGATTTCGGTGATTTTTTTTGTTTCTGCACATGTGTGGAATCAAAAAAATTGCCAAAATCTCTCCTCTGCATGCATCCTCTCGCAACATTTTGCTTCTTGCACATGCACAGAAACACTGGAATGCAGGCATGCACATGCAAGTTATGTGAAGCTGCGTGCACAGCGCACCGGTAGCAGTGGTAGGAGCAATCTGCCCCTGCAACACTCCCAATAAAACTACCACCCTAAAAATGTTTTCTATTCTATTTTAGATAGACAAAGTGAAAACTTTAAAGTTTGTTGCAAAAAAATCAAATCCAGAAGTACACACAGATGATTTATTCAGTTGGATTCATAAACTTCTTTGTAAATATAACAACAGATAAATTTACTATACCGTTAGCAGAAATCCTCAATGTAGTTACAGGCAGCAGAGAACAGTTAGTTTCATTTCAGCAAAGAGTACAGAGAGCAGAGTGCAGAGTGCAGAGTGGAGAGTGGAGAGAGAGCAGAGTAGGAACTGGAGCCAATCCCAGCCTTAAGCTTAAGTTTTAGTTTCAATTCTCTGCACAGACTCAGAAGTGTTTAACTACCATTGGCTGACTTAGTTGCTATGCCTATTCATTGGCTGATCTTGTTACCACCGGCTCTCCCAGTCATAAATATTCTAACAGAATAGAAGGCTGTTGTAAATGAAATGCAGTGGTACCTCTACTTACAAACTTAATTCATTCTGTGACCAGGTTCTTAAGTAGAAACATTTGTAAGAAGAAGCAATTTTCCCCATAGGAATCAATGTAAAAGCAAATAATGTGTGTGATTGGGGAAACCACAGGGAATGTGGAGGCCCTGTTTCCTCCCAGGAGATTCCTAGAGAGGCCCCATAGAGGCTTCTCCCTGCCTTTTCCGGTTACATTTTGAGAGGCTCAGATTTGTAAATGGAAAATGGTTCTTGAGAAGAGGCAAAAAAAATATTGAACTCCCGGTTCTTATCTAGAAAAGTTCATAAGTAGAGGCATTCTTAGGTAGAGGTACCATTGTACAGCTAACTATAAAATCATCCAATTACTTCTAATCCATATTCTTATTAGACTTTCAATAAACATGGAAGAATGAATATTGATACTTTTAAACTTCGGTGTTGAAAAAGACTCTTGAGAATATCATTGATAACCAAAAGAGCCCAAGAAAATGGATCTGTGAACAAATTAATCAGAGTTCTCACTCAAAGTGCATCTGATCAGATTCAAATGATCATATTTTGGGCACATTGTACCTAGCTCTTTGAAGTGAGAGCTAGGTTCACTCTCTGTAACTAAGAGAAAGATGAAAGAATAGATAAGATGTCAAGTGGCAGTGAGGTAGAAAGACTCCATTACAGCAGAGATAGATTGTTCTGTCTGGGTCCCCCCAGATGCCAACACCAACCAAAAAGAGTAGCCAGACACACTGGTAAAAAGCAAAGGCAGTTTATATACTGGAAAGGAAACACAGGTAACAAAAACTGTTCTTACAGACAGGAACACAATGAAGCTTCACAGAGGTTTCACGAAGGCCAGGCAATAAAACAGGATTCTTGCTGGCAAAAACAACACTGGAGATAATAAAACCCACGCCTCCCCCAAGTCTTTCAGCCTTCTAGGCCACAAGCCAAGATCAGAGACGCCAAGAATCGAAGCAAGGTCACAGGACTCCCAGTTGATAACTCTCCACAAGACTGTAAGGGCGGGTCTGCCTTTTCAACCCTGCTGAGGAGAACCACACCCAAACCCAGCTGTTGCCAATTCAGGGATGGAAATATCTTTCTAATTGGCCCCTTCTTTGACCTGCACGTCTCTGCCTCATGTCTATTATAGCCTGTGCGACTTCATCCAATGAATCCAGGCTACTAGCTGGGGAGAGCCCCTCCCCGGGGGTCTCAGGCTGCTCTCCCCCCTCTTCTTCCTGACGTTCCTCTCCCCCGTCTGCCTGGTCCTCCCCCTCCTGGTCACTGTCCTCCTTCTCTGGGCATGGATCCGGCAGAGCTCCAGCTGGTCCCTGAGGAGCCTCAGGCTGAATCACAACATAGATAAACTATTGGAAAAACCCAACAAATCCTCCTAGACTAGAGGAATCTATTGATGTGATCGCTAAGAGTTGCCACCAAGTAGAAGGCACATGATCTTTATTAATGGAATACACTACAATCCACAAACAACTTGGTGGTGTTTAACAATAGTTTCTAAATGAAATAAAAACTAATGCTGGATGTTTGCATCCCTGTACGAGCTCTTCTGCCTTTAATTATCTAAGGCGGTTATGTGCGTGGATTCACATCGTCACACAACAGAAACAGTGGAAACATTTGCAGATGATGCCACCAGCTTGTTCTAATCATAATTTTGAATGCCTGGCTGAAGAATACACTTCCTCCAGCAAACAATATATGTGATTTCATACAGCTTCGGCTGGGACTGCTTCTTTGTTGCCTGAACAGGTTCAGAACGGAAGCCAACATAAGCCAGCAGGTTTCTGCTGGTATTATTGAGTTATTTTAAAAGTTATTCCTCAAAACAAGCACTTCTTAATATAGCTGATCTAGTGTTCTAGTGACCTTTGCGAGCATCAGTTAATGTGAAGTTAATTGGACTTAAAAGCTGTGTAAAGGTTAACTTTTTACAAAATCTTTGTTTCTGCACGTTTCATTGACTGATCCATAATACTGGCAATCTGTTGGCTGATAACGTCGTGCCCCAGAAGCTACTGAGTCAAGCCTTATCTAAGAAACATCTCGTACTCATGAAGGGATGAACGAATGAATGAACCCACAGGCACATACACAGACATTTTAAGAGCTATACAGTACTAGGAATCGGCAATTAGGGCAATCCAAGTTCATCATGGGCAGGATGGCAATATTCCTGCAATCCAAGGGAGTAGGATTTGGTTTTGTGTGTTGGTTCTCTCTCTTTCTTTTTCTGTTACACCTAAAAGAAAAACTTATAAGACATTATTATTATTTTATTCCCTTTCAAAAATGGAGAGCAATTGATTTCACTGAGGTTATTGAATTAGCAAACAAGTATTTATCATAAAGTATAACAGGATCCCCTAACAAATTTTTTGTCCAAAATTTCACTTAAATTTCAATTTAAGCAAACATGCTAGACTGAAAAAAAGAAAAAGAAGCATGTAAAGTTCCCACCAGGTAGAATCTTAGAAAAATTTATCAAAGAGGAATGGACGGTAGTAAAAGTGGTATTCATCCGGTTCTGTCTGGTTCTCTTGAACTGGTAGAAGAAATTGCGGGTGTGCCTGCCCACTTGCTCCGGCTCTTGGAATTGGACTTTTGGGGTCTTACCCTTGGCCGTGCCTGTTTCTCCTCCAGGGTTTCACCTCCATGTTATTATCCACCAGCTGTTATTTTTGGCTGAGCCTCCCCCATCCTTTCACCCTAGCACTTGGGCCATGGTCCCTCCATCCCAGTCCCTTCTCTGAGGCTCATTTGTCAAACTATAGTTCGCTTTGGGTGTTTGGGTGCCCCTGGATGGTATACCATTCAATTATAGCTTACAAAACTTTTAGCAACTTAGTGGGAAAGGATTAAAAGGACCCAAACCCCTTTTATTATATAAAGAAGCATGATGATGATGATGATAATACTAATAATACTAATAATAAATAAAAAAATAAAAATTAAAAAAGGTGGTTCCACCTTTGGGATTTGAACCCCGATCACTAGATTCAAAGTTGAGAGAGCTAACCATTACACTATAGAATTAGCTATGTTTCTGGCCTCTCTTCAAAGCTAGTAAAGGGAGGTCAGGAAGAAGTATACGTGACATCAAAACTCCGCCCCCAGAATTCCATCCTGGGGTTTCCCAGCTGCTTTTGCTTGCAGCGCGGCAAGCAAAAGGAGGTGGGGAATGCCACGATGGGATTCCCTTCTCTCCTCCTGGGCAGCGGCATTTTGCATTGTTTGAGAGAACGTTGAACCCGAACCCCGAACTTTGGCACGCATTTAAAAAAAAATTTGGGTTCGGGTTCGGCATACTGAACATCGCAAAATTCGGTACGGACCCAAATTGTGCGAGTTCGGTTCGCCCAACACTATTAAAGATAGCTGTTGTGGCCATAGTACTTTAGCAGATGTACTTCATTCACAAAGTAGTCTCATATTAAATGAGTTAAATATATTCTTAACCACAAGAGTCTACAAATTTGCCTTAAAGGCATAAAACTGTCTTGTTTGTCTTAAGAGACAGAAATGTTTATTGTTTTGAATAAAAGCTTTGCTTCTCAGGGTGGTAGGTTGGTCATGGAAAATGCTTTGCTGTTTCTAAACCAAGCATGTAAACACGAAGCAAAGAAATTAGCCACGCATGGGCTTCAAAAGAAAGAGAAAAAACATTGAGAAACAGCTTTCCCATTAAGGAGACACATATGTGGTAGGCACTACTGGTGTACTACCAACGCTCCTGCACAGCAGCATCCATTCCCTGGCTTCTTGAACTGGTCTCTGAACTCAATACCTAAAATATATGGTTTGGGGGATTTCATGCATTAGGTAAAGCCCAGGAAGGGCTTGGGATTTGATGGCCATCATGAAATTGTTCCTGGATAATATATTCATACTCTCCCACCATTTGAATGGGAGAATGCATAGCTAAATCCAATCGAACACTTGTAAGAGCTCATATTATGACTTACAAAGGGGCGCTCAAGGTGGCAAGATGCGCGTATCATGCCACCTTGATTGCATCAGCGGAATCCCACCCGGCCGCTCTGTTTAGGGTAACCCGCTCCCTTCTTAACCAGGGGGGAGTTGGGGAGCCCTTGCAGAGTAGTGCTGAGGATTTTAACACGTTTTTCGCTGATAAAATTGCTCGGATTCGAGCAGACCTTGACTCCAATTGGAATACAGAGTCGACTGACAACGAGTCAGTCGAGGTGACTGGGGCTAAACATCTTTGTCCATCTGTCTGGGGGGAGTTTGACTTGGTGACACCTAAGGAAGTGGACAGGGCCATTGGAGCTGTGTGTTCTGCCACCTGTCTACTGGATCCATGTCCCTCTTGGTTGGTTTCGGCCAGTCGAGAGGTGACGCGGAGCTGGGTCCGGGAGATTGTCAACGCTTCCTTGGGGAGTGGGTCCTTTCTGGACCCTTATAAGGAGGCACTTGTGCGCCCTCTCCTCAAGAAGCCTTCCCTGGACCCAACTGTACTCAATAACTACCGTCCAGTCTCCAACCTTCCCTTTATGGGGAAGGTTGTCGAGAAGGTGGTGGCATTTCAGCTCCAGCGGTCCTTGGAAGAAGCTGATTATCTAGGTCCTCAACAGTCTGGATTCAGGCCCGGCTACAGCACGGAAACTGCTTTGGTCGCGTTGATGGATGATCTCTGGTGGGCCCAAGACAGGGGCTTGTCCTCTGTCCTGGTGCTTCTTGACCTCTCAGCGGCTTTCGATACCATCGACCATGATATCCTTCTGCACCGGCTGGAGGGGTTGGGAGTGGGAGGCACTGTTCTTCAGTGGTTCTCCTCATACCTCTCTGGTGGGTCGCAGTCGGTGTTAGTGGGAGGGGTCAGAGGTTGACCTCTAGGTCTCTCCCTTGTGGGGTGCCTCAGGGGTCAGTCCTCTCCCCCCTACTATTTAATATCTACATGAAACCACTGGGTGAGATCATCCAAGGGCATGGGGTGAGGTATCATCAATACGCCGATGATACGCAGTTATACATCTCCACCCCATGTCCAGACAACGAAGCAGTGGAAGTGATGTGCCGGTGCCTGGAGGATGTTGGGGCCTGGATGAGTGTCAACAAACTTAAGCTCAACCCAGACAAGACGGAGTGGCTGTGGGTCTTACCTCCCAAGGACAATTCCATCTGTCCATCCATTACCCTAGGGGGAGAATCACTGGCCCCCTCAGAGAAGGTTCGCAACTTGGGCGTCCTCCTCGACCCACAGCTCACATTAGAGAAACATCTTTCAGCTGTGGCGAGGGGGGCGTTTGCCCAGGTTCGCCTTGTGCACCAGTTGCGACCCTACTTGGACCGGGAGTCACTGCTCACAGTCACTCATGCCCTCATCACCTCGAAACTCGACTACTGTAATGCTCTCTACATGGAGCTACCTTTGAAAAATGTTCAGAAACTTCAGATCGTGCAGAATGCAGCTGCGAGAGCAATCATGGGCTTTCCCAAATATGCCCATGTTACACCAACACTCCGCAGTCTGCATTGGCTGCCGATCAGTTTCCGATCACAATTCAAAGTGTTGGCTATGACCTATAAAGCCCTTCATGGCACCGGACCAGATGATCTCAGGGACCGCCTTCTGCTGCACGAATCCCAGTGACCAGTTAGGTCCCACAGAGTGGATCTTCTCCGGGTCCTGTCAACTAAAGAATGTCGCTTGGCGGGACCCAGGGGAAGAGCCTTCTCTGTGGTGGCCCCAGCCCTCTGGAACCAACTCCCCCCAAAGATTAGAAATGCCCCCACCCTCCTTGCCTTTCGTAAGCTGCTTAAAACCCACCTCTGCCGTCAGGCATGGGGGAATTGAGACCCTCTTCCCCCTAGGCCTTTACAATTTTATGCATGGTATGTATGTATGTATGTATGTTTGGTTTTTAATGGGTTTTTAATTGTTTCTAACATCAGACTACTATTGTACACTGCTTTATTGTTACTGTTAGCCGCCCCGAGTCTCCGGAGAGGGGCGGCATACAAATCCAATAAAATAAATAAATAAGTAAATAAATAAATGACTATCCCAAAGTGCATAGCCAAATGACTATGGAGATTCTCAGTCATCCTGGTCATGATTGTCACAAAAGTGCTTTTTCAAGGGTCAACTGAACTTTCTGGTTTTTCTTTGAAGACATTTAGTTTCTCACCCAAGAAGGTTCTTTAACTCTGAGTATCCTCAAATAAAATGTCTTCAAAGAAAAAACTGGAAAGACCAGTTGCCCCTTGAAAAAGCACCTATGGAGGCATCTCCATGTGTATGGAGGAACCTGGAAATGTAGCAACTGAGTATAATAATAGTAATAATAATAATAATAATAATAATAATAATAATAATAATAATAATAATAAGTTAATAAGATTTGTATGCCGCCCCTCTCCGAAGACTCGGGGCAGCTGTAAAATAAACAGTAAACACTAGTATAAAACAAGCCCTAATTCTGGACAGGGATGGGAGCAGGGGTGGGCTAAATTGGGCTCACCGCTTTGGTTCGTGAGTGCTTGCGGGACCAGAGCAATTTTGCTTCTGCACCCGTGGCGAAAGCAAAATTGCACATGGAGCCGCAGGTGCACCCATCTTTCAGTATGCACGGAAGCAAAAAAACCTCACCAAAACACGGGCGCAGGTGTAGCTCCATGAGTGATTTTGCTATCTCCACAGATACAGAAGCAAAAGTGTGCTGGCCCCGCAAGCACTTATGAGCCGCGGTGGCGAGCCCAATTAAACGTTCTGGCTAGATGGGAGCAAGTAGTCAGCATAAGTATTACATTGCAACAACAGAAAATCATCCAGTGACTTATTTAAGGGGACCTGGGCCTTGGGGGGAAATTCAGACATGATTTTTTCGAATGTATTAACTTGATTTCAATTTTATGTCATTTATTGCTGTACAACTGGGTCCGAGTCCCATGGAGATGTTAGAAATCGCACTTCCAAAAAAAAAGCGAACCAGAAGGGAAGTAAAACCCAACCCTGGGTTGCACCCAACATATTGAAGAGGACAGGAGGAGTCTCCCTTTCTGAAGAAGTCCTCCCTAGGTCCAGAGACAATGAATAACCTCTGTGTGATCTAAAACCTTTCCCTCCCAACCACCCCCAGAAAATAAATGTATGTACAGTAGATACTGTGAAGATTTGGGTTCCTTTCAGTATCATTTTAGACCTGATTATGAGATTGAAATGTTACGGTTCGCTCAAGTGAAAGGTTATGGCTCTTCTACTGCTGCAGAACACTTAGCAAAAATTTATGGATCCTTAAATGGGGTCCATTATTTTTTGCTAAGTTTAGAAAATGCTGGATGTTATATTGCTCCTGATAGTTAATTTTTTTCCAGGTTTACAGGGCATGACTTAGCTTTTGTTTTAATGCAGTCTTTATGATTTTATGGTTGTGTTTTCGTGACAGTTCTACTGTTGTTGAGTCTTGATAAGAGAGCGATACACCAATAAGGTAAACATAAATGAATATCTGGGGAGGAAGTCTTCTGGGTTAGGCAAGCTTTAGTGACTTTAAGCAAACTGAGTACACACCCTGGCCAGGTTTAGTGACTTCATGTTCTTGGAGTATACGAACTATGATCTACAAGACTACAATAGAACAAGCAATGCATTTCTCTAACTATTTTTCAAAGTTTTACAGATTATTTGTTTCCAACTCCAAAAATCAAATTCCACCAGTGAACTATTCATCTAAATGAAACTTTTCAACATAATTTATTTTTTATTACTAGTATTATATTACCCCTTTTAAATGAAAATCAATGTGAAATGGCCCTTGTATGCAATATTATAAAACACAGTATTAGTAACAGTCTCCGAGCTTGTGTTTAAAGCAGGGGTGGGTTCTGGATCATTTTGCTGCTGGCTCACTCAGGGTCACGCCAGGTGTGGATGCGCTCTGCGCACCACCACCACCACAGCAATAAAAAAAAATCCAAGATGGCGACACCCATGGACCAGCACCAACAGAATCGGCTCTGTGATGTCATTGCTGGTTTACTAACAGTTCTAAAGAACCAGTTAGAACTGGTAGGAACCCACCTCTGGTTTAAAGGTAATGTGTCCCAGCCAGTGAAGGGCTACCAAAATTTTCACTACCACACTGTGGGCATGGCTTATGCAGGATGCCCTGCATTTTCTTTCAACATCTTTTAGTGCAAATTGGGTGCTCTGGGATGGAGCTCCATTTTCACTGCCCCACTGCATTCCCCGCTGTCCGGGCAGTAGCCCACCCCTGGTCCCAGCCCATAAGATCCCAATCTCTGCTGTACTGCAACCCTTATCATAGACATGTACTACCCCACTCCCATTGCTGGGATCCCACCTCCCTTTGTGATATTTGTTATCAGCGTTCCAAATAGCATCTGAGAAATCTTTTGACTTCTTGTAATCCGAAGACAGAATGCTTGGAGATTTTGGCCTGCCATTTGTTTTTATAAGATTTGGTGAGTATAACATTATAGAATATGCTTATCCTTCTTCCTACCCTGCTATGGATATATTCCACCATTCTCTAGCTGGAAGGCAGCTTATCTCACAGCCTGCTTAGCTGGATGTTTTCCAAGTCTGATTGCCAAAGATTCCAAGCAAGATAAAAGTCTTATGAACTCACTCCTGGGTTGATCTGGCTGAAACAAAGTCTCTATATATAAAACCTAGGGAGGTGTGTGTAGTGAAAGTCCTTTGCTCTATATTTATTTTAGGTATTGATTTATATAATACTGCATGTCTCTCTTGAAAGGATACAGTATAACATGCTAAAATTTAGCATAACATGCTAAAACATGCTTTAACATTGCAGAAAGAACAATCCTTTACCTGTGATTTATTTTTATTTTTTTAAGGAGTCTATTGGCAGAATATCATACAGTTTGGGTTTTATTCCAATATTTTACTTAGCAATATTAGAAACAATAAGCAGCACATTTGGAGCTTCAGGTTTTGGAAAAGCCAGTACAATTCTATCATTATCAAGATCAGACTTGGTCTGATATCCTCCAGATGCTCTGGATTATATTTTCATTAAGTCCCAACAGCTCGGCCAATGGTAGAAATGATGATATTTAGAAGTCACTGACTTGGCCAAGAGTAATATTGTGCTTCTTTCTGGCACATAGTACATAAGCCATTTCCCACTGATATACTAAAGTTCTTTCCATTCAGCATAACACACATTGCCAATTGGTATTCCGCACCCATTTGCCTCTATTTTGGCCTAACCCTGAATGGTGCTGTCATTGTTAACATTTGTAGGCAACCTGCCCCCTTTCTACCTTTAAATTCCACCCCCACATGGTCGCAGCCAGTAGGAAATAAGGACTCAATCAGGATAGCATGAGAAAGGGTCTTGAGAAGATGGCGAATTTAACAGATGGCTGGCCAGCCTCTGCTGTTTTATAAGAAGATAACTAAATTGAAAAAGAACAGCACATGTAGCTAATTTCTACTGATAGTTGCTGTGTAGGCTTGTACTGAAGGCAGGTCTACTGTCCTTTCAAAATTCTTCTCCCCTACTTCAAGTTGGCTTTCAGAGGGAAAGTGATTGGTAAAGAGTGCTTAATCTAGTGATAGGCCACTGCTGATTCAGACCAATTCAGGTGAACAGGTAGTTCAGACTATCAGCCGGCCCCACCACCCACCCCTGCCCTATCCTGTACTATATTTCCTTCTTTGTGGCTCATCTGATTCACGTAGCACAGCTGATTTCCGCACCTCCACTGTTCTACTTACTGTGGCAGCTTTAGCAGCTGAGCTTCAAATTGTTGTATTTTGAATGCTGTGCACAAGCACGTTCGTCACACATGCACATGAAGTGTGCATATGTGCAAGAGCATGTGATCAGTAAACTGGTTGTTAAACTGGTTGCAGCACACCACCGGCTAAATCCACACTAAAAGCTCCAGCATCTAGTTGTTTGGTGGATTTGGGAGATGTCAGATAGAGCAGAACCAACCAAATAAAGAAAAAAGATGGATCTTTCAAAATCCATGGTGAGGTACAACTAACAAAGTGGACAATACATTCAGAGAGGGGCGGCATAGAAATCCAATAAATAAATAAATAAATAAATTCACCTTTAGGCCGGTAACTTGGTGAACTTTCTTTAGAGAGCTAGAGGTTTTGAGCAGATAAATCCAGCTCTTCCCTGGAAAGCAGGGGTGGGCAGCAGGCGGGACAGGTTGGAACTTAGTTCCACCGGTGGAAATGAAGATGTGTGCGTAGCTCCAGTGGATCGGCAGCTGTCACTTCCTGGATTACTGGCCTCAGCTCAGCTCTCCTTTTTCCCTCTGCTGCTGCTGCTGTGTCTACGCTCCTTGCTTTTTTCCTCTTTCCTCCTTCCTGGCCTCGGATGAGCTTCCCTCTCTCCTGCCCTGCTCGCCTCCAGCCTCACATGGCCACTCCCACCTGAGGTTCAAGCAGAAAGTATGGGTGGAAGCGGCGCTGGCAGCATTTATGCTTCTGGCAGTACCCTTTTGCCTAACTACCCAGCCTGAGGCAGGAGGGTGACCCAGGAAGGAGAGCATGGGAAACACAAAGCAAATTGTCATCCTAGCGAGTGACACTGGTAAGGTTGTAACTTGAGGATTTAACAGTTCACTTGAACAATGATCGTTCAAGCCACTCCCACCTGATCACATGGATGGCAAGCCACTCCTACCCAGTCACATGACCATTAAGCCACACCCACAAAACAAACCACACCCACAGTGTAACAGTAAAAATTTTGGCTGCCCATTACTGCTGGAAAGTGAATGAAAATTCCACAACGTTGACTGAGTTGAACCCAGTGGGAAGGAGTTCCCTCTCCTTAGAGGTTACTTGATTGTGATACCAATAGAATGGGTGGCAAAGTGCATCAGATTTTATACACTTTGAAAATGTCATAGATTGCTGATAAAGGAGAAACCACTGTTTTAACACTAGCATGTCATGTATTTGTGTTGTGGAAATGGCAGAAAACAAATTTCATGGTTTCACATAAAAAGTCCCATCACGGCCTGATTCTGAGAAGCGGTAGTCCGAACTAAAGACATGGCATTAAAGAAAACAGAACTTTATAGTTGAAAGTCTGCATTGCCGAAACAGAAGAGAAACCAGTAGTAAAGACAAGTGTTTTCTCCAAGATATCCAAGCAATAAAGATCTACTCAACCGTTATGCATCAGATTTTCTGAAGGAGTTGCCATGAATAATATGCCTCCAGGCATTCCTCTAGAAAATTATATGTTTCAACAAATGTTGAACCAAGTGTTGAAGTAACAATAATTCAACAAACATTGCATGTATTCACCAATTTTGTTCTGATAATGTATGTTTGCTTTAAGTAGATCTTTAAAAAGTTTTGATGGGAAATTAAGGAAAGCTGCAATTCAATGTTCTATTTCAGACTGGCAATCATGTTTGGAGAGTCAGGCGCACTGTATTAAAGATGCAACACGATTCTCATGATGTGTTTCGGTTGTTTGTGCTACTAATGTATTCATTCCACTGCAGATTTATCAAATAAGTAGACGTCAGGGTGGGGATTTGATTTCCTCAATGAAATGTTTTGCCGAACTTTCTGCTTACTCCAGCATAATGAAGAACAGTTACTTTTGCTGTGTGGTTTTGTCTTAGTAAACTTTATTCCCAAAAGACACCTCTAGAACAGTATTTTTTTACCATTGGGATGCTTGCAAACTCCGAAGAATTAAGCACCAGATTGCACAGAGTCAAGTTTTAGGAAACAAAGCTCAAGAAGAAAAGCAAGTTGCAGGTTAACATTTCATTTCTGTTGCTACAAAATGCTCTCCAAGCTGTGGCCCCAAATATAAGTTGGAAGCACTTTACATGACATAAAGAACAGTGGGTTGAGAAAAGGTCAGTGACAGATTGCTAATGGTTTGCCGCAGTTCAGGTGCGCAGTTCAGGTGCGCAGTTCAGGTGCTACCAGTTCACCTGCTGCTACCAGGTGAACTGGTAGCAGCAATGATGGGAGACTCCACCCATCTGCACAGAATGATCTGTGCATGTGCAGAAGCACATACACACATCTCCAAACTGGTAGCAAAGGTTAGTGAAACCCATTACTGGAAAATATTTTCTCCTTCTTCTCATCTACAAATCTAATTTTTTGTTGCGTGCAAAATATACCTGAGCTGATTTGTTTGCATGAGAAAGTATGACTATCGCACAAAGGTATTCTAGTAGTTTTCAGCTTCCTTCTGGCTTTTGAATGGAAAGGAAACATCGAGAGATTGTCCCCTGTATTGTCCTTCAACAGTTTTTGCATTACATATTTACATTATCTCTGCAGATTAAATGACTTTTGGTTCCGAGAAGAATCTTGAACAGGATTTGGAGTGTAGAATCTTGATTCATGGTTCCTACTTACTATCAGAAGAAGACTTGGAAATCTAATGTGATATATAGTTCATCACTTTTAATAAGAATTTCTTTCAAAAATCTTCATTAAAAGCTTATATCTATTTTGGGGGGCAGTAGACTCCTGATTGTTAGAGCCCTGGTGGTGCAGTGGTTAGAATGCAGTATTGCAGGCAAACTCTGCCCGCAGTCCAGAGTTCGATCCTGGTGGGCGTGAGGTTGGCCCAGCCTTCTATTCTTCTGAATTTGGTAAAATGAGGACCCAGATTTTTTGATCCCTATGCTGACTTCGTAAACTGCTCAGACAATGCTGTAGAATTCTATGAAGTTTACATGCTATTGCTATTGTTAAAATAGCAAATAAAATTTCAGTGAAAGTTTGCATATAGCAAAGCACCTTCTTGTAATATGATCTTGATTTTAAAGAATGTCTGGGGATCATAGCTGACTTTTTTTATATAAAACACTACAATGGGGTATGTAACTCTGTCCTTTATTTGGAAATATGGTCAGATACCATGAGGATAAGAGTGAGTTGCCTTGCTACTAGGCTAGGATTGATGAAGAATAATTCAACAGGTTAAATATGTTTAATAACTAACCATACCCACTGAGGCAGCTGCACTCTCAGGATTGCAAACATTATTTCAAAAATTGTCATGCTCCCTCATGAAGAAATAAAGATGTGGGTTTAAATTATCAATCTCCTTAAACATTTATCTAACAAATCTTGTGAATTCAGCTACTTTTGATTTAAGCGATTAGAATTTTCAAACAACTTCCTCTAGGTGTCCTCATAGATGCAGTAAAGCATTCATGAAATATTCCTTAGGCACTTCTGGTATTTCAAATGCAATACTTTTAAATTAGGAAGCAAAAACATATTTTCTAGGCGGTTCTATACTCTTCTACTCTGGTGGAATGGGTTACATAGGCCGTTATTTCTCTTTTTCTCTTTTGAAATAAAATTGTCCAGGGAACTTGCAAAATAAAATGGAAAGAGAGAGAGAAAGAGAGAGACAGACAGACAGACAGACAGAGAGAGAGACAGACAGACAGAAAAACACACACATACAGAGAGAGAGAGAGAGAGAGAGAGAGAGAGAGAGAGAGAGAGAGAGAGAGAGAGAAGGACAGAGACCAATTTTCAAAATCTCCTTTGGAGTCAATTTTAGCCGATCGAATCTCATTGATGTTATATGAAACATTTGCAGCAAGCACATCAGGTTCAAGGATTCAAAAACTGTCTGAAAGCACAAATGTCTAATGGAGATTCTTAGTCATCCAGGTCACAGTTGTCCCAAAGTTGTTTTTTTCACTTCTCATCCAAGAATCTTTTTCAGTTCTGGGAGCATAATGTGGCATCTAATGTTGACTAATTTCCTGTTACTTTTTATATCATGGAATTCCTTTCAATACTGCAGCAAATCACCAAGAATTAACCATAAAGAAAAATTTAGACGGTGTGCCATCCTAACAAAATTATGCTATATAAATTATAACCTTCCGTAGCTATATTACATGCATTAGTGTTATTGTAAGCAAATTTATGCACAAATTTTTGGTGCATAATAAATGTTTACTTATTTGTGGTAAAAATGTTTTCATGAAATTGGAAAAATCACTTTCATAATGAATCCTGCTGCTGATTTAATATCCATAAATCCCAATACCTGGAAATCAATGCAGCACAAGACATTAATTCAGTGCCTGCCATACGCTAACAGGTTTGTTATTGCAAAACACTGGAAAATTAATATATGTGTTAGTCTGGATCAGAGGCATTAATAATTGTAAATTCTTTGGCTGAAAAATTAATGCACCAAAGACCTCTGGAAAAACTCCCCCTGAAAAGCAAATTTATTTAAATCTAGTCGTCATTTCAGTTTTGAATATGCGGCTTTTTAGTATAACTTTTTAATTTCTTTTTTTTCCCTTGTTCATTTTTGTCTTCATAATTTAATTTTCAAATAGAGAAATATTGTAATATTTCCTTTGGTCCCTCACATCACCCACACTGTTGTGTATTGACTGAATCACCTTCCTGTTCTCCCTTTTTCCTAAAACAAGACTTTGGAAATTAAGAAGGTTCGGAAGAAAAATGTGCACAAGCAGCTCTTTTTGTTTTGCAAACAAAGTTCCGGAGATCCTGATGGTTGTATCATCCTCCCTATTATTGGTTTAAATTTTTAAAAGACTCATTAATGCTCAGGACAAGTTTCTGTAAAAATATTCCACTTAAATAGTGTTTGTTTTCAAAATACCAGCAAATGTGGATGGGCAAATTTGTGGCGATTATGCGGAGGTAGATAAAAACCCCACTGAACTGAGCCCAAGATTATTCGTCTCCTCCTGCCAGAATGGGCTTCAATTCAAGGAATGAACAAGGCAAAGAGCACAGGTTTGAAGCATTATAGACTTTGATTTCTTTTTTTCATTTCTTTACAGAAAGATGTTTTGTGGGAGGCAGCTGAGAGGTGTTAGGAAAGGGAAGGTATCTCCCACCTGCCCTAGGCAATATCAGCAGCTTTAATTTTGCTTTGGATAAATTGTTGGTGATGATTTTTCTCTCTCTGTCTCGCTTTCTCCGTCTCTCTGGGTCTCTCATACACACACATACACAGAGGAATAAAGGAAGCAGGGAGAGGGGGGGGGGAGGGAGAGGGAGAGGGGGGGCAGAGAGAGAGGGGGGGGAGGGAGAGGGAGAGGGGGGGAGGGAGAGGGAGAGGGGGGGCAGAGAGAGAAAGAATGCAGAGAGAAAGAATGCAGGAGAAGGATATTAATAATTATTGCTGGATGTCACCAAATAAGCACATAGATCAGGGTATATCTGAATAAGAAAATGCTTCTGTTCTACTCTTGATCTAACTGATTACATGGGTAACATATACTGTATATTGCAGAATGTGAATCCATGTTCTCAGTTTTTTTTAAGCTGTTCAAGCAGATTATTAATCATTCTTAAGATGAGGATAAAGAAACCTCTTGCATGCAGCTTACTAACATGTATTTGGGATAATTCATGCTGTTGGTGAGTAAATAAATGCAACATAGGTTAGAATGGCCTTGATTAAGATGTAGATATATGATGGTAGTGAATTCTAGGCTGGGAATAAATGATATCAGCCACATACAGATTTGCTTGTTGTTATAATAGCCCAACAATGTCACCTGTGCAAGATTCCAGAAAGCAGTGTTTGGTTTTTTTGGGAAATGCCAACAACAAAATAGAATAGAATAGAATAAAATAAAATAAAATAAAATGAAGGTACCTAATCATTTCTTCTCCAAATAAGGGAAATTCCAAAGAGGATTTTATCAATATCATACAAAATGTTTTTATAGCATTTTCATGTCTTCAAATTGCATTATAAACATTATTTACTTGGAGACTTTATGACCATTCTAGAAGGTAAGTTAAAATGATTATCTTCTCTATTGCTGGAGTAAAAGGCAGGCAGAAAAGAATAATTTTTTCAAGGTTGTCTAATAGATTCATGATATAATAAGAATTTCAGATTATCCATCAGCAATTTCCATTATAGATGGCTCTCACTTAACAACAGTAATTGAGACTCTTGTTACTAAGCAATCATTTTATAGCAACATCATTTAGTAGCAGTTGTGCCAGTTCTATTTCCTGCATGTTTATTAGGCACATCAGAGGATCACAATTGACTTCACTTGCGAGAAGCCAGCATTTAAAGTTGTGAATAGTGATCACATGATTCCAGGATGTTTATGGCCATTGTAATTGTAAGCTAGTTGCCAAGTGCCCAAATTGACCTTACTAGGGGACATTGCCAACAGTTGCAACTACAAGGATTGGTTATAAGTCTTCCATTGCTGAATGAGTGGTTGTTAAGTGAGAACTTCTTGAAGAAACTTTCCCTCTCACTGACATTAACTTAGAGATACATGAAGCTGTTTCAGAAATAATATTGCTAAGAGTACAGCAAGAAATTGCTAGTGTACAGTTTTGAAGCTGTTATTCAGTTTAGAGTATATTCTGCCCATCAGTGTAGATAACATATAAATACAATGGAAGATCATCAATGGTGATACAAAGAACCCAAATAAAGTTTTCTTCATATTATTCAGAAAAGACATGTCACTTCATAGGGAAGAGGTTATTGAGTACAGTGGAACCCCGACATAAGAGCTGCTCTACTTAAGAGCAACTCGAGATAAGAGCTGGGAGGGGAGAGATATTTTTGTTCTACTTACAAGCCCAAATTCGAGATACAAGCGCCAAGGAGCTGTCTCCTGAAGCCAAACGCTAACTTCCACGTTCGGCTTCAGGAGACAGCTGTGAAGCGGCGCGCGTGTTTTAAAAGGTTGCAGCCGGCCTGGGGGGCTCGGGGGGGTGCTTGCAGCTTTCTTTCTTGCTCTTTTTCTTTCTCTCTTTTACCTTCCCTTCCTCTATTTCTTCTTTTCTTTCTCCTTCCCACCTTCTTCCCTCCCTCCCTCCCTTCACTCATTCCTCTCTTACTCTCCCCTTTCATAAGTTTCCTTGCTTCCTTCCTCTGTTCCTGTCCCTTCCCTCTTTCCTTCCTTCCTTCCCACCCTCCGTCCATTCATTCACCCATTCCTCTCTTGATCGCTTAAAGCCGGTCCCTGGTGCAAAAAGGGTTGGGGACCTCTGTCCTACAGGATTGGGTGGCAGAGAAGTTGAACATATGTAAATTTAAAAGTTTAAGAAAATTTACAAGTTAAGTGAAAGAAACTTCATTATTCATTTATATGTACATGTACATTTCTTCATTAAAAACATGTCTTTCTGCATAATTTAGACTAACTTTGTGAGTTTTTTGAGGGCTGGAACCAGTTTAAAATTATTTACATTAATTCCTATGGGGAAAAGTCGTTCGAGATAAGAGCTGCTCGACTTAAGAGCCCAGGTCCGGAACGAATTAAACTCGTATCTCGAGGTACCACTGTATTGCTCTTATGATGATTCTCAAATTGTCTTTTAAAATAAAATTGTGAACATCTCATATTAATTTTTCTAAAAGTTATTCTATTATTCCTCAATGGATAATTAAACTTTAACTATTAAAAACATTAAAAATAACATTGCTTATTACTTTATGATTGGTCTCATTCGAGACAATGACGAACCCGTATACAGATGGGAGGTTGAACAACTAGCCTCCTGGGGCAATCAGGACAATCTGGAACTGAAAACACTAAAAATCATAAAATGGTGGTAGACTTTAGCAGAATCCCTCCCATTCTACCACCTCTTATAATACTAGACAACACAGTATCACTAAGTATCAATAGTAGGGACCTTCAAATTTCTAGGTTCTATGATATCTCAAGATCTAAAATGGTCACCTAACATCAAAAACATCATCAAAAAAGAACAACAAAGAATATTCTTCCTGTGCCAACTCAGAAAGCTCAAACTGTCCAAGGAGCTGCTGATACAGTTCTACAGAGGAATCATTAAGTGTGTCATCTGCACCTCTATAACTGTCTGGTTTGGTTCTACAACCAACAAGACTGACACAGACTTTAGAGGATAATCAGAACTGCAGAAAAAACAATAACTGCCAACCTGCCTTTCCTTGAGGACCTGTGTACTGCATGAGTCAAAAAGAGAGCCATGAAAATATTTACTTACCCCTTGCATCCTGGACATAAATTGTTTCAACTCCTACCCTCTAAACGATGCTCTAGAAGACAACTAGACACAAGAACAGTTTTCCTGAACATCATCGTTCTGCTAAACAAATAATTCTCTCACCATTCAATAAGGCTGCAATTACTATTAGTCTTCTCATCATTCGTATTACCCATCTCCTCCCAATTATGACTGTATGAATATAACTTGTTGCTTGTATCTTTACAATTTATATTAATATTGATTGTTTCATGATTGCTTATTTGTACCCTATGACAATAACTAAATGTTGTACCTCATGATTCTTGACAAATGTATCTTTTATTTTATGTACACTGAGAGCATCTGCACCAAAGACAAATTCCTTGTGTGTCCAATCACACTTGGCCAATAAAGAATTCTATTCTATTCTATTCTATTCTATTCTCTTCTCTTCTATTCTTTGATGAACAACTGATTTCAGATAATATGTTCATTCAATAGAAATTTATACACATTTCAGAATTTGATCCAGTTTTGTTATTTTTCCTGCCACCCTGTGCTATTAAAATATTTTATTCTTTCTAGATTTTCTTCCTCCCTATATGTAACCATACTTAAAAAAATACACAGAGAAAAAATAGATGAGGAAAGACACTCATCTTTTTTCAAATAATATTCCAACCATCCTTTGACTTTTTTCAACTTTTTAAACTAAACAGCAGAAGTGAAAAAAATACCAGTGTTAAAGTCTAGAATGTGATGATGACTCTATGCACGCGGAGCCATATCAGAATGCATGTGAGGCACTGCCCTATGTCAGCTCCAGCAGCCACGTGTGTGCTAGCCAGCTGATTTTCGGCCTTTGGGAAGGCTGTTTCACCCTCTGGAGGCTTCAGTGAAGCTTCCATGAAGCCCTGGAGTGCAAAAACCGCCCAATAGGCAAACCAGAAGTTTGGAAAATGGACTTCCGGTTTCCCCATTGGGCTGTTTTATGTACTCTGGGATTCAGGAAGCTTCACTGAAGGCTCTGGAGGATGAAAAACAGCACAACAGGCAAAGTCTGTTTTGCCAAACTTCTGGTTTGCTTGTTGGGCAGTTTTTTCACCAGCCCAGGCTTCAGTGAGGTCTGTGCACATGTGGGAGGAGCGGAAGATTGTGCGCATGTGCAGGGGCAGTGCAGGAGTGTGTGCATGTGTGATAGGAGGGAATGGTTGTGGGCATGTGCACATGTGCTAGCACATGCATGCACATCTTTTTGGCATGCAAACCGAAAACGGTTTGCTATCATTGGTCTAGAACAGTGTATCCCAACCTTGGCAACTTGAAGATATTTGGACTTCAACTCCCAGAATTTCCCAGCCATCATTCGCTGGCTAGGGAATTCTGGGAGTTGAAGTCCAGATATCTTCAAGTTGCCAAGGTTGGGAAACACTGGTCTAGAAGATACCTGCTGGAAGATTAAGAGATTGCAAAAGCAAAAATTGTACATTTGTCTACATCAAATTTTATGAATTCTAAAACATATAGATTTTTTTTTTCACCACAGGGAGGAAAGAAAGAACTAAGGGCAGGGGACATTCCATAGAAGCAATATGTAATTGATTACTAAGTACATTGCTTTAAAAATTACTTATTCGGCTTTTTAGTATAATAAGTTATTTATTGGAATTTTATATAGGATTCTTTCCCCAAACATCAGAAGACCTACAGGTAATCCTTCACTTACAATAGTTTTCTTAGTGACAGCTTAAAGTTATAAAGGTATTGTAAAAAGTGATCATTTTTCATACTTAACAGTGTTGCAGTATCTCCATGGTCACGTGATCAAAATTCAGATTCTTGGCATATTTATGACAGTTGCAGTGTCCTGAAGTCATGTGATCACCTTCTGCAACTTTCTGACAAGCAAAGTCAATGGGCAAGCCATATTCATTTAACAACTGTATTACTAACTTAACAATTGCAGTGATCCTCTTAACAACTATAGCAAGGAAGGTTATAAAATGTCTCACTTAGCAATAGAAGTTTTGGGCCCTGTTGTCATAAATGTAGGACTACCTGTATTATTTTTTCTGCAGAAATTCTGCACTTTCTAATGTTATTGCTATTCCTACAGTAATATATGAGAGACTATCTGTATCTGTGTAACACACACGTACCCACACACCCACACATTATTTACTCATACCTTAAGATCTCCTAATATGCAGAAACAACAAGGCAAATATTTAATAAACAGATGGTACAGTAATTTAATAATAGACTGAAATTTTCTTGGAAAGTTTTTTGGAAAGTGGTTTGTTGCTGTCTTATTCCTAGGACAGGGCGAGGGAGAGAGATGAGAGGGAGAGAGAGGCAGGCAGGGAGGGAGGGAGGGAGAGAGAGATAAGAGGGAGGGGGACAGAGGGGGAGAGGAGGTGGTGAGAGAAGGTAGGCCAGGGTGGCGCAGCAGGTAGAGTGCTGTACTGCAGGCCACTGAAACATAGAAACATAGAAACACAGAAACACAGAAACACAGAAACACAGAAACACAGAAACACAGAAACACAGAAACACAGAAACACAGAAACATAGAAATATAGAAGATTGATGGCAGAAAAAGACCTCATGGTCCATCTAAGCTGCCCTTATACTATTTCCTCTATTTTATCATAGGATGGATATATGTTTATCCCAGGCATGTTTAAATTCAGTTACTGTGGATTTATCAACCACGTCTGCTGGACGTTTGTTCCAAGGATCTACTACTCTTTCAGTAAAATAAATTTTTCTCATGTTGCTTTTGATCTTTTCCCCAATTAACTTCAGATTGTGTCCCCTTGTTCTTGTGTTCACTTTCCTATTAAAAACACTTTCCTCCTGAACCTTATTTAACCCTTTGACATATTTAAATGTTTCAATCATGTCCCCCCTTTTCCTTTTGTCCTCCAGACTATACAGATTGAGTTCATTAAGTCTTTTCTGATACGTTTTATGCTTAAGACCTTCCACCATTCTTGTAGCCCATCTTTGGACTTGTTCAATTTTGTCAATATCTTTTTGTAGGTGAGGTCTCCAGAACTGAACACAGTATTCCAGTCTCACCAGCGCACTATATAGCGGGATCACAATCTCCCTCTTCCTGCTTGTTATACCTCTAGCTATGCAGCCAAGCATCCTACTTGCTTTTCCTACTGCCCGACCACACTGCTCACCCCTTTTGAGACTGTCAGAAATCACTACCCCTAAATCCTTCTCTTCTGAAGTTTTTGCTAACACAGAACGGCCAATACAATACTCAGATTGAGGATTCCTTTTCCCCAAGTGCATTAGCTGAAGGTGACTGTAGATCTGCAGGTCAGCAGTTCAAATCTCATCACTGGCTGGCTCTGTTAAAAAGTGCTATTGCTAACATGTTATAAGCCGCCCTGAGTCTAAGGAGAAGGGCAGCATAAAAATTGAATAGATAGATAGATAGATAGAGATAGATAGATAGATAGATAGATGGGGAGAGAGAGTGAGAGAGTAGGAGAGGGGGAGAGGGAGGGAGGGAGGGATTATCTAGGTCCCCAGCAGTCGGGTTTCAGACCCGGTTACAGCACGGAAACTGCTTTGGTCGCATTGATGGATGATCTCTGGCGGGCCCGGGACAGGGGTTTATCCTCTGTCCTGGTGCTTCTTGACCTCTCAGCGGCTTTCGATACCATCGACCATGGTATCCTTCTGCACCGGTTGGAGGGGTTGGGGGTGGGAGGCACTGTTCTCCAGTGGGTCTCCTCCTACCTCTCCGGCTGGTCGCAGTCGGTGTTAGTGGGGGGTCAGAGGTCGACTCCGAGGTCTCTCCCTTGTGGGGTGCCTCAGAGGTCGGTCCTCTCCCCCTTGCTATTTAATATCTACATGAAACCGCTGGGTGAGATCATCCAAGGACATGGGGTGAGGTATCATCAGTACGCTGATGATACCCAGCTCTACATCTCCACCCCATGTCCAGTCAATGAAGCAGTGGAAGTGATGTGCCGGTGTCTGGAGGCTGTTGGGGCCTGGATGGATGTCAACAGACTCAAACTCAACCCGGATAAGATGGAGTGGCTGTGAGTTTTGCCTCCCAAGGACAATTCCATCTGTCCTTCCATTACCCTGGGGGGGGAACTATTGACCCCCTCGGAGAGGGTCCGCAACTTGGGCGTCCTCCTCGATCCACAGCTCACATTAGAGAACCATCTTTCAGCTGTGGCGAGGGGGGCGTTTGCCCAGGTTCGCCTGGTGCACCAGTTGCGGCCCTATCTGGACCAGGACTCACTGCTCACAGTCACTCATGCCCTCATCACCTCGAGGTTCGACTACTGTAATGCTCTCTACATGGGGCTACCTTTGAAAAGTGTTCGGAAACTTCAGATCGTGCAGAATGCAGCTGCGAGAGCAGTCATGGGCCTACCTAGGTATGCCCATGTTTCACCAACACTCCGCAGTCTGCATTGGTTGCCGATCAACTTCCGGTCATAATTCAAAGTGTTGGTTATGACCTTTAAAGCCCTTCATGGCACTGGACCAGAATATCTCCGAGACCGCCTCCTGCCGCACGAATCCCAGCGACCGATTAGGTCCCACAGAGTGGGCCTTCTCCGGGTCCCGTCAACTAAACAATGTCGGTTGGCGGGCCCCAGGGGAAGAGCCTTCTCTGTGGCGGCCCCGGCCCTCTGGAACCAATTCCCCCCGGAGATTAGAACTGCTCCTACTCTCCTTGCCTTTCGCAAGCTCCTTAAGACCCACCTGTGTTGTCAGGCATGGGGGAACTGAGACATCTCCCCCGGGCATATACAATTTATGAATGGTATGTGTGTATGTATGTGTGTTTAGAAAATGGGGTTTTTAAAATGTTTTTAGTAGAAATTTAGATTTGTTGTAAACTGTTTTTTCACTTTGTTGTGAGCCGCCCTGAGTCTGCGGAGAGGGGCGGCATACAAATCTAAATAAACATAAACATAAACAGGGAGAGAGGGAGAGGGAGCGGGAGTGATCCAATGTTATCTAGTTGGCTAGATAGGCTTGCTACAGTAATTTTTGGCAATTTGTGCGAATTCATACTCAGGTACGTGCTATGTTTTGTTCATCTTCCAAAGTTTGTCAGGAATTTCAAAAAGATGCCCCTTTTGTTTCTTTCTTATTCACATTTTTGAGCTTACACTTATGACTTTCAGCACCAGACATTTCTTTCCCCAGACCAGGGCTAGGCAAAGTTGTCTCTTATATGACATTTGGACTTCAACTCCCAGAATTCCTGATCTGGCATGATTGGCTCAGGAATTCTGGAAGTTGAAGTCCACAAGTCATACAAGAGCCAAGTTTGCCTACCCCTGCCCCAGACATTTAAACCCTATACACACAGTCACTTTAATTACATCATCACTTATTGTTGTGATATTGCAATAATTCTGAAAAATTAGATTTGATGCTTGAGTGAACATGCTGGCTTAATGAGGACAATGCTACCTCTTTTCACTTTTTAATTGCATTTTTTAAACATTTCAATTTTGCTGTCCACTAAAATTTGGTGCCCCTAGGCTGATATCCATTTGGCCTTAACCTAGAGCTGGCTCTGCTTAGGCAGGACTAGAATTCACATTTTCTGAGTTGTTAGTCTGGTGTGTTAATTATTGCACAAAACTGGTTCTCTTAACAAGTATTACTGATAAAAAAATATGTTGGACATTTGTGTTGAGTGGCAATAAAAGGAAATTGAATCCATTTGGGGCAAATACTCTCAAAACATCTAAACAGTTTGCTAAATAATCTTGCGGAAGGACAGATTTAGACTGTGATAAAAAGTCTGATTTCTATCATACTGGAACCACTTGAGCCAGTACAAAACTGAACGTACATATTTAAACTTTATGAATGTTTTTGTTTTATACTATTGCAAAGGCTTTAAAAAGATTTAGGATGTAGGAAAAAGTGTATCAAACTTTTTAACCTTGTACAATAGCTCAGATCTTCCCAAAGAATAATGGTGATGATAATAATAATATCATTTAATGGCTTAAATCTCAGTATTGTTAAAACTAAGATTTCAGAAATTTCTTTTGTATGCTTTAAAATGATTGCAATGTTATCTGAGAGACTGCTGAGAACAACATTCATGAAATGTTCTGATAATCTGTGATATAAAATATTTTTGAAAAGAAAAAAATAATATTTTGTGAGTTTGATGTATGCCAGACTTGGGCAAGGTGCGCCCACTGTCTGTAACCGGCCCGCCAGCTATCTGTGAGTCTTGGTTTTACCTAGCACCCGGTGGCTTGATTGCTGGAGCTGCTTGAGAGAGAAAGAGAGAGAGAGAGAAAGAGAGAGAGAGAGAGACCTGTAGGCAGCTTGTTCTCCAAGGCAAAAGCCACGCAGGAAAAATAATTGGGAGGGGCTTGGAACGCCCGGTAAGTTTCCCTGCATGGTTTTGGGCAGTGTGTGTGTGTGTGTGAGAGAGAGAGAGAGAAAGAGAAAGAGAGAGAGAGAGAGAGACCTGCAGGCAGCTTGTTCTCCAAGGCAAAAACCACGCAGTAAAAAAGTTCAGAGTTTCGAGTGGCTTGCAACACCCGTAAGTTTCCTGCATGGGCTTGGGCAGAGTGTTCATACAGACGCGAGAGAAAAGAGCTGGAGTTTGCAAAAGCCAGTGTGGGGTGGGGAAGCTTGTTAAAAGCCATGCAGGAAAAAGCTTTGGAAAGGGGAAAGAGAGAGGGGGGGGGAAGGGAAGAGAAAGAGAGGGGGGAGGGAGGGAAAGATAAATGATACTACAAAAGTTTTTTTCTTTTTTATTAGAAGCTCTGTAACAGAAGTCTTCAAACTTGGCAACTTTAAGACTTGTGGACATTAACTTCCAGAATTCTCCAGCCAGCATAGTTGGGAGTTGAATTCTGGGAACTCAAGTTCACGAGTCTTAAAGTTGCCAAGTTTTGGGACCCCCATCTTTAGGTGTGCTGGCAATATAACAGGACATTCCTTATTTATTAAAATAATTTATATTTCATTTTTCCACAATCAGAATGATTTGCAATAAAATATGAAACTTCCACTTAGAAAAGAAAAGGAAAGGAGGAAAGGAATGGAACAGGAAAGGAAAGGTGAGGGAAGTAAGGAAAGGAAAGGAAAGAAAGAAAATAAATGAAAGAAAGAGGAAGAGAAGGGAAGGAAGGGGAGGGGAGAAAGGGGAAGGAGGAAAGAAATGAAATGGGAAAAGAAAGGAAGGAAAGAAAGAAAGAAAGGAAAGGGGAGGAGAAAGGAAGGGAGGAAATTATACAGTATTGGGTAGAACTGAGTTAATTATATTAGTCCAGCCCTCTAAAACCATCCCAATTTCTCATTCGGCCCCATGGCAAAATTAATTGCCCATCCCTAATGTGTGCCCTCTATAGTGCTGTGAGTACAGCATACTAGAGGCTGTGTTGATAACCAACGTGCATGAGCATAAATTTAAGTTAATATGTAGAAACAACTTTTATGTTCAGAATTTTATGGTTGAATTGTTTCCTTTTTTATGGTCAGACAGATATAACAATATAGTGTCTGCAATAACAGTCTAGCGATGCATCATCAGATTAATATTCAACTGTTCCTGTGCCTAAGTCATGGACACTGCTTTAAAAATATCTGTGTGTCCTCTTTTCAGCTACTTTGGTGTCATGGAAGGTGGCACTATCACTCAAAAGTCTGAGAACAGCAATGACACATCCAGCTTGCCTTCTTCACAATCTTCACAATCGTCTTCCTACATGCCTGTCAAACTTGAAGAATATGAAACATCAGGTTTCAGCATCAAGAAGCTTCTCACAAAAGCCAAAGAGAATTACAACTGCAACCAAGAAAGCATCCTCACCTTCTTTCGTCAGTTGTTCCCAGTAATTGAGTGGCTTCCTCGTTACAACATCAAGGAACAAATATTGGGGGATATCATCTCAGGCTTGTTGGTAGGAATTGTTTCTATCCCTCAATCAATCTCCTATGCCCTCCTTGCAAGCCAGGATCCAATTTATGGTCTCTACACCAACTTCTTTTGTGCTATTATTTACTTTGCCATGGCTACCTCACGCCATAATTGTGTTGGTTCTTTTGGGGTCCTTTGCTTGATGATTGGGCAGACAGTAAATCGGCAACTTACTCTAGCAGGATATGATTTAGACATGGATACAGATCTGATGGCCAATACTACAATGAATGGGACAGTTGCCTGCAACAGAGGTTGTTATGCAATCACAGTGGCAACCACTCTAACTTTTTTGGTTGGTACTTATCAGGTAAGATAAATTATTTTTTCTTTTTAAAGAATTTCTTTCTACTGTAATTGCCCATCTAGTTTGAGCAAAAAAAATGCCTTTATATTTAGTGTAAATATAAAGAGTCTTCAAAATGGAAAAAAAAATCAATGCTCCTTCTAGTACAAACATTTGTATCTCTATATGAAACCCATAGGCCATCCAGAATTTCAGTAGCATACATCTAATTGTCCTTAGGACTTTATATGTTTTTGTTTATCAAATATTTATATACTGTATTTTATTTCATATACTTTAATGTGATTTCAATCATTTTACTCCCTACTTCTGAGTTACAGTTAACTTTTGAAAAGTTGTAATATTTTATCAAACTTTATTTGTTCAAAATCTGACATCTATTTTGTCACAGTCAACTTCTGTAACTAGTAATAACAACAACAAAAAAGTAAGTTGAGATCACCTTCTTTTTTCAATGTATTTATTTCTGAATCGTGAATTCGATTTGCTTTTTCTTTTCAGATTATTCTAGGAGTCTTCCAGTTGGGCTTCATCTCAGTTTATCTCTCAGAACCTCTTCTGAGTGGGTTTGTAACAGGGTCCTCCCTTACCATTCTCACGTCCCAAATGAATCTTCTATTTGGACTGAAGCTCCCTCGGCATGATGGAATGGGTTCCCTGGTTTTAACATGGATTGACATCTTCAAATACATTGGGAAGACCAACATCTGTGATTTGGTCACCAGCCTGGTGGCATTAATTCTAATTGTGCCAGTAAAAGAAATCAACAATTTATTTAAGGACAAAATGAAAGCTCCCTTTCCTATGGAACTCCTAGTGGTAATTGGAGCAACACTCCTGTCGCATTTCCTTAACTTCAATAAGAAATACAAATCTAAAATTTGTGGCACAATTCCCACTGGTTTCAAACAACCTGCTGTCCCAGATCTGAGCCTTGTGTCAAATCTGGCTCTTGATGCTCTACCCATTGCCATTATTGGTTTTGCTATGACTGTCTCACTGTCAGAAATATTTGGCAAGAAGCATGGTTATCCTGTCCGAGCCAACCAAGAGATGATTGCCATTGGGATGGGAAATCTGATCCCATCTTTCTTCTCCTGCTTTGCTTCCTGTGCAGCCTTATCAAAGACTTTGCTGAAAGAATCAACAGGGTGCCATACTCAAATATCAAGCTTGATCTCTTCGGCTGCACTGCTCCTGGTACTATTGTGGATTGCGCCTCTCTTCTATTCACTGCAAACTTGCATCTTGGGTGTGATTACCATTGTTAATCTCAGGGGAGGATTGCGGAAATTTGCCGAAGTACCCAAGATGTGGCGGATCAGCAAAATAGACACCGTAGTCTGGTGGGTAACCATGCTGTCCTCATCTCTGATCTCCACAGAACTGGGCCTCCTGATAGGGGTCTGCTTTGCTCTTCTCTGCATCATTCTACGCACCCAGTGGCCCCGAGCCACCCTTCTAGGTAAAGTGAGTGACTCGGAAATCTATGAGGATCAGTTGACTTACAAGAGTATCGCTAGCATTGCAAATATCAAGATCTTCCGCTTTGATACTTCTCTTTACTATGCAAACAAAGACTACTTTAAACGTTCACTTTTCCAGAAAACAGGGGTGAATCCCGGCCTGGTGGCTGCTACACAGCAAAAAGCTCAAGCTAAAGCAAACCTGAGCAAAAATCAGGGTTGTTTTTCTTCCAAGTTGAACTGCCTAAGGGGAAGCAAGACACCGACGTCTTCAGCAGATGGTCCCGATGCCTCAGTAGATATACATACCTTGATCATTGATTGCGGAGCCATGCAATTTGTAGACAGCGTAGGCCTCAGTTTGCTGAAAGAGATGCGCCAAGATTACAAAAAGATTGGTATACAGGTCCTGCTGGCCAATTGTAACCCATCCATACGGCGTTTGCTCCAGGCAGGAGGTTGGCTGACTGGCATGCAGGATCCAGAGTCGCTCTCATTCCACAGTATACATGCTGCTGTGCAGTTTGCAGAAAAACAGGATCAAACTCAACAGTCAGACAGTGTAGTGGCAACAAATGTTTTTGTACCAGAAACTGAGGACATTTCAATAGCTTTGAGTCTGGAAGAACCCCTCTAGGCCTGCATGGAGCAGGATGTGAACTTTTGATAAACTGTTTCAAGAATTATTTTACCAAGTAGAAAGGATTGGCTGCCAATAACCTAAGATAACATGCATTTAAGTTGTGACAGGCTAAAATGGTGGCTCTTACGTTCCAGATAATAATTATGCTCTGTTGTTGCATTACCACATAATCTTTGTCCCCCCCAATGGAGATAAAATGATGTGGGAAAAGCTGCTTAATTTCTTTACTTAAGCAACTATTAAAGTGAAAGAAAGAAAGATCTTCAAAGCAGGAACTTAATTATATTTTAATCCTGCATGAAACTGGACCAGTAGGCAATCAACAAAACAATCATGGATATATAGATAGGTTGGGAATCATGAAGTAGTGAGTCTGACCTACATATGCAGCTGGAGAAAGTCAGGGTCTGAACTGATAGTACAGCTTTATAGTCTTGCAACGGCTGTGCCAATGGCTATGACACTCCCTACAAATAAAAGAAAAGCCTTGCTTTACTACCTTATATATTATCTACAGAAAAAAGAAATGGTAGGGGATAGAGAACATAAGCCTGATAGAGAATAAACAAGTGACATCTACCAGAATTAAGTACTATAAGTCCCATCAATCCTAGCCATTAAGATTGGTCACGGATAGATCTGTGGTCCACTGCATCTGGAGAACAACAGGTTGCCTATCCATGCTTTAAAAATAGTTGGTCCCAGTAAAAGTAAGCAATTGTTCAAGAGTAGCCTCATTTATTTTACAAGCCTAAACATTGTTAGCACTGTATCTGTGCTCAGGAAGGGAACATGTCTTTAGTTGTACTATATCATATTTGCTGGTTCACTGAACTACTCAAAATTTCCACTACCGGTTCTCCAGAACTGGTCAGAACCCATTGGATTTAACTCTTAATCGTATCTGACCAACCTGGGTTTGCTAAACTGTTGAGCAAAGAGGAAACTCTTACCAAAAATCATTTTAACTGACACCAACAAGCTGAACCCGTTCTTGAATAGACAAGAGAAGAGAGTCAGAAGGGAAGGGGAAAAGTTGGTATTTGTTCAGAGAAGAAACGTAAAATAATATAGCTTTCCTAGTCCAGGAAAAGAATATTCCATTGGATAGCAGAGAATGTTATATAATCTTATAGATAGATTAAGATCTTAAGGTGATCCTAAGAATGTAGCTGGCTTTAAATGGCTTTTGAAACTGGCTTTCATAAAATTCATTTTCTTTTTTTCTGTCACCTCGCTAAAGATTGCTGAAGTTGCTCAGTTATGGTCATTTCCTCCTAAAGAAAAAAATGGTGGTGGAAATAATGTTACTCTCCCTGCTTGCTGCCCTCTACAGCAGTGTTTCCCAACCTTGGCAACCTGAAGATATCTGGACTTCAACTCCCAGAATTCCCCAGTCAGCATTCGCTGGCTGGGGAATTCTGGGAGTTGAAGTCCAAATATCTTCAAGTTGCCAAGGTTGGGAAACACTGCTCTACAGGATCTTGAACCAGTCTGCTGCCCTGCAGGTCACACTTTTTCCTTCACTAAAAGTGAAGGAAAAAGGAGAGGCTGAATGTCCTGCACCAGATGTATTGAAATGCATTGAAACACATTGAAAACTGAGCTTTAGGATTAGAAAAAAGAAATACATGCAGGAATAGCACAGGATCAGTTAACAACAAGATGGGGCTCTTTGCCAGGAAATAGAGCTGAAGAAATTAATGTTTACCAAGTGATTTAGTAACCCATTGTCTTTCTCTCAAAGGGACTCCTGTATTTTTTCCTGTAAAGAACTCCTAAATTATTGATACCCTGTTCCCCCTTCTGTGAAATGCTTCCTTCTTTCACTTTATTTTATTGTATACTAATGAAACAAATCAAATATCAAATATCTGAACTGGTCTTTGTGTCATTTGTTTTTAAATGCCTTTCTCCTCATGCCTCTGTGACTCAACATTGCTCCAAATGATCTATTTGGTTTTCCGCTTTATCATCCCAGTCCATATGATAAGTGACCTGGGCATAATTAATCACATCCGTGACATGAACATGAAATAGGGGTCTGAATTTCCACACCCAGCAAAAAACAGCCTCTCCAAGAATGCCTAGTCTGCTGCTCTTACCATGAAGATAAATCCTGAGTTGTTTGAAGCTTGCTTTGCTGTAGTTTCCATTTCTTGGTTCCCCTCCTGATTTTTGAAGCAGGGAAGAACAAGTTTGGTTCATCCCTCAGTTCAAAACCTTGTAGCTGAGTAAAAAGATACTTTACCAAACTAAACAAAAGGCTCTGTGCATCAGTAATATTACTTTTCATTAACCACCAGGGGGCGAGGGAATGACACAAGAAAAACAGAAGTTAGGGGGGTTTTTTTGGTGTTGAGAGAATTATAAATGAGCAAAATATATTAAAATATAATAAATTCTCAGGCAATTAGAAAATGTATTGCACATGACCAGAAGGGCTTTGTTCAAAATTTGATGAAAAAAGTTGGTATTTGCTTTCCTTCTCAGAATAAACATGTATAGGAAGAAGCTGCCTGCAGGAAGTAGAATTTCTAAGAGTATTTGCCATGGGAGAAAGGCAAATAGCATAAATTCTAGAGTGGCATTTTGCATCAGCCCTGAATGGAATTAATGATGTTAAATTTGAATCTATGGATAGTTTAAATAGATATTTTGGGCTCTGTACCTCAAGGTACCTCAGGCTCATTAATAGATTTTGTTTTCTTAAAAAAAAAAATCCTTTAAGCAGAAATATATATATTTTTTGTATTTTGAAACCACCTTGAATAATTTTGAAATAGTTTGTTTTGTAACTAGAAACAATGTATATAAATATTAGAGCTGTGCAAAATTGCCTGAGAAGGCTGGCTCCTCCTTCAAAGGAGGGATATCTTTTATTATTATTATTATTATTATTATTATTATTATTATTATTATTATTATTAATATTATTATTTATTAGATTTGTATGCCGCCCCTCTCCGAAGACTCGGGGCGGCTCACAACAGCAATAAAAATAATATAGTAGTGGAACAAATCTAATATTAAAAAACATATAAAACCCTATCATTATTTAAAAAACCAAACAGCATATTCATACCAAACATAAAACAAAGTATAAAAAAGCCTGGGGGAAAGGTGTCTCAACTCCCCCATGCCTGGCGGTATAAGTGAGTCTTGAGTAGTTTACAAAAGACAGGGAGGGTGGGGGCAGTTCTAATCTCCCGGGGGAGTTGGTCCCAGAGGGCCAGGGACCGCCACAGAGAAGGCTCTTCCCCTGGGGCCCGCCAAACGACATTGTTTAGTTGACGGGACCTGGAGAAGGCCAACTCTGTGGGACCTTATCGGTCGCTGGGATTCATGCGGTAGCAGACGGTTCCGAAGGTACTCTGGTCCAATGCCAAGCAGCGCTTTAAAGGTCATGATCAACACTTTGAATTGTGACCGGAAACTGATTGGCAGCCAATGCAAACCACAGAGTGTTGAAGAAACGTGGGCGAATCTTGGAAGCCCCATGATGGCTCTTGTGGCTGCGTTCTGCATGATCTGAAGTTTCCGAACACTTTTCAAAGGTAGCCCCACGTAGAGAGCGTTGCAGTAATCGAACCTCGAGGTGATGAGGGCATGAGCGACTGTGAGCAATGACAGTCCTTGCCTTTCCTCAATTGTTTGAAGACAAATTACCAGAGCGTTTGTATGTATACATGCTCACAGAGGCAACCAAGGTAAATTTTTCAAGCAGATCTATAGGTTTTTTAAAGGATTAGGCCACTTTCTTCCTTTACTTGCATGAACGCACTTTGCAAAGCGCCCTTTCAAAGGTTTTGCACAGCCTCAGTAAATCCCAATTTTAATATCAAACCCAAAACGTTGATTTCAAAGAAAAGCCTCAATTGATCTTTAAAGTATCTTCCTTTAAAAAGCAAGTAAGATATCCAAGGATGCAATTTTGAAATTGCATCAAAGGCTGCTGCACCACTTCAGCAACTATTGGGAAGAGAAGATTTGCTTATAGATCAGCCAAATGCCAATAAGTAGTTAATGAAAAACCCAGAGGAGAATCTTGCTGTGAAGGAATGTGAAATATTCCCTAAGGCTTTCCATTGAAATAAATTTCCCTTGGAGATGAAGTAGTCAGATGGCCAAATGAGTGATACAACAAAACAAAGAGAGACTGTGGAAAGCTCAAAGAGATCTGTCTAAACTGGGAAGATCATTATTTATTTATTTGTTTGTTTGTTTGTTTGTTTGTTTGTTTATTTATTTATTTGTCCAATACACAAATTATATATGACTAAAAGTGTAAGATTCTCATATTGCAGGAACTTGGCATGTCTAAGAAAAGAAGGACTAGGGGAGACATGATAGCAGTATTTCAATATCTCAGGGGTTGCCGCAAAGAAGAGGGAGTCAAACTATTCTCCAAAGCACCTGAGAGTAGGACAAGAAGCAATGGGTGGAAACTAAACAAGGAGAGAAGCAACTAAGGAGAAATTTTCTGACATAACAATTCATCAGTGAAACAACTTGCCTCCAGAAATTGTGAATGCTCCATCACTGGAAGTTTTTAAGAAGATATTGGATAACCATTTGTCTGGAGTAGTGTAGGGTTTACTGTCTAAGCAGGGGGTTGGACTAGAAGGCCTCCAAGATCCTTTCCAACTCTGTTGTTGTTGTTGTTACTTACTTGTTGCTGTTACTTACTCAATTACTTACCTACCTACTTACTCAAATTTATAAGCTACCCTTCTCCAGTGGACTCAGGGCAGAATACAGGATAAAACAAATAAAAAATCTAAAATACCAAACATTAAAAGAAAGCCATTCATCCATGATTCATCCAATACTACTAACATACTACTGGCTGGAGTGGACTGTTAACACTCAATGGACCCAGGCCTGCCGGCAAAGGCGTGTTTTTAAAGCCTTTTGAAAGTTCAGGGGGGGCAGTGCAAATCTTTGGGCGAGTTGATTCTGGAGGAACGTAGCCACTCTAGAGAAGGCCCTTCCCCTCGGCCCCGCCCACCGGCACTGCTTGGCTGAAGGGACCTGGCGAAGGCCAACTCTGTGGGATCAGACTGGCTGCTGGGGTATATGAGGCAGGAATATTATTCTTATTTTCTTATTCTTATTCTCTTATTCTTTTATTCTTATTCTTATTCTTATTCTTATTCTTATTCTTATTCTTATTCTTATTCTTATTCTTATTCTTATTCTTATTCTTATTCTTATTCTTATTCTTATTCTTATTCTTATTCTTATTCTTATTCTTATTCTTATTCTTATTCTTATTCTTATTCTTATTCTTATTCTTATTCTTATTCTTATTCTTATTCTTATTCTTATTCTTATTCTTATTCTTATTCTTAAACACCCCTCTGAGCCTCTGTGTGAGCCAAAAATCAGCTGGCCAGCACACACATACCTGTTGGAGCTGAGCCAGGGCAACGGCTCGCATGCCAACAGATATGGCTTCGTGTGCCCCCTGTGGCTCCCGTGCCATAGGTTCGCCATCACTAGTATTAGGAAATAAATCAAGAATTGTGGTAGCCATATCTTTATACCAAGCTATCATACAATCAACCTCTTGCAGAACTCTAATCAATATACTTCCAAAAAAGTTTGAAAAGTGCAAAAGTAAGCAACCAAAATAGCTAAGATACTGGAACTACTACTCGACTTCACTCTGAGAAAAAGGTTAAGGGCTTTAAAAAGAATCTAATGAAGTAGAATGATGAGGGATTTCTAATGCAACAGATTTGTAGTTGAAATTGAGACATACACTCACTGCTGTATGCGAAGGCCACCAAAAAGAAAAGCTGTAAAAAGGGATCCGATTAATATTACAGTCAGCAATGGCTGTTAATTGTGATGACTACATATATTGTGGAAATCATATTCAGAAAGATACTCTATTTGTGGGCTTTCTCTGGATTATTACAAAGGGGTGGATTCTAAAGTGGAAAATGGCAAGAGAAGAACGAATTGGAAAGCTTCCTTTGCCTGTTTTTCCATTCGTTTTCAATATTTTTTGGGGGTGGGTGGGTGGAATGCAAAACTGAAAGAACCATTGAAGAATTTCATATACAGTGGAACCCCGACATAAGAGCTGCTCTACTTAAGAGCAACTCGAGATAAGAGCTGGGAGGGGAGAGATATTTTTGTTCTACTTACAAGCCCAAATTCGAGATACAAGCGCCAAGGAGCTGTCTCCTGAAGCCAAATGCTAACTTCCGCGTTCGGCTTCAGGAGACAGCTGCGAAGCGGCGCGCGTGTTTTAAAAGGTTGCAGCCGGCCTGGGGGGCTCGGGGGGGGTGCTTGCAGCTTTCTTTCTTGCTCTTTTTCTTTCTCTCTTTTACCTTCCCTTCCTCTATTTCTTTTCTTTCTCCTTCCCACCTTCTTCCCTCCCTCCCTCCCTTCACTCATTCCTCTCTTACTCTCCCCTTTCATAAGTTTCCTTGCTTCCTTCCTCTGTTCCTGTCCCTTCCCCCTTTCTTTCTTTCTTTCTTGCTCTTTTTCTTTCTCTCTTTTACCTTCCCTTCCTCTATTTCTTCTTTTCTTTCTCCTTCCCACCTTCTTCCCTCCCTCCCTCCCTTCACTCATTCCTCTCTTACTCTCCCCTTTCATAAGTTTCCTTGCTTCCTTCCTCTGTTCCTGTCCCTTCCCTCTTTCCTTTCTTCCTTCCCACCCTCCGTCCATTCATTCACCCATTCCTCTCTTGATCGCTTAAAGCCGGTCCCTGGTGCAAAAAGGGTTGGGGACCTCTGTCCTACAGGATTGGGTGGCAGAGAAGTTGAACATATGTAAATTTAAAAGTTTAAGAAAGTTTACAAGTGAAAGAAACTTCATTATTCATTTATATGTACATGTACATTTCTTCATTAAAAACATGTCTTTCTGCATAATTTAGACTAACTTTGTGAGTTTTTTGAGGGCTGGAACCAATTAAAATTATTTACATTAATTCCTATGGGGAAAAGTCGTTCGAGATAAGAGCTGCTCGACTTAAGAGCCCAGGTCCGGAACGAATTAAACTCGTATCTCGAGGTACCACTGTAATTTTGGTTTAAAATTCTGGAGGCACATAACTAATCTCAGATGCATAATCAAGAAAGTGAGGCAACCACTTGTGGATGTTAAATTAGACAGCTAAAAAGCAGGAAGAGACAGGAAAGTTTCCATGGATAACTCACTTGGGAATTTCCTAGCTGACTAGGAGCCATTTAAAGGAAGTGCAAATATAATTTACTGTGACCATTGACTTCTAAAATATGACATGAAATAACATATGGAAGAATTTCCTCCCACCCCAAAAAAGATTATTATAAAGAATGGACAAATTTAGATATCATGCACATCCACAATATGCAATTCTCTTTTCAGTTCAAGAGAACTGTAATGCCAACACTGTAATGCCAGTACTGCTTATATCAAAAACTTTGAGTTGTACTCAGAAGATTTACATTTTTCACACTTTTAAGACATCATGGAAGTTAAATTCAACCTCTTATTAGCTGAGTCTGTGCCTCTGTAGACAAAGGGTTATTGAAACTACAGCTCACGTCCTACCGTACTAGGAACCATGGTGGCACAGTGGTTAGAATAAAGTACTGCAGGCTACTTCTGCTGACTGCTGGCTGCCAGAAGTTCAGCAGTTTGATTCTCACCGGCTCAAGGTTTACTCAGCTTTCCATATTTCCAAAATCAATAAAATGAGGACCCAGATTGAGGGGGGTGATACGCTGACTCTGTAAACTGCTTAGGAAGGCTGTAAAGCATTATGCAATAGTATATAAATCTAAGGGCTATTGCTACACTGTACCTTGTATAACAAGTCATAGACTCTATTTCATAACACTTGACCTATAAAATAACCAAGAAACACACCAATCTTCTTTATGTACAATTGCTGTTATTGGATTAGTCTCTTCTAATTTCTTTTAATGTAGCTACATTTTGTTAAACTGTCTGCAATTTTAAGCAGACTTTGATTGTTCACTGACTAATTTTAAATATTACCTTGTACACCACTAATTGTTACATATTATCTTGTCTTTATTTTATTTAGTTTTGTTTGTTTTCTTTTATTTATTTTAATGTTTCTTATTTGTATTGTTGAACTGTGAATTAATATAAACTACTACACATAATTCTGAATTGGAAGGAGATTGTTAAAAGAGGGAGGAAGGGATGAAAGACTTGAAAATATCAATAAGTGCTTTAGACTAGGAATGGAGATTAAAATTTCTCTGTATCTTTATACTGATTTCTGTAGTGATCAGTAAATTTATAGAATTGAATTTGAACAAAATTTATACAGATTTATTTCTGAATGTACCGTACATGTAACTGAGAGTGACTAAATCTTATTGTTGGTTTTATTTTTCTATAAAAAGCATACTTATATTAAAACTATATCAAAAGAAATGTTCTTAGGATGCTTATAAATACCAAGTAGGAATGTGACCTGCATTTTTAGGAGGAATGTAATCTGAAAATCCAACCAGATTAGCCTATAATCCTGCCCATATTCAGTTGGAAGTTAACCTCAATTATTTGCAAGAAGATTAACTACGATGTACATGGATTTGGATATACTGATAGATGGATAATCAGGTGAAAATGAGGCATATTCAGGAATTCCACAGTATAGATTCTACAGAATCTAAAACAAATTTAGAAGATTACCATTAAGAAATTTGTAGAGATAAAATAGTTTCCATTCAGAATTGGATAATTTGTCACTGTGGTGTCTTCAAATTACTAAATTCTCAGACATGTCTTTAGCAGTAGCTACATAATTTTCTTCCAAAATGAAAAAGAAGTATAAAACCGAGCAAGGAAGATATTATATTATTTATTTGACAGTCTACAATGATAATATGATCAAAGCATAAATTTCACCTGTCTGCATATATATAATTAGAGCAGGAAAAAATGGTGACTTTTCAATTCCTATCAAGAAATCATTAAACTGTTGATTCTTTTACAGTAAATGGGATAGGATTGTGAGACAAAACAAACAACAAAAGAAAAGCAAAAGAAAACAGCATCACCACATTCTAAAACTATTCTTCAAACGTAAGCATCTAAGTTAAGATCAACAAAAAGGTGCAACATACAGGTTGGGCAACCTGCAGATTGGGTAACATGTACATTTCTCAAAGCCTGAACTTTGCTCCTGATGAGATTTCCTCTCCTTTTAAATGTTCCTAGGTTACTCTAGAATTTCTCATCACCCAGGACTATGAAAATCTGTTCCTTGTCATTTGTTTTGATTTATAGATCATCTTATCCCACAAAAACAATATATTACAGAGCACAAGTTACGACTGGCAGCAGATTGTGTGGCAGCTGTTAATTATATGGAGAAAGCAGCTGAGCTGGCTGAGGTTGTTTTTTAAAGTTTTGAGTAATATTTTGTTTTGTTTTATATAATCTTTGCAACAGCACTGAATATGGCACTTTTCAGTTTGTATCAGAGTTTGTTGCAGACTCCCCCACACATACACAACACACAGGTACGTCCAGGTGCGTGGCTCCAGTAGGTTGGCTATGCCTAGGTGCACAGCTCCCATAGGTTGATGGCTGTGCATGGGCACAATTGGTGAGATACCAGCGATTTTCAGCTTTTTTTGCATCCGCGCATGCGCAGAAGCAAAAAAGCAGCAAAAACTGCTGAAATTTCACATTCACTCATGAGAGATTTGGACTATTTTTGGCTATTTCTTTGCTTCCGCATATGTGCAGAAGCAAAAAAGGTGAAAATTGTCCAAATCCCCTGTACATGAGGATGCTCATAGAAACATAGAAACATAGAAGTCTGATGGCAGAAAAAGACCTCATGATCCATCTAGTCTGCCCTTATACTATTTTCTGTATTTTATCTTAGGTTGGATATATGTTTATCCCAGGCATGCTCATGCGAGTTTCAGTTGCTGTGCGTGCGCAGCAGCCCAATCTTGTTTGAGTGCATGCACCGTACATGCGCACATGTGCACAGAGTGCACTGTAAGCACTGGTGGTTGGCAGCACATCGCTGCATACACATACATACATACATGTACACAAATAGATTATTTCTTCAAGTAAACACAAGCAGGATAATTAGTTTCATTTCAGGAGATCAGACAAGCACAGAGTGGGCTGAGAGCATAGTGTGGACAAGCATACAGAGTGGGCTGAGCCATGCCCAACCTTAAGCTTAAGTTTTCAGTTTTGATTCTCTGCACAGACTCAGAAATGTTTAACTCCTATTGGCTGACTTAGTTGCTATGCCTATTCATTAGCTAACCTTGTTAACATGGCATTCGCAGTTCATGAATATCTTAATAGTTCGATACATTGATGATATAAAATGATAAAAGTGAAATTGAATTGTTTTTATTTTTAACTCAACCCTGACAAAGGTGAGTGACTGGGTTTGTTTGGCTCCTAGGTCAGAGATATTTCCACCTTTGGTCTTGGATGAGGTTGCACTTCCCTATTTGAGACTAGTGTGGTTGAAGAGCAGGTATCAAGTGCCTTCCCACAGCTTTATCTTGTGCACCAACTATGACCTTTGCTCCACTGGGAAACTCTTCAGATAGTCACTCATTCCCTAATTACCTTACAAGAGCCATGGTGACAAAGTGGTTAGAATGCAGGTTAACTCACTGCTCACTCTGGGAGTTTCATTACAAGGAACTCAGGGTTGACTACAGCTTTCTATCCTTCCGAGATGGGTAAAATGAGGACTCAGATTGTTGGGGACCATATATTAACTCTGTAAACTGCTTAGAGAGGGCTGTAAAGCACTGTGAAGTCTAAGTGCTATTGCTATTGGGGCGTGCATAGTGTAAAATGTTGTATGTGGGCCTGCCTTTAAGTTCACCTGGAAGCTACAACTGGCCCCAAATGCAGCAGCTTGAGCAGTAACAGGTCTTTCTCACTATGTCCACTTGTCATTGGTGTTAAATGAGATGAGCTAGCTATCACTGAAAAGAAACCCATCCAGCAACTAGTAAACTTGTGGTTCCAAAAGGTTTTTCAATTTTTTTAAAAAAATGATAAAATAATAAATTTCCAAAAATATTTTCTAGTGATTGCAAAAAATGAGAGTTTCTACCATATACTCACCAAAAACAGTTCTCCAAAGTACACATGGGTAATCCGAGGTCTCTCTCTATTCCAGAAAGTTTTTTGGTGATCTCATATCCATCTGCCTTTTTGACCACAATGCCTCACGTAATATGGAAAGTGAGGCAAAATGAGATGTGTTAATTCACCATCTCTCACTGGAAGTCCTCACATACTTCTTAAAATGCATTGCGGTCAACTTTTGTGTTTTTCACGATGTACATACAAACCAGTCAATCCAATAAAAGCAGCTCCCCCCTTTTAATATTTCCACTGTGATAACACATACAAATCCAAAAAGGGGCAGTGTTTTCAGTGCAATAGTGGCCTATTGCTTTTGGCATTTAATGTCATTCATGTTGGACCAGTTGAATGTATTGTGTGCTTGGAGTCAAGAGTATCAATAGCCATGTCTAAATTGGCTTTAAATTTGAGCTAGACAACTGGCCTATCTACTTTCCCTTCAATCTTCCTAGTGTTCCTTTCCTTATATATCCTTGGTCATCACTAGTGACTCCTTGGTTTCAAAATTGGTATTTGCTTGTCTGATCTCCATTCTTCCCATTGCAATCCTTTCCTTGTCTTCCCTTGCTGTCATGCACTACTACTTTCCCAGCTCAGTTACTATCCAGAGTACATAAGCCTGCAGGTTTTAGACAAGGCCTAGATAACCGCCTGATTGTTCTATGACCACAGCATTTGTCTGTGGGACATTTTGCCCATCCATCCTATTATTCATACGCTTTCTCTAGGTTTTCATTGTTTATGGATAAAACATGCAATTGTTAAATTCATTTGCTTTGTTAAACTATTGATAAGCTACTCTGATTTAAGATCTGAATCGTACTGCATTTTACAATCCTTGCTGCATCCTACAGTCTATTAGACATTTGCTGTAAATTGCTTGTGTTCTCAGTCAATATTGTCTACATAGTGAAGTACATAAGTAACCAGCCCATTTCTAACATTACCAATGCAGGCATGAATTGCTCCTCAATGGACATTTGCAGTCTTAATATTTTTAGTATTATCAGAGCATTTATTATTTCTTCTCCCCCCATGCTAACATATGCAGCATTTTTTTTCAATTCTGCTTTTCAACATTTTATTATCTTTCCCTTCTATAATTTTTTTTCCATTTTACCATTCTCTCTCATTTTACTCAAATAACATCATCATTTTCATTTTTAATTTCATTAGTCTGCTGGAGGCTATTTATCCTTTTCCATGCAGTTCAAAAACACTAGGGTTTTTTTTTACAATTTCTATCCATCCCACTCAGCATTTTCTTGGCTTCTTTGAAAATTAATTATTCCTTCTGCAGTTTAACTATATGCTTTGCAGCATCTTTATATTTTTCATCAATCACTTTTTATGCATTTTTTTTCTCACCCAGTCTGACACGTTTCACTTTTCAATCAAGCATCCTTTTGCTCCTTTCAGTTCTCCAGAATGCAGGAAAGAAATTATGTAAAGGGATTTGTGGATCTCTCTGCTCGTCTCCCTGTCCATCTGTCTGTGTATCCATCATCTGGATCATCTCCAAAACCAGAAGGAAATCAGACCAACTGCTTTGGGAGGGGTGGTGAGCTTGTCAGAGAAAAGCTGGCAGAAGAAAGATTTTCAAAACTGGTTTGAATTTTTTTAGTAAAAATAAAAAAAATTAAAAAGCCAAATTCATCTGGGTGTTGTTGTGGTTAGCTCCGGCCCAGCTCCTGCCCCAAGGACTGTGGATGTGGGGGAGACATCCACATGCCTCTTTTCACTCTGTTCCAAGCATTTTCCATATCTTTTCCTTACAACCATTTTCAATGAATTCTGCACTGGGAGATTAATTTATCATCTAATACTTTTTCCAAGCAGGACTCGCACTGTCTCTTTCAGCAATTATTTTATATCTATTTCATTCCTTCCCTTCTATAATCATTTCCCCCCATAGATCGACTCATGCTGTTATCAAATAATAGCCTGTCCCACATTCAGAACCTACCATCCGTCTTTATATTCTTCACAAATGTTCCCCATCTTTCATCATAAACAATTGAATCAATTGTAGATTCAGATTTATGTTCTTTCCTTTTCTGTTTGTTTACATGAACATGAATGTTTAAGCCATGTAATCAAAACAAGCAACCATTATCTAATACTCACCAAACTCTCATTTCTGGGTTTCCAAATAGTCTACAATAATCACTTTTTTGGTGTGTTCTTTCATCTCTTTCCCATAAATCTGTCCATTGCACCCAATATAATATTTTTTCTGTCCATTCTATTTGTTCACAATGTTGTCATTCTTGGTTCTTCCATTATGATCATTCATTCATTCATTCATTCATTCATTCATTCATTCATTCATTCATTCAAACAAACTGTTTTCATCCCCAAACCCCCATAACTTTAACCTTAGACTGTGTACTGTTGACCTTACCCCATTCCTAAGTGGTTTGTAAGGGGCATGCTTAAGTGCACCAATATGTCTAATGTCCCTGTACCTACTGTCCCCATTTATTTGTACTCATAACCATATTTATATTTATATATGTTACCTTATACGTGCTTGACAAATACATACATACATACATATATACATGCATGCATGCATGCATACATACCCAAACATAACCTCCACCTATTTCAATGCTCACAACCACTGAGATGATCCAATTCATGCTTTTTCAGAAACTGGTTAGTCCCATCATTGATCAATATGCTTTTCTTCATCTGCTACGCTACCTAAGATCACACCATTTTCATTCATATTTAAAAATACATCTTATTTTTCTTAATTCCATAAATACACAGTACAGTGATCCCTCGATTTGCGCGTTCTCGATTAGCGCGAAACGCTGCAATGCGGTTTTTCAAAAAATATTAATTAAAAAAATAAAATATTAAAAAATAAAAAATAAGTCCACGCTAGTTCTCTCTCTCTTTCTCTCCCTGTTGCCGGCGTGGTATATGAGAGAGAAAGAGAGAGGCAGAGGTCGGGCGCATTACCGGGAGGTGGAGGCGGCGTGGGGACGCTGGGTGCCGGGGACTCCGAGGAGGGGGTGGACGTCTGTTCCCTGAATGGAGACCGCCGGCCGCTCAATCGGGCCGGCAGGGAACAGAATGGAGCCTTCCGCGGCGGGGCTGGTAAGGGGGGGAGCCGAGGGGGGAGCCGAGCCCAGCCCCGTGGCATTCGCTTTCCTCCCGCCCGCAGCCGACTGATCGTGGGCTCCTTCGCAACCTCGGAGAGCTTCCTGGTTTTCGTGAGCTTTCATGCCCTGGAAGCTCTCCGAGGTTGCGAAGGAGCCCACGATCAGTCTCGGCTGCGGGTGGGAGGAAGGCGAATCCCCCGTGGGCTCCGTTACATCTTCCGCTGCCAGCCAGGCCATGCTGGCGGCAGCGGAACAATCGCTGGCTGTCAACTTTTCTTTTTAAAACTGGGCAGGAGCTGACTTGCCTCCCCAGTGCTAAAAAGAAAAGTTGACAGCCAGCGCTGCGACTGACGGAATGCTGAGCCTCCCGTTTTCTCTCCCCCCCCTCGCCCCTTCGCCTCCCTGTGTTCCTAGGAGAAGTGCTGGGGATTGAGGCAAGACAGACCTTCTGCTCCTCACCAGCACTTCTCCTAGGAACAAAGGGGGGCGAAGGGGCGAGGGGGCGGAGAGAGAACGGGAAGCTCAGCATTCCGTCAGCCGCAGCGCTGGCTGTCAACTTTTCTTTTTAAAACTGGGCAGGAGCTGACTTGCCTCCCCAGTGCTAAAAAGAAAAGTTGACAGCCAGCGCTGCGACTGACGGAATGCTGAGCCTCCCGTTCTCCCCCACCTCGCCCCTTCCGGTTTCGGCGTTCGGCAACGGAGTCCGGCGCTGGGGCCATGCGGGGCCGCTCATCCAGGGGGGCGTGGACTGGCAAGCGGCAAGTGATCTGGCGGGAAGACCAAGGGAAGGTTCCTTCAGCCGCCCAACACCTGATCCGCTCCGCAGCGCGGCAGCAGCGAGGAGCCGAAGATGGGGTTTCCCCTTTGCCTTTACCCCATCTTCAGCTCCTCGCTGCTTCCGCGCTGCGGAGCAGATCAGCTGTTGGGCGGCTGAAGGAATCTTCCCTTGGTCTTCCCCGCCGCCCACACGCAAACTCCACCATCTGCGCATGTGCGGCCATGAAAAAAATGGTGCACATGCGCAGATGGTGGTTTTTACTTCCGCATCCAGTATAACGCGGAAATCAGTTAGCGCGGGAGGTCTTGGAACGTAAACCCCGCGCTAACCGAGAGATCACTGTATATCTACTTTTTTCTTTCATTTCATTTGTTAGTTGTTATTCTTTACCATTTATATCTCTTCCATTCCTAGGTGCAATTTTTCAAAAGTATCATAATTATAGATAGGGCCATACATATTGACTTCTGCTACTGTTATGGCTTTGATCAATCAGATCTTTCACATAAATCAAAGAATGTGTAGTTATGGTTAGCAACATTAGTTGTGTCTGAAATCACAAACAACAACCCCCTGCCAATGGTAAGGACAATATTATAAATCTCCGATATATTGTAATTTGTCCAAAAGGCAACAAGAACAGCCAAAGTCCAATTTTATTTTAAGCAAATTCAGGCTATTCAATGGAAGACATATGTTCTATTTTATTTGGGACTGTATCCATTTGCCCACAGCTGAAACTAAATAAAGTGGGATTGCAGAATATCTATAATCTCAAAATCATAAATGTATCCAATAGCCCCAAACAATTATTGATTATTGCTATGTGAGATGGTTAATTATATTATTTGGCAGTCTAGGGCAAATTTAACTAAATCACAGATTGAAAGTTCAGAATTGTTCATTTTAAAGTACAGGTTAAAACATTAGTAAAGGTACAACTAGAAACAGGCTACCACTTAACTAGCTTCTTTCTTTCTTCTTTGTTCTTTTTTAGTGCCACTTTTCTTCTATTTTAAAGGGGGGGGAAGAAATGCAATTTTAACAAGTGTAGCCTAAGGGTTGCTATCTAATTCAAGAGCAAACAGTGTGAAATAGAAAAGCAAGTATTCTGTTCCACCCAGCAAAAAAAAAAAAAGTTCAGGATTTTAGCAAAGCAAGTTCCATATTAAAAAAAAATGGTGTGTTTTCTTCTTTTATTTTAAAACTAAAATGTAATGCATATTTCTTTTTACCCAGAAGCAAGCATAAAAACATGAATATTATTTTGTCTAATTGGCAAAGTAAAATTACTAACCAATATTGTGTCTAATATGTATTTTCCCTGAAGTAATGAGCGGAAAGATATGGTATGGATCTTTGAAACAGTATTGTTCTGAAGTCTCACATCTTCCACAAAGCTTTGGAGATGATCGAGTTTGAATGAGAAGATGTGGCAGTGAACTCTGGCCCAGGAAGTGTGGATGTGTGAAACTTTTTTCAGAGAATCTCTGATCTGAGCTTCTGCTATGTATTGAAAGATTTTTTAAAAATCAACTGTGAGTCACACTTGGATAAACTCAATCCAGACAAGGCGGAGTGGCTGTGGGCATTGCCTTCCAAGGACACGTCCATCTGTCCATCCATTAGCCTGTGGGGGGGGAATTGCTGACCCCCTCAGAAAGCGTCCCCAACTTGGGTATCCTCCTCGATCGACAGCTGACTCTAGAACGCCATCTTTCAGCTGTGACGAGGGGGGTGTTTGCCCAGGTTTGCCTGGTGTACCAGTGGCGGCCCTATTTGAACAGGGAGTATTTGCTCATCAGTCTTAGGATCTTAGATGGGAACAGCAGCCAACTATGAAAACTTCAGCTAGAGTAATTGTGGAGGGACCTTGGTGTCCTAGTGCAGAGGTAGGCAAAGTTGGCTCTTCTATGACTTGTGGATTTCAACTCCCAGAATTCTTGAGGCAATCAAGCTAGTTCAGGAATTCTGGGAATTGAGGTCCATGTGTCGTAGAAGAGCCAACTTTGCCTACCCCTCTCCTAGTGGATGATCACTGGAATATGAGTAGACAGCAGCCGCCAAAAAAGCTATTACAATCTTGGGTTTTAGAAGCAGAAGCATAGAATCAATGTCGCATGAAGTACTAGTACCACTTTACAAAACTCTAATAAGACCACACCTGGAATACTGCAACTAATTTTGGTCACCATGCTACAAAAGAAATGTTGAGACCTTGGAAAAAATTCAGAGGAGAGCAACTAAGACAACCAGAGGTCTGGAGACTAAAACCGTATGAAGAACAGCTGCAGGATTTGGGTTTGGCTAGCCTAAGAGAAAAGAATTAGGGGTGACATGATAGCAGTATTCCAGTATTTGAAGGGCTGCCACAAAGAAGAGGGGGTTAAATTATTCTACAAAGCACCAGATAATAGGACAAGAAACAATGGTTGGAAACTAACCAAAGGAAGAAGTTATCTGGAATCAAGGAGAAACTTTCTAACAGTGAAGACAATTAACTAGTGGGATAGCTTGCCTTCAGAAATCTTGAGTGCTCCATCACTGGAGATTTTTAAAGAAGAAACTAGGCAGTCACATCCAAAATAGTATAGGTACTCCTGCTTCAGCATGGGGCTGGACTATAAGATCTCCAAGCTCTATTCTATTAATTCATTCTATTTGCTTTGTAAACCATCCATTTCTCTTGCATTGTTGAAATGTGGATTCAGTGGCACCATTTCTTCAGCACCTCAATACATACTGACCACAAGAGGGCAGTGGGGTGTTAATACAGAAGTATGGATATTTTCTGTCTCATTTCTTGGTATATGACTATGTCTGATCTTTGATTAGATTGCTGATTTTGGTTACTTCTTTCTGCTTTTGTTCTCAGGTATGTGTCCCTGATAGGATACAGTTAGCTAAGCACTGGGGATGCTCACACATATCCCCATAATCCTTCAACTTCCAAGATATGTAAAGTATGATTGGCTGCTCTACTGAGGACAATTGTAGGCATGCAGTTGTTTCTCTGAATGTACATATAGATCCCTAAAGTTTTAACATCTGTTTTTTAATCACAATGAACCAACAAAGTAACAATGGCATCATGAAGAAAAAAATCAGCAATATCTCCAAATCCAGAAAAGCTAAACTATACAATGCAAAATGCCATATTGTTTATAAAGGAGAGATAAACCATTTCAGCCATCCATATTCATTATTTGCCTCTAAACAGAGTCATTTGTTAATATAATTAAAGTGTTGTTCCTCAACCTTAAATTAATGTGTTTTCTAAGTTTTTTTGCTGCAATGCTTTCTGTGCTGAAACTTTCTGGAGGCTGTAATCAGACATACATCAGCTGATGTCTGTGGGTGGGGAGTATGCAATCATACCCATTGGCCTGTTTATATCATGTATCCATTAGGCGCAGGTCAAGAGCCTGCGTAGGCTTAATATTGCAGCACAAAAAATCAGGGGCGACACCATGCAGCCTTTACTCAGTTATCAGCTGTCTTTCCCTTTTCCTTTCTTTTAACTATTCCTGATAACATCGTAAAGAATAGCTGTGCTGTACTGTAGGCAATCAAACTTTCTTGTAATAGAATCGTGGGTGGGAGAGGTGAAGTCTCTTGAATAGAAGGGATTTATGTCATTTGCCTGACGATGTAATGGTATAAAGTATTACTGTATTTATGTCTGTACATGTTATTTGTGCAAATGATGCAAATAGATACATATGATATAATGTGAATCAATTGGATCATTTGCATAATGACACCACCACCACCATCATTGTTGTGGTTAGCTCTGGCCCAGCTCCTGCCCCAAGGACTGTGGATGTGGGGGAGACATCCACATGCTGCAGGCTTGTTTTGCCCCCGGTGGAATCTGCTGATGAAGGCTCCTCTGACCAAGAAGACATGAGTGACAGGGAGGAGGAGAGTGTGGCAGACAGCTCAGAAGGAGATCAATTATCTAGCTCCTCCTTGGATTCAGAACAAGAGTTAATGATACAGCCACGCATGCGGAGAGCGATGCATAGGCAACAACAACTGAGAGATTATTATCAAAGAAAATGAGGCCACCTGTGGTTGGGTGGGGCTGTGGTCATTAGCGAGGCTGCTATAAATAGCAGCCTGTGGGTTTGGCCATTGTGGAGGATTATCTGATCATTGTGTTTCGTGACTGCTTTACTGACTTTGACCTTTTGTGTGCTGATTTCCCCCCACTTTGAAACTAAACCAGAGCAAAGTGTGTTTCACTTTGTGAAAGAAGAAGGACTGTGAATTACCTCACAGCTGCAAGCTAAGTATCACAGAACTAATAAGGGACTTGTACAAATTACCAGTTTGTTTGGAGATGAGTGCTCTTTGTTATACCAAAAGAGGGCTTAGGTTAAGTGAATTTTCATTATAAGGAACATTGTTTTGAATTTTCAAAGGTGTATGTGTCTGAAATCATCATCATCATCATCATCACCACCACCATCATGATCACAATAGCACTTAGACATTCTGCATTTCATAGGTTTTTTTTACAGCCTTCTCTAAGCGGTTTACAGAGTCAGCATATTGCCCCCAACAATCTGGGTCCTTCTCCTCCTCATCTTCCTAGTGTTTCCCCCTCAGATGCAGGGTCTGTTTTTTGAATTGACAAACTCTATCTTGCACAATCAAACACAGGATCAGGGTCACATCTGCATTTTGTTAGATATGGCTATAGCTATATTGGCTGTGGCAAAAAAACTAATCAACCAGCTTGTCACCTGGGCCTGATATCAATTTGCGTTCAACTCAGCATCACTCTGATAGGCTGCTGGTATCAAGCAACATCACTAGAAGGAGTGCATAATGACATCATTACTAAATATAAGTCACAGTGGAAATTGAGTTTAATGTATATAAAGTCTGTGTGGTCTGAGAAAACATTGTTTCTCTGTGATTGAGCTGTGGTGGTGCAGTGGTTGGAATGCTGATTCTGCTCAGAGCATGGAGTTCGATTCTGACCAGCTCAAGATTGATTCAGTTTTCCATCCTTCTGAGATTGGTAAAATGAGGACCAGGTTGTTGGGGGACAATATCCTGATGTTGTAAAGTTCTGAGAGAGTGATGTAAAGCACTATGGGGGTGGTATGTAACTTTAAGTGATGTTGCTATTGCTATTGTATGAAGTGGCATCTGAGTTTCTTTTCTCTGCCTCTTCATACTACTTTTACATACTACTATTATGTGTTGGGAACATAAGGTTATTGTAAGGGATGGCTTTATTTTTATCTTCTACAGAATGATATGAGATGCTTTTGGAGGACTGAACAATAAAGGTGAAAATAAATGCTAAACAAACAAACAAACAAACAAAATCCTTCAAGAATTGCAAAGTACATGCTGCAGCTATTTTTCTTTATTAGACACCATATTTGTCAACCTTTGCCTTTTCTTTGTCTTTGCCTATGGAAAAATGATTTACCAAAGTTATGCAGGTCTGAATGCTAATGTTGTCATTCTTCAAAATTCCAGTACCTGCCGAAATCTATGAAAATCATTAAATGTTGTACTTCATGATTCTGGACAAATGTATCTTTTCTTTTATGTAATTGATACTATATCACCAATGACAAATTCCTTGTGTGTCCAATAAATAATTTATTCTATTCTATTCTACTCTACTCTACTCTACTCTACTCTACTCTACTCTACTCTACTCTACTCTACTCTACTCTATTCTATTCTATTCTATTCTATGTCTTTGTAAAGAGGTGGGGAACATATTAGATAGCTATTTATTTTTTTCTCTTTATAAATGCCTTCCTGAGTGACTTTTAAATTAATGGAAAAGTTGGCTGCTTCATAGACACACGTTTTAAAAAACCCTGAAACAATAATTCAGTCCATATATTGTGCTAAATAGTAAGATTACTTCAACTGTCCTGTCCTGAATGTGTGTTGTATGATTGCATCGATAAAGGAGAGGTATGTTTCTATAATTCAGCATAACCAGTAGATGGACTGAAAATTTTGAAATGATGTTGCAAGCAAAAGGGTTCTATGGTGGGTCTTATCCAAGTATTCATTTACTAGATAGCAAAATGGTTAAGTTTTAAATATTAGTGGCCCTTGCCCAATGCTCCCTCTAACCCCTATTTCCCTTCATTCCTTTTCTGGGCCAATGTGTTACTTTTTCACAAAGCACAGAACTTTAACCATTTTCTAAAAAAAAAAAATACATGTGAGCTTTATCTGGTTGCCAGTTTCTTGGGAATAGTGACAACGCAAGGGGCTGGTCTCATGTTGTCTGGCAGTTTTTCACTGGTTGTTTTTCATTAAAAGAATTGGGGGGGGGGATGCAACGAACATGGACCATTGAAAAGGGATATTGTGCGCATATTGAATTTATGTCCCAGAGCCCATTCTCTGTGTCCCCAGAACAGTGTTTTTCAACCAGTGTGCCAGGGCACACTAGTGTGCCGTGATACATGGTCTGGTGTGCCATGGGGATACGGCCCACCAAGGCCATTTATCCGGCCCGCCACCAGCTGCCTCCATCCGAACATAAACTTTCCCCTCACAATCCCTCCAGCTGTCAGCAACAGGAAGAGTGGAGGCACAGGGAACGCTCACTGACCAATCACCTTCTAGGATTCATCCCAACCGCTAGCGATGAACCAATAGCAGGCCGCCTCTCATCCACACCCAGGAAAGTCCCCACTCGGCTGCCGTGCACTTGTCACTGGCTGCGGCAAGTAGTTGAAGCTGCTACTCCTCCCCATGGTCCCGATTTCTAATCCTGGTCAGGACTGGAGGTAAATGTTGCCACCACTAGATGAAGCCTCAGCCTCAGCCGGTTATGTCTATCCTGATGGTGTATATAGATATTATTAACTATATGCATAATATGTACTGTGTTAGAGTGTCATTTTGTGTCAGTTTGGTTGGTGGTGTGCCCCAGGATTTTGTAAATGTAAAAAATGTGCCGTGGCTCAAAAAAGGTTGAAAATCACTGCCCTAAAACACAAACATATTGCTGTGGTCTACCTCATATAATATGTGCCTTAGGTATTCAGCTATGTGTATACAAAGCAATGTTTACATAGTCCAATTTTTCACTCTCTAAAAGAAGGGAGGCTCATGGTGGTATCAATTTACCAATCATCTGTAAGAATGAACTCAGCCATAGAACTGCTGTCATTTCTTCACAGGAATAAGCTCCAGGGCTGCAGCACAGGAAAATATTTGTATGCTCTTACAGCTGAAAGCTTTAATTTCTCAGGGACTTATCTGGCTAATTAATTAAGTCCCTGCGGGGAATGATCAGGCATAAATTACTTGACAATTCTTTATGCATCTGGAGCTTCCTGCTGAGGTTACTGGCTTCCAATGAACTGCATTTATCACTCTTCCAGTTTTTTGTTTTAAACTTTCAGGTTTAAGTGAGGAAAAAAAAAGCAGTATCTTCCTGCCAAAAATGTTGCAGTAGAAAATTTATCTGAGGTACAGTAGATGTATAAAGGATAGTTGATGTTCTGTTGGTCAACCTTTGTACCATCCAGAAGAGTTCATTTCCCATAATCCTGAGTAGTGGGGTGAAAAGTCAATAGTTCTGGAAGGTGTCCAGTTGGGGAAAGCAATATAAAACAATAATACAATGGTACCTCTACTTACAAATTTAAGTAGAAAAGTTTGTAAGAAGAAGCATTTTTTCCCATAGGAATTAATGTAAAAGCAAATAACGCGTGTGATTGGGGAAACCACAGGTAGGGTGGAGGCACTGTTTCCTCTCAGGAGATTTCTAGAGAGGCCCCACAGAGGCTTCTCCTTGCCTTTTCTGGCCCTGTTTCCTCCCAGGAGATTCCTAGAGAGGCCCCATGGAGGCTTCTCCCTGCCTTTTCTGCTTACAGTTTCGGAGGCTTGGGTTTGTAAGTGGAAAATAGTTCTTGAGAAGAGGCAAAAAAATCTGGAACACCCGGTTCTTATCTAGAAAAGTTCATAAGTAGAGGCGTTTATAGGTAGGGATACCACTGCATGTCCAAGGCAAGTGATTCCCTTTTACTAAATCGCTGCCAGAGACAGCATACAAGTTCAATGAATTATGTTTAGTGTCATTATTAATAGTGCAATAAACCGAAGTGAAAAAGAATCTGTTAGCCCTCTTAGCAATTCTCATAGTGACACCTGAAGCCCTTATAAACAGAAGAACACAGATACCAAACTCCGCTGAAGATGTTACGTAGCCTGGTCATGAAAGGTTCAGAAAACAACCCACAAGCTCAGAGAACAAACCCTCACCCTCAATTCTCACATGGACTTGTAATTATTTATTTTAACTCTCCCCATTGAGTAATCAAATATATTTCCCCCTTTGTTCTTTACCCCTAGATTTCATTAGTGATTGCATAAGGGGAAGTTCAATAGCATCTCTTCTATTGTCTTGAGCTATGTGCCAGTATCTTGGTTCCATTCATTCCAGTAGAGCCTTGTCCTCTTTCTCAAGTCAGTCTTGTTTCTGAAGGACTTTAGCAGCTAAGAAATCTGATTTCCTCCCCTCTATTTAATTCACTGGTCTGATCAATGTTTTGAAATCTGAAATCAATTTTGCCTTTGTAACTTTAGGAGTATCTGATTAATTTTAAATTAAATTATTTTTAATTTTTGCTTTTAATCTCCTGAAGACCATCTAACTTTCCCAGGATTTTGCAGCTACTGCATAGGTCACTCATCACCACATGGGCAAGGTTTATGGCCAACACTGATACTATTCCAGTACTATCTACTTATCTCTTTAGATTGGACTACCAACCTTTTTTTTTGTTTGCTTTTGGATAAAAGCCACATTATCTCAGCAATAATGTCTCTGGGGCTACATAGAGGGTGGGGCTAAAGCAAGCCATGGATAGGATCAGAATCAAAAGTTAGTCCCTTTTATTTTCTCTCAAGCACCTTTTTCTGTCTTTATGACATGTTCTTCATGTTCCCTCTCAAACAATAGTACATTAGGAAGGGAAAATTAACTATTATCTTGCTTGGATGTGTGTGGTTAAAAATAGACTGAACTGCAGTTACCTCTGAGGATAAGAACTGCCTCCTCCTGATTTATACCGTGCAACCTTTGCAATAGGCAGATACGTCATTGTGCAGAGTATGGTATCTGTCACACAAAACCAGGTATTTCTAGCCCACTGAAGCCCAGACAAGACAGCAATATTATGTTTGCTTTGAGAGAGAATGTAAAGCAAGGCCTTATCCCTACCCATTCACATGTATAGAGAATAAGGGCCTGTTGCAAGCTTCATTTCTCCATGTAATTTAGGATCATGTTTTTTTAGAGGAGCGCTTCTACAGTAATTTTCTGCAATGATGTTTTACAAATGGAGAGTGAAATGGCATAACATTTATCCTTGTTTTTTTTTAAAATCACAGTTGCTATTAATTTTGTGAGTGCCCCTAGAAGGCTATAATCTGGAAGCAAAATCCAGTGACTTTTCCAAAGCTAAGGGATCAGTAAAACATAAAGATAGAGCCGGAGTGGCGCAGCAGGTAGAGTGCTGTACTGCAGGCCACTGAAGCTGACTTGTAGATCTGAAGGTCAGCGGTTCAAATCTCATCACCGGCTCAAGGTTGACTCAGTCTTCCATCCTTCCGAGATGAGTAAAATGAGGACCCAGATTGTGGGGGCAATAGTCTAGCTCTGTTAAAAAAGTGCTATTGCTAACATGTTGTAAGCTGCCCTGAGTCTAAGGAGAAGGGCGGCATAAAAATCGAATGAATGAATGAATGAATGAATGAATGAATGAATGAATGAATGAATAAATAAATAAATAAATAAATAAACAAGGCAACTGAGACTTCTAGTCCAAGATTAGACCTGAAAGTCAGCCAGTCAATCACTCTCAACCCCACCTACCTCACAGGTTGTTGTTCTAGGGAAAATAGGAGGAGGGAGAAGTATTAGGCATGTTTGCCACCTTGGAGTTATTTATAACAATAATAAAAGTTAGAGTGCAATATATAAATATATATAAATTTAAAATTGTAATTAGATTGGTGGGAATTGGATTTGTTACTATGTACTGTTTTTATTATTGTTGTGAGCCGCCCCGAGTTTGCGGAGAGGGACGGCATATAAATCCAATAAATCTAATCTAATCTAATCTATATTTTTTTTAATGAGAAGATAAATCTTTGAGTACCAAAGAACAATCCCTTTTAAGGGATCATTTCCTTCTTTGTCTAAATGGCAGCTTCCTTGCCCATAGGGTTACCAGATAACTGGACAAAGCAAAGGAGGACATAGACTTTTGGAAAGAGAACAAATGGTGAGAATATGAGTATGCATTGTTTAATTGCAGTGACAAACTACAAAAATATTTATGCATCCCTTAAGGTGCCCAGCTTTAGGGGTGGGTGCTCCTCTTCATTTCTTAGCTGAGGGAGCCAGCATTATCAGAAGACAGTCTCTGTCATGTGGCCAGTATGACTATACACAGAGGCACACGGAACATTGTTACCTTCTCACCAAAGTGGTACCTATTTATCTACTCACGTTTGCATGCTTGCAAACTGCTAGGAGCTGGGGTGAGTAGCAGGATCTCATCCATCATACTGCACTCAGGTCTTGAACCTGGGCTATCAATTTTCTAGTTGACAAGCTCAGTGAGAGCTGGTTAAGAGGCAAATGCTTTCAACACACACCTGATTAAAGTCCTGTAAAGTTCAGCTCACAGCAGAAGCAGCCAGAGGATACTAATCAAGGTAACAGAACAATGCTTGTTAATTTTGAGATACCACCTAGTAGGAAATTACCACTGTAGAGAAAGACTGTTCAGGAGGAGGTTCTCAAATAGCCAAACAATATTTGATTTTAAGGCTATGCCTGCTGGATGGAAGACATAAGGATAAAAGGAAGGGCATATCCACCAGTGGTTGGAGGTCTGGTATCTACTCGTCCAATACATTTTTTTTATAGAACCTGTCACAGCTGGGAAAGAAATGCTATCATGAAGTGGAGCTGTTTGAACTCTAAGTTCAAATGAAAATGATACTACATTTAGTAGATTTTTGCTGTTGTCCTCTCTTGAGTAAACCTTTGTCTCTATTTGATCTTTCTCATCTAGGTACCCCTAGTAACCTTGGATATAAGATAAGCAGGCCTTTATATCCAGAATAGTTTCCTAACTTTATCTCTCAGCAGGGAGAGGTAACTTTCTATGCCACCTATATATAGGATGGCCTTCATATTGTACCTTCCTAACTCTACCTTACAGGTAGTCCTCAACATATGACCACAATTGGGAGCAGAATCTCTGTTGCTAAGCAAGGTGATTGTTAAGTAAGTTGTGTCCAATTTTACAATCTTGTTTGCCCAATTCTTAAACAAATAGTTGCAGTTGATAAGTGAATCACACTGTCATTAAGTACCTTTAGTGAATGGTCATTAAAGAAATACAGGACTATGTTCTGTCGGGCTCTCTGGTAGAATCCTCCCAAAAATTCACAGGTACAAATTTTACACACACACATGTTTGAAAATTCAAAACAATGTTCTTTATAATGAAAATTCACTTAAACCAAGCCCTCTTTTTGTATAGCAAAGAGCACTCATCTCCAAACAAACTGGTAATTTGTACAAGTCCCTTATCAGTTCTGTGATACTTAGCTTGCAGCTGTGAGGCAATTCACAGTCCTTCTTCTTTCACAAAGTGAAACATACTTTGCCCTGGTTTAGTTTCAAAGCGGGGAAAAATCAGCACACAAAAGGTCCAAGTCAGTAAAGCAGTCACGAAACACAACGATCAGATAATCCTCCACAATGGCCAAACCCACAGGCTGCTATTTATAGCAGCCTCACTAATTACCACAGCCCCACCCAACCACAGGTGGCCTCATTTTCTTTGATAATAATCTCTCAGTTGTTGTTGCCTATGCATTGCTCTCCGCATGCGTGGCTGTATCATTAACTCTTGTTCTGAATCCAAGGCGGAGCTAGATAAGTGATCTCCTTCTGAGCTGTCTGCCCAACTCTCCTCCTCCCTGTCACTCATGTCTTCTTGGTCAGAAGAGCCTTCATCAGCAGATTCCACCGGGGGAAAACAGGCCAGCAGCATGTGGATGTCTCCCCCACATTCACAGTCCTTGGGGCAGAAGCTGGGCCAGAGATAACCACAACAGACTATCTGTATAATATTTATTTACCTATGAGGCAATAGTATTTACTATTAGCAAGATGAAGTTCGGATCCCTTTGCTCTAAGTCCTTGCTCTGTTGCCAAGAGAAGAACCAGGTTTTTTTTTTTACAGCTGAATTCAGTTATATGCTGAATCACAAATAAGTCAACTGCAATTTAACCTAGTATGTCAGTATGGTTGGTGATGCCGTGTAAATCCTGGAGAATGAGTGGATTTTTATAAACCACAGTCAAGGCAATAACAGCATGAAATGAAAATTCCCCTTTGCTTTCATATAACTGGGCCCTTCAAATATCCTAATAGGGAGTGACTTCAAACTTCATAGGAAAATGCTTACATCAACTCCAAATTTCCAAGAATTAGAATGCTTCTTAGAGAACTGAACAGTTGCTAGATCCTTCCTTCAAGTAAATCAGTGATCAAGCAGCAACAGATCTTGCCACCAGAAACCAGAGCATGCAGGAAAACTACTTTTAAAAAGGGATGATTCTTTTAGGGAGTTAACAGCAGTTCATTTTGCAGAAACTTCTTCCTACCATGCTTTTTAGTTTCAGATCTTCCAGGGGGAAAAATCCTGACCCTAACCCAATGAGAATACTTTCTATCCAAGCAGACATATGCACAGAACATAAAATAAAAACAGGATGTGTGCAAGCAGTTGATTTCCATTTCCATTTAGAGGGAGTGAGGTAATTTTTATTATACAGTAATACCTCGTCATAAGAACCTAATTGGTTCCAGAAGTAGGTTCGTAAGGCGAAAAGTTCATAAGACAAAACATTGTTTCCCATAGGAAACAATGTAAAAGTGATTAATCCGTGCAAAAAGAAAAAAAATCACAAAATAGTGCTCCGCTGGGCGCCGCCGCCCAGCTGTCACCTTTTAAAACAGCCAGGGGGCTTCTCGGCGTTCTCCCGAACCCGAACCCGAACTTTTCGAGTTCGGTTTTGGGAGGCCGCCGAGAAGCGCCGCCGCCTGGCTGTCACCTTCTGAAACAGCCAGGGGGCTTCTCGGCGTTCTCCTGAAGTTCGGGTTCAGGTTCAGGTTCTGGAGGTCGCTGAGAAGTGCCTGGCTGTTTCACAAGGTTACAGCCAGGCGGCGCTGCTCGGTGGAGTGCCGTTTTTGCAATCGGTCAGACGTCTTCGTGATATCAAAGCTCCGCCCATGGAATTCCCTATTGGGATTCCCCACCTCCTTTCTAGCCTCCAGATCGGCCAAAAACGACGACGCCGATCGCAAAAACGGACCTCCGCCGAGCGGCGACGCCCAGCTGTAACCTTCTGAAACAGCCAGGCACTTCTCGGCGGCCTCCAGAACCCGAACCTGAACCCAAACTTCTGGGTTTGGCATTCGGGAGAACACCAAGAAGCCCCCCTGCTGTTTCAGAAGGTGACAGCCGGGTGGCGACGCTTCTCGGCAGCCTCCAAAACCGGAACCGGAAGCTGAACTTCTGGGTTCAGCATTTGGGAGAACGCCGACAAGCCCCCTGGCTGTTTCAGAAGGTGACAGCCGGGCGGTGGCGCTTCTTGGTGGCCTCCCGAACCTGAAAAGTTCGGGTTTGGGTTTGGGAGAACGCCAAGAAGCCCCCGGCTGTTTTAAACGGTGACAGCCAGGTGGCGGCGCCCAACGGAGCACCATTTTGCGATCTGCAGTGGGTTCATAAGCCGAAAAAAGTTCGTAAGAAGAGGCAAAAAATTTTTGAACCCCAGGTTCATATCACGAGGGGTTCATATCCCGAGGTACCACTGTAGTACTGTAGGCTCCAAAGGAGCACCAGGTGAAGTAGCAATGTTTTGCTCATTGCTCTTAGCATCTGAAGATTAGTAGATATGAATACAATGTGTCATCTTCAAATTGCTCTTAATTGATTTCAAAAAGGATGGATAGTGGTATGGAATGGTCCATTGTTTAACATGCAACAGGTAGCTATCATGGAGAAGATGCTATTAATGGATTTTCAAAAACATTTTTCTTATACTCTTACTCTATGGAATACTAGTTCGGATTTCTTTGTAGAACTCCGGAAAACTTGTCACCGGTATCCAAGTACCCAAGGCAAAGTGTATGCAAATTTGTTAGCATTTGCATATTCATAGTTAAATTTTGATCCTATAGTACATCTGGATCTAGGTCAAGCAATCTGAGAAATGCCTGCATAGGTACATCAATGAGTGTCCCATTCTGAAGCAAAAAATTCAGTAATTGATATATACCCAAATGACAATTTTATTGCTAGTAAAATAAAAGTAGTAAACTCCCTACTCCCAGCAATGAAGATAAGAAACATTTATTTCTTTGAAATAAAATTCCATTTATAACAGGGGTGAAATTCAGCAGGTTCTGACAGGTTCTGAAGAACTGGTAGCGGAAATTTTCAGTACTTCAGAGTACTGGCAAGGGGAAGGAATGGAGATTTTGCAGTATCCTTACCATGCCAGGCCCACCAATCTACACGCACAGAACTAGTAGGGAAAATTTTTCAATTTCACTCCTGATTTATACATAAGCAAACACTGGATTCCTCCATACCTCAAGCCCAGGCTGAATTATATTCTTCTCTAAAATCCACATGAAAACAATATTATCTAAGTAGCAAATTTGCTGCAGTGTAAAACATAGGATTATATGCCGTGGGAAGAAAAATCCATCTGGTTCAGTTCCAAGCTGGGAGAAAGACACTGGAAACATGGATGCTGAATGGAAAGAAGGTTTAATGATGAACAGAACCACCAGATACATGGTTCTGGTGCAGCTGACAAAATGGAGGAGAGAGGGGGGGGAGGTTATGCCTCCTTTGAGCTTTGCACTTGAGCTTCCTGTTCCAATGAAAGAATATGTATTCTATTGGCTATTATCAGATTCCTATGGGGTCATGTAGGGGTTATGTAGGGGTCATAACTGGCTCTATAGGCAAAAAAGGAAATGCAAATCCTAGGTGTTTGAGCTAAGTTTGGTTGAAGCTTAAACTGCTCTAAAAGGGTGTTGGGCAATTCCTATTGTGGCTTAATAGCTTTGCCCTGTGTTTGATCTTGAGTGAGGGCTAATCCTAATGCTTTGCCTTTGTCAGAGTTTGCTGCAGAGCATTTCAAAATATCCTGCCTGGAACAGATTTCTGCCTGCAGTATTTGCTTCACCTATGAATAGAGCTATCTATTTTTCAATAGGCTCTTTATCTCTAATGTGCCATGGACTATAAAGGAAAGGGGGGTTGCTTTCTGCCTCTAAAAAACATGTTTATCAATTTTTCTTTCAGGGGAATGTAATATTCTGCCTTTTTAAAATTTCCCTCAAAATATTACATTTTTCCAGGAGGGTAGGCAACCTTCTACAATGCTAAATGCAGAATCTCAGAGGACAATATACATTTCCTCACCATACTGTTATAGTAAACTATTCCTGTCTCTGGTACTTGAGCAGTCACAAGCTTTAAAACAATGCTACTGGTCTTATCAATTCTCCTGATCCTGGGAAAACTTTCTAGAGTAGGCTGACTAGTGATCACAGGAAAGATACTGGGGTCTCTAGCCCATTTATCTTGTACAGCACTGCAGAAGATTTCCCTAAGGTTTGAAACCAAACTGAAGAAAGTATCATGTAGTTTTTCATCTGCTGGTTGTTTTATGCCCTGTGCTTCACCCATAATTAATTGCTGCACAATGGAGCAAACAAATGAAGTAAAAGCTAGGAAGTGATATGTAAACTATAACCATGCAACTGCCTACTTATTTAGTTATGAAATGCAGACAGAGGCAAGATCCTCCAAATATTTGAGATGAACTGAAAGCTGACCATATAAACAAGACCAGGACCTAGGATTAGGTTGAAATGTTATTTTTAAATGATAAGAAGGCTTGATTTTTAATGACCTTATTGATAGCCCTGTTCAGAAAGTATATGAATATAAATAAATGAGAAGAGAAAAATTGCTTGCATCTGATAGATTCTTTTAAATTGTCTGAAGGCTCTTTCCTTGCAGCAGATTTTCCATAGCCTCTTTTAAACCTTGTAATACATGGATAGAGTAGAGGATATTTCTTTTTTTCTTTCTTTCTTTCTTTCTTTCTTTCTTTCTTTCTTTCTTTCTTTCTTCATTTGTATGCTGGCCAATTCCCTGGGGGCTCTTCCCATTCCTTTCCTTCCTTCCATAAAATTCCAATCAGAGCTAAACAATGATCAGAACTAACAAAAACATGTTTCTGCTTTTGTTTTGTTTGTTTTCTCTATCCAGAAATAAGCAAAGATACAGTGAATACAGTGAATGTATATTGCCACAAAGATCTCATATACATTAGGGGCCAGCTATAATTTCTGTAATTTTCACTGCCTAAGCCTCAGGTGGATATACAGTATATCAGGAGAGTGACAGCTGGAAATAGGTCAGCAGCTGGCTCATGGCAGTGTGGCACTATGAGTCATGTGTTTGTTTATTATTTTATTTTATTTTATTTTATTTTATTTTATTTTATTTTATTTTATTTTATTTTATTTTATTTTATTTTATTTTATTTTATTTTATTTTATTTTATTTTATTTTATTTTATTTTATTTTATTTTATTTTATTTTATTTTATTTTATTTTATTTTATTTTATTTTATTTTATTTTATTTTATTTTATTTTATTTTATTTTATTTTATTTTATTTTATTTTATTTTATTTTATTTTATTTTATTTTATTTTATTTTATTTTATTTTATTTTATTTTATTTTATTTTATTTTATTTTATTTTATTTTATTTTATTTTATTTTATTTTATTTTATTTTATTTTATTTTATTTTATTATTTTATTTTATTTTATTTTATTTTATTTTATTTTATTTTATTTTATTTTATTTTATATTTTATTTTTTATTGTACTGTATTGTATTGTATTGTATTTTGAGCTGGGGTGACTCAGGAGGTACAGTACTGTACTACAGGCCACCGAAGCTGACTGTAGATCTGCAGGTCAGCGGTTCAGATCTCATCACCAGCTCAAAGTTGATTCAGCCTTCCATCCTTCCGAGGTGGGTAAAATGAAGACCCAGATTGTGGGGGCAATATGCTGGCTCTGTTAAAAAGTGCTATTGCTAATGTTCTGCTGGTGTGTTTCAACCACCTGTAATTACAGAGTAATTAGTCCAAGAAGACACACACCACACGATAAAAGGAAAACCCCAAAGTTTTTATAAACAGAAAAACAGAAACAGCTCACTTTTTAAATGTCAAAGGGATTTTCTGGTTCACACAAGGCACAGGTTAAATGCAATCCAATTGCTCACCCAATAACTGGGAACTGGAGTCCAATTCTAAAGTCCAGAGAGTCTACACACAATCTTGAACAGCACAAAACCACAATCTTCATGAAACAATGAATCAGATAAACTGCTATGAGGTTAAAACACCAGGTTGCACTTTTATCTGTAGCACTAATTACAGCAGCCCCACCCAACCACAGGTGGCCTCATTTTCTCTTGTAATAATCCTTCAGTTGTTGTCTCCTATGCATCACTCTACACATGCATGGATGTGTCATTAATTCTTGTTCAGAATCCAGGGTTGATACAGATGATTGATCTCCTCCTGGGCTGTCTGCCAAACTCAATCAGGTTTCATGCCCAGATAAGATATTGTAATGGCATTGGTCATACTCATAGATGATCTCACAGATCCTCCTTAAAAAGTACGGGGCAGCCCTGGGTAGGAGGGACTTTGCTCAACTCTGTGTTGTGTACAGTTATGCTCTTTCCTGCATAGGGAGGGTTTCCACTAGATCACTGATGCCCTGGTCATCTCCTATTTGGAGTAATGCAACATGTTTTACATTGGACTACTTTTAAAAGTATCAGACAGATTCAGCTGATGCAGAATGTGACCGTGTGAGCTATACTGAGTGCCCAAAGAAAGGTACATGTAACACCTTTGCTCCATGAATGCATTGGGTTCTAGTTTGCTTCCAGATTCAAGGTATTGGTCTGACATACAAAGTACAAGGTTACCTATGAAACTGTCTTCATCTTATAACATTGGTCCAGCTCAGGAATTCTGGGAGTTGAAGTCCACATGTCACAGAAGAGCCAACTTTGCCTACCCCTGGTCTATATCATTACATCTTTTTTTCAAATTTAAACTTTTAAATTTAAATGTTAACATTTTAATTTTTTATATACTGTTTTTATATTTTGTCATTTTCTTGTATATCCCTCAGTTGGTGCAATGCCTAGAGGTAAAGAGACTTGCCTCACACTTGGGAGGTTGAGAGTTCAAACCTGGGCAGTGACAGATGTTTCTCTATCAGGGGGCAAAGAGACAATATTTACCGCAAACTCTGCATAGGCATCAGGAAGGGCATCCGGTCAGTAAACACTCAGCTCCATTCAGTTGCCCCAACTCCACCTCAATAAAAAGGGATTACAGGGTCATAAAAAGAAAACAAATGTAAACCACTCGGTCCCTTTTTAGACAGAGGAACAGCTCAGAAATGTGATAAAAAAAGTAAATAAGATAAATATAGCTTATAACAACCTATTAAATTAAAAAACTTACATCCATAGAAACCACAAAAAAGAACAATATAATTCAATAGCATTGTCATAGAAACTACATAAAAAGGACAATATAATTCAATAGCATTTTCAGGCCTTTTGCCCCTTGCATACTGTTGGATGCCCTGTTCTCTACTGACTAGTAATACTTACCTCCATTGTCCTTTCTGATCCTCTATCCATCCACCCACACAATACTGTTTTTCAGTATTCTTTTTTCTTTTTTTTTTGGTATAAGAGATGAAGGTTGAATTGATAGACTTTTGACGGATGTTTTAAAAAAACTGACTTGGAGCCAAAGGAGCAGAAGATAGCTTTAGCAGCACAGACAATAAAATGGTAAATGTGATAAAATCTCCAGAAAAAAAAAATCTGTTTGGGCAATTTGTGTATATGGTGGCTATTTCAAGCCAGCTTTTCCCCACCTGTGTTCTGCTCCTGCCCCTCTGATGTAACATTTAGACCAATGCAAAATTATCTGAAAGTGAATGCTTAAAAGTTTTGATGAGCTGCACATAAACAATTTTCAAGTGATTTTAAAAAATAAAAAAAATACATTGCTATCAGCCATTTTCTGATCAGGATGACATTAGATTTCTCCATATTATTATTATTACAGCAGAAGACAAATAGAACCCCACATTTTGGAAAGGAGGGAGGGAGGGAGGAAGGAAGGAAGGAAGGAAGAGTGCCTTACATCCCCTGTCCTAATGTTTCTCTTTTACTAGTATCATGTATATAAATATTATTATATCTTTGTATACCACCAATACATACAAATAAATAAAATAAATAAATAAGTGATGCATGAATTAAACAAACCAAGTTTACACAAACAATGTATTTAGACCAATGCAAAATTATCTGAAAGTGAATGCTTAAAAGTTTTGATGAGCTGCACATAAACAATTTTCAAGTGATTTTAAAAAATAAAAAAAATACATTGCTATCAGCCATTTTCTGATCAGGATGACATTAGATTTCTCCATATTATTATTATTACAGCAGAAGAGAAATAGAACCCCACATTTTGGAAAGGAGGGAGGGAGCAAGGAAGGAAGGAAGGAAGGAAGGAAGGAAGGAAGGAAGGAAGGAAGGAAGGAAGGAAGGAAGGAAGAGTGCCTTACATCCCCTGTCCTAATGTTTCTCTTTTACTAGTATCATGTATATAAATATTATTATATCTTTGTATACCACCAATACATACAAATAAATAAAATAAATAAATAAGTGATACATGAATTAAACAAACCAAGTTTACACAAACAATGTATTTGCATAAAGTTATCCCTTTTTCAGAGAATTATTTCTAAGAAATGAGAACAAAAGCCAAACAAGAATCTGCTTTTTTAAAAAGTCAGGCTATGAAACCATAATAATTTCAACTTAATTGAAACCAGAACCAATTTTTTATTTTGTTATCTGAAGTGCCACCAAAGTGATTTTTATTTACTGTAATGTTTGTATAATTAACTATGATCATCTATATCCATCAACCATTTCTAGTATGGTTAAATTCTTTATTTTTTTCCTATCATCTGTTTGTCCCATTTCACCAATTAACTATTTCTGAGATTTGCTGACCTTTAATCCATAAACATCAAGTTATACTTTTGCTAGCTGAACAGAGTGACATATGCGCTTGTTCTGATCCTTGGTACACGGACTGACATGGCGTGTGCTGGAAGCAAATTAAACTGGAAATTACAGTAATTTTCCAACATCTAATATTAGAAAATAAAAAGGTTTCTTCCCTCCAATTTCTAAATTACAACCAGTTCATTTCTTCTGACTAATACCTAATACTATTGACTTGGGTTTTCTTTTTCAAATCTAGTGCAATACCCCAAAATTAATCTCTTTTAATTCACTAATTGTTATATTTCTTTTAAACTGCAACTACCAAGGAATCTATAAGATTGATGACATTTGAAGACAGAAATCAAATAAATATCAGCAATGTTTTGAAAAGAGAAGGAGTTAGGCATTACTAATGTCTTTTTTACTCCAGGAATCCTAGTGACAGCCTGACAACCTCATGTAGTGGGGTAAGAGCTCAATAAAATTGCAGCTTTTTCACTATTCTATCTTTGGACTTTTGGTCATATATATTTCTTAAAAATCAAGTCCACTGCAACTCCCACTGAAGAAGAATGAGAAAGAGATAAGGGTATCAGAGCTTGCCTATCATTCTGTGTAGATTTCTAATAAAACTATTGCTTAGCATATCTTGCATGCTCTTTACTTACTGCTGTGATTCAATCATAATAAAACTTGCATAGTAAAAAGTCTCTCGCTTTCTCTTTGTACATAAACTGTAAATGCTTTGTTTTCTTTTAATGAGTCATTCATTTTAGTTGAGCTGGTGGAGCTCCCTTTTTATAGCAGCTTTCTTAGGGCTGTACTGGATTTTCAAACTACTGATCAAACAACTGCCCACACATACATTATGTTTGTCTCTCTGTGTGTGCGTGTGTGAACATACACATACCAACAAAGAACAGAACAAAAGCAGAAGCTTATTTTTACTGGATAATCCCAAGGGTGAAACTAATCTACCCAACAGCGTTGCTTGTAGGTCAGATACGCTACATCTTATTGATAGCCTGTGTAATCTATTTTTATGTTTCTAATTCCGTTCAATAAAAAAAAATGAGCTGGATGAATTACAAGCTAGAAGAATGTAATGTTACACCAACATTGTGTAGAGAAGATTTTAATGAGAGGAAAGAGTTGAAGTTTAAAATGCCTGATGGAGGAGAAATGTCTGTTGATGGACAGATATCAGGGTGGATACCAGCAGGGATGGGCTACCACCCGGACATGGGGGAAAGCAATGGGGTAGAGAAAATGGAGCTCCACCCCAGAGCACCCAATTTGCACTGAAAGATGTTGAAAGAAAATGCATAAGCCACGCACACAGTGTGGTAGTAAAAATTTTGGTAGCCATTCACTGGATACTAGACAAGTCATTCCAGAAATACAGAGTCAAAAAGGTCTGTATCTTTAATTCTGGGTGATGATGCAGACATATCTAATTTTAGTTAGAATATATATATACACATACACATATACACACTCTCTCACACACACATGTTTGTGTGTGTGTTTTCACTATAATTGTATATGTAGCTGTACCTTCATCCTTAGCCAGAATGAAAGATACAGACTTTTGCCTACAAGTCACCATCAGCTGAACTAAGGCCAAGAAACCAAGGGGGTAGCACACTGACACAAATAAATATACAACGTTGATATGTATGGTGGAAAACAGAGCAGCTTAAATCCCGATTAAGTGAAAGCATTTTAAACTCTGTTTGCTTCAAAGGGATTAGCAGCCCTTTTCCTCCCCAATGCTTATTCAGAGATAAATCCCTCTGATTTTAATAAGAGGATTGTAGCCCAAAGCATATATTCTAATATTTTGGCCTAAGTGGTTTATGGATTCGGCTGTCATTTTTCATCTAAATAGAATGTCATCATTTTTTTCTCTGTTAGTGTGTCTTGTATATGTGATAGTTTAAATAGATCTGGATGGAAATTCAGTCTGATGATGGACTAAATCAATTTCTGCTTCATTTTTCAAAGTTCCTCATTGCTTGTAGAGACTCTCCATACAGTGTACACAGTACTATAAAAACACCAGCATAAATTGAACAGTTTTGATACAGAATATAGAATAATAAAATCAGAAGGGACCTTAGAGATCTTCTAGTCCAGTGATAGCGAACCTTTTTGGCACCAAGTGCCCAAACCAAAACATGCATGCACACACATGCACATGTATCTGTTGGAGAACTGGAAACCCAAACACCAGCTAGCCAGCATGTACATGCCTGTTTTTTGGCCCTTTGGGGGCCATTTTCAGGTCGGTTTTGAGGCTGTTTTAGGCTGCTTTGTCCACTTTTGGGCTGTTTTAACCCCAAAATGGCCTGGAAACAACCTGGACAATGGCCTGAAAATGCCCCATATTTTTGGCCACTTTTTGAGACATTTTCTGGTGCTCTGATTCCCACAAAGACCAGCTGGCCAATGTACATGTACATGCCTGAAACTAGGAGAGCAGATGGCAATGGCATGTGTGTCCACAGAGAGAGCTCTGCGTGCCACCTCTGGCACGTGTGCCATAGGTTCGCCTTCACGGTTCTAATCCAGCCCCCTACCCAAGCTGAAGACCCTATGCCATTTTAGACAAGTGGCTGTCCAATCTCTTCTTAAAAGCTTCCAGTAGTGAAGCACTCACAATTTCTAAAGGCAAGCTGCTCCACTGGCTAATTGTTCTCCCTGTTAAGAAGTTGCTCCTTAGTTCTAGGTTGTTTCTCTCTTTGATTAGTTTCCATCCATTGCTTTTTTGATCTATTGTTTCATTGATCCTGAACTTATATTATAGAAGCAGCAAAGAAACACTACAGTGATTGTGGGATGCTTGTGAATTCTTGTGAGCTGTTCCATTGCTTCATCAGAGCCCAACCATCAACTGAACCAGACGTAATGGATGATGTCCAGCAATCAATGGTCCCAACTTGATTATAAAGACCAGAAAGTGGAGATTTTCATATCAATAACATTTAACAGTGATCATTTAACAATTTCTTCCAAACTAGAGACAAGATTGAGAAGGAGGAGGTATACGTTTTGATGATCCCAAAAGCATACTGAACAGAAATTGTAATTTCCATGCAAGGCCTGTGATGCCAACAGATCAGGGGTGGGTTCTAAGTTACCTCACCACCCGTTTGCTTCCTCCCGCACTGTGTGGCTGTGCCTCAGTGATGAAAATTCCATTTTAAAAAAAAGCCAAAAACAAGATGGCGGCACATGCGCAGTGTCAGAAATCAGGAAAAAAATCCAACCCCCCCCCAATCCCCCCCAAAAGATGGTGGTGTCCATGTATTGGCACTTACTGAACCGGCTCCATGACATCACCATGAATCTGTTCAAACCGGGAGGAACCCATCTCTACATCAGATGCACCCTTTGCTGTAAATATGTAGAATTAAAATTCCATCTCAAATATTCACCATGGAATTTACAAAAAGTGATATTCCCAAAATACATTTTTACAGCACAGTCCTATGACTGAAACATATGCTATAGAATATAATAATGTTAAATTAATAAATTTGGAATTTCAACCTAAATGTCAAATACATGGGAATGGAGGGAGATGTATTTAAAAAGTTTTCTTTTACAAATGACATATTGAATTTTAATTATATGGATTAGTGTGCATATCAGAAGAATGAAATGGGGAATTTGTGGTCTTTCAAATACCATAAGACTTTAGAATTTTTTATCCTTAGCATTGGTAGAAATTAGAGTCTAACTACAGTACTTGTCCTTTACATCTATCTTAGATGTTTCCACAACTGTAGGATTGGCCTAGCTTTCTCCTGACTTTGCAAACACAATCATACTTAACCAGTCAATTTGCTGCTGACTAAATTACAATCTTGCTGTGTTTCAGGCTGATCATTGTCTACATGATACTGCCTTCATTGACCCTCTAAACCCATGAATGAATCTTAGTTGAACCAGTGTTAAAGTAGCATTCTCCTCATAAATCTAATTGGTCTTCAAAAATAAGGTGTGCAAAATCTATTGGGCTTTGTCACCAAGTACCACAGAAAGAATCAGATGCAGTGTAGGATTTAGAAATTAGGAGAGCAAATTTTAACCAATTTCCTTTTCACTAAAATTGATTTAATAATTAAACTTGTTTTTAAGAGATAATATTTGAAGAGCAATTAAAGGAAAGCTCTTTTTTGTAAGGTGTCCTTTGGATTAGAGATCCATAAGAAGGATGAAGAAGGTCATTGAGATTGTCCATCAAATACTTGTCCAGGACTTGAGTGATCAGTGGACTGTAATTATTTCTAAATCCTATAAAATGGTAGGAACTGGTAACAAAGTTAAGGCTTAAAAAAAAATGTAGAGACACTAAATGGTGGGTGATTCAGGAATCAATGGCAACATATATTTCATTAATAGTTGAACAACATGAATGGTGAAGTGCTATTCAGTTTTTGAGGCATACATGGAGAAGTATCATTCAGGGAGTCAGGAAGAGAAATTGACATCACATGAAATTGACATACATAATGTGAATTTGCACCGGAGGTGGAATAAGAACATGGACACCAAGAGCTGGATTTAAAATGGGTCACTTTATTGTCAAATAACCAGGAACTGCAGAGGCCATAAAATATTTTGGGGCAGAAATAATTCACAAATAACCTTCCTGGGCAACTATGGGTGTAGCTCCTTGCTGAACAAGGTGAAGGTACCACGTTTTCACCTGGATCCTGCCCATGCCCAGGCATTTGGGAGGGCTCACCATCCCATCCCATCTCCAATCGCCCAGGCCGGTGTGGACACCATGAGCTCCTGGTGAGAGGCTGCCCATTATCTTTAAAGATGCCCAATTTCTACCCCAACCTGCCAGCCCAGTGACCAAAGGAAAGCCAATTATCAAATTATGACTAAACGTGCTACACCCCATAGCCAGGCCATCCTCATTCCACAGTGTGGAATAGGTGAAAAAACGGTCACCACTAAAATGCTGAGACCGCAAAAAATACCCATTCGGCCCCCATGGGTGACCCCTTAGAGGCACACTGCAAGATAGGGAGGGCGGGTGGGTGTCCGCTTCTTCAGAAGCTGGGGATGAAGGAAGAATGCCTGTGGCATGCCCCCGGTAACAACGGGCAGTGCTAAACGTGCGAAGCCCAGCAACAGCGATCTCGCAGTCCCCCATGAGATCGCGGACGCAAATTATGCGAATTAGTGGGCTGTGTTCATCCTGGTCCCGGGGTAATTTTCTGCTAGTCGTTAAAGCACCCACCCCATCTCCAATCGCCTTTATATACAAAGGTCATTTGAGTCACGAAATAAGAAGTATAAAGTACATAATTTGCATCTTTTACATACAAACCATCACATTGTGTGTTACATCATTGCTGTCTCTACTGGATCTCTGTGTCTCCAACCAAAATAATACAATACAATTTATTGGATTAGACTTCCCAGAAGGAACCAGATAAGAATTTCTGATACTAAATATTATTAACTATGCTGCAGACAAGAAGAAAGCATTTGATTAAACAAGTTAACATCCATTCTGAAGATTCAAGTGAGCATCTTTTCAGCTAGACTTCAATCTAGTGACCACTTTATTTCAATATTAACATTATAGAGCCAAACTATGATTATGAGAAAAGGCATGGTGGGTATTTATTTTGGCTACTTACAATATTATATCAAAAATAATGATGTTGCTAGGCACCCTGCATAAAAATAAGTAATTTGAAAGCTAACCATTCCTGAATAGGTAATATTTGTGCAAAAGAAAAATATATTGCTCAAAAAAAATAAAGAGAACACTCAAATAACATCCTAGATCTGAATGAATGAAATATTCTCATTGAATACTCTGTTCTGTACAAAGTTGAATGTGCACAACAGCATGTGAAATTGATTGTCAATCAGTGTTGCTTCTTAAGTGGACAGTTTGATTTCATAGAAGTTTGATTTACTTGGAGTTATATTGTGTTGTTTAAGTGTTCCCTTTTTTTTTTGAGCAGTGTATGATTCTTATATGCTTTATTGCATCTGTTAAAACTATGGGGTATATAATTCTTATCTCCTTGGCACATTAGTATTAATTATAAGTGCACATTTACCAACCATTCATTCAAAATTATGACAACATTGAAAAACAGTCTTATAACCAACTTGTCAAAGTTGTGCAGTTGAAGTGTCCGTGTGTCACATGCTCACAAGTCAGGTGATTGGCAACCAGCGCATATTTGCAATAAATGCAACATGAAGACATTTGCAACCTTCACAGCTGGTTTCTGACAAGCAAAGTCAATGGGGAAACCAGCAGGAAGTTGCAAGTCATGGTCATGTGACATCCCACTTAACAATTGTATGTGATTCACTTAATGGCTTCAGCCAGAGCTGCTGTAACTTAACACAGTCACATGTTTCATTTTATGACTGCATCGTTTAATGACAGAGCTGCCAGTCCCAATTGCAGTTGGTATGTGAGGACAACCTATAATGGCTGCAGTAGTTGTTTTGCCCTCTAAAACTAGTTTGGGCTTTTTGTGTGCTCCAAAATGGCTCTTTTGATATTATCTTCTACGTGCTCTTCATTATAAAATATTTTTCTTTTGCATGTAGTGATACTTTAGCTTTTAAACACATTTCTTATGCCATCTTATGAGTGGGAGAAGGAAGACAGAACAGTTTGTCCTCAGTAGATTTTGTTTTATCAACTGTGGCATGCATGTGTTAAGAAACGTGCAGGGTTCGTTTGGTTCCAAAACTGAGTAGCACAGCAAATGTTTGGTCAGTGATTACAATATTTCTATTTTTCTACTTACTATTCTTGCCTATTTCCTTTTCATCAACTGCACCAGGCAAACTATTTTGAATGTCTGGGACTATGATTTTAAATTCAATTTTGAATAAAATCCATTTTAGTTATATTGGCTGAGGGTTGACATGATTGGTGGATAGTCTGCTAAGCTGAAAGCAGATTTTAAAAAATACAGATTCAATAAAAATTACAATATCTCCATAATACTAACAGAATGGAAAAATTTACCGGCAGAATTGAAAAAGCAAGTAGTTACATGGATGGCATAAACAAGATAGTAAAGTACCATTTGCTAAATACTTTACTTTGATCAGGCCATGATCAAAGCTACGAATGCATAAGACATCCAGAACAAGAGACAATGATGACATTTGTCTATTTTCTCCCTCTGTAGCTTAAGATAGAAAGCCCAATTAGAAAAACTAATTTTTAGAGTTTCTTTCTACTCTAAAAATTAGGTGCCATGATAGAGAACTCCTATCTAGGGAAGGAAAGAGAAATGTACAAACACACGCGCGCACACACACACACACACGCATGCACACATGCACACAAACATCCCTCCATCCATCCATCCTTCCATTCATCCCTCCATCAATCCATCCAGCGGTGGGCTACTAGCTGGAACGCTAAATTGCGCTCGCCACTGCAGCTCGTAAATGCTTGCAGGACCAGCACGATTTTGCTTCTGCACCTGTGGAGATAGCAAAATCGTGCATGGAGCCGCAGGTGCGCCAGTGTTTTGGCATGTGCAGAAGGAAAAATACTCAGTGAAACATGGGTGCACCTGTGGTTCCATGCATGATTTTGCTAATTCCACAGGTGCAGAAGCAAAATCGCGCTTGCCCCACAAGCACTTACGAGACGTGTCAGCGAGCACAATTTAGCGTTTTGACTAGTAGCCCACTGATCGATCTATCTATCTATCTATCTATCTATCTGTCTATCTGTCTATCTGTCTATCTGTCTATCTGTCTATCTGTCTATCTGTCTATCTGTCTATCTGTCTATCTGTCTATCTGTCTATCTGTCTATCTGTCTATCTGTCTATCTGTCTATCTGTCTATCTGTCTATCTGTCTACCTGTCTACCTACCTGTCTACCCACCTGTCTACCTACCGTACCTACCTACCTATCTAATCTATCTAATCTATCTAATCTATCTAACTATCTACCTAATTACCTACCTACCTATCTACCTACCTATCTACCTACCTGTCTACCTGTCTACCTGTCTACCTGTCTGTCTACCTACCTACCTACCTACCTACCCACCCACCCACCCACCCACCCACCCACCCACCCACCCACCCATCCATCCATCCATCCATCCATCCATCCATCCATCCATCCATCCATCTATCTATCTATCTATCTATCTATCTATCTATCTATCTATCTATCTACCGTACCTACCTGCCTGCCTGCCTGCCTGCCTACCTACCTACCTACCTACCTACCTACCTATCTATCTATCTATCTATCTATCTATCTATCTATCTATCTATCTATCTACCTATTTAATCTATCTACCTATCTACCTACCTATCTACCTCCATCTATGTATTTAAACAGCATGGAGTGATGTCCGTCCATTGGAGTCTAGCTATAAAAGTGTTTCCATTTTCTTCTAATGAGGCTCTAATTTCTGTTTCCCATCTTCACCTTTTAAAGAAGAGACCACGGAAGGTCATTGCTGCTTACAAGAGTGATACTCCATGTGTGTCTTGGACTTTTCTAGTATAGAAATGGCAGAATAGTATTTTGCTACCTGGGCTGGTCCTATCTTTGTGTCTCAGGAGAAAGAACTATGAAATGATAGGAAGGCATGGGGACACTTAATTAGCCTTCCTGGGTGGCTTTGGTGAGATTTTCAGGGATATCAGAGCAGCTTACTGTTGCTTCTGTCTTGGGTTTTTTTTTTCTTCCTAGGCTGAATGAGCATATGGAAGCCTTTACACGTGCATAACAGAGTTGAAAGCATAACTTTGGGTCTAGAACAGTTTGGCGTCACAGCTGGAAGATTCAGCCTATAAAAGAGAGGGGAGTTCACAAACAGAACCATGGAGATTACATAAACTTGAATTCTTTCTGGACTGATTGATTGGACGATAGATTGTCTTCTCTTGCAAGAAAGGTATGAGTTAGACTTATGTAACTATCTATGCATACGATTTGTGATTTAAGTTTCTGATCTATGTAGTAAAATCAGAAACCTAGCTGCTTTTGCTTATACAGTGTTTTCTAAGAAAGGTATCACCCAGGGTATCTAAATATTGAAGCCATAACTGAACAATAAAGGCCCCAATTGGGCATTTTTTCTTAAGAATGCAATATTTGGTTGGTTTTCTGTTGGATAAAAGCTAAATATAGGGTCTTTATATATTGTTGGAAACATTGGTATATCTGTACATTAAAATGATTTTGTAATAAATATTTATTGAAATATTTATGGCAACTAATACTAATACTAATACTAATACTAATACTAATACTACTAGCAGAGCTGGGGTGGTGCAGCAGATAGAGTGGTGTACTGCAGGCCACCGAAGCTGACTGTAGATCTGAAGGTCAGTGGTTCAAATCTCATCACCGGCTCAAGGTTGACTCAGCCTTCCGTCCTTCCGAAGTGGGTAAAATGAGGACCTGGATTGTGGGGGCAATATGCTGGCTCTGTTAAAAAGTGCTATTGTTAACATGTTGTAAGCTGCCCTGAGTCTATGGAGAAGGGCAGCATAAAAATCGAATAAATAAAATAAATAAATAAATAATATTAATACTAACAACAACAACAACAACAACAACAGAGTTGGAAGGGACCTTGGAGGTCCTCTAGCCCAACCCCCGTCTTAGGCAGGAAACCCTATACTACTTCAGATAAATGGTTATCCAACATCTTCTTAAAAACTTCCAGTGTTGGAGCATTTACAACTTATGGAGACAAGCAGTTCCACTGATTAATTCTTGTAATCATCAGGAAATTTCTCCTTAGTTCTTAAAAAAAAAATTTTTTTAATAGAGGAAAACATTTTATTAGCCCAAAATGTTTATTTCTTCTTGGAGATGCCAATGATTCTGCTGCACGCCCAGTAGTCTTGGTGTGCTACCTCCATGGACACAGAGACCCCAGAAGTGGTGCAGGCCCCTATCCTCTTCTGGTGCTGCAAATCCTCATGCAGCTTGATGTCCAGCCCATTGGCCAAGACCTGGCTGTCCTGGCTGTCCTTGACATGCTTCTGCCTGTTGAGGAACCAGTCAGGGATCTTGTACTGCCGGTGATTCTGCATAGATGGTGATGACCCACTCAACTTCATCCTCCATGAGTCAGGTCGATGTCTGCTTTCCTGAACACCACGTGAGCATAGCGCATGCCCACCCATTTGGTGGTGGTGATGGCGAAGGCAATCTTATTCCTTTCAGTTTGGTGTCATCTGCAAATTTGGTAGATGACACCAGATAGTGTTCCCCATCTAGCCCCTCGTCCAAGTCATTGATGAATATATTGTTGAGTACTGAGACTAAGACAGGGCCTTGGGGTACTCCACTGCATGCATCCCTCCATGTAGATGCAGTTCCAATGAGCACTACACATTGAGTGCAGTTGGCTAGCTAGTTTTGAATCCACCTGGTTGTGTTGCTGTCCACCCCACATTTTTCTACTTTATCAAGTAGTAGATTATTGTCTACTTTGTCAAATGCCTTACTGAAGTCCAAGTAAATCACATCGACATCATTCTTCTTGTCCACTAGTTTGTCCCTTTGTCAAAGAATGCAATAAGATAAGTCTGGCATGATCTGTTTTTGACAAACCCATGTAGGCTTTTGGTTATTACTTTGTTTGCTGATTCTTTGCTTGATTATCTTTTCCAAAATCTTCCCTGGTATTGAGGTCAGGCTGATAGATTTGAGGTTTCCTGGATCTGTTTTTTCTCCTTTTTTGAATATGGGAACTATACCAGCTCTTTTCCAGTCCTCTGGCAGTTCCCCAGTGCTCCAGGATCTTTGAAAGATATAGTTCAGTGATTCTGAGATCTCATCTGTCAGTTCCTTCAGAACCTTGGGGTGTAATCCATCTGGTCCTAGTGATTTGAATTTGTCTAGGGTAGACAGGTGTTCACTTAAATTATTCTTCCCTATTTTAACTTGTGTTCCCAAACTCCCAACACTTTACCCTTAGTTTATCCAAGGTTGACCTATCCAGATTCCTAAGAGGTCAGTAAGGGGCAAGTACAAGTGCACTAGAGTGCTTTCCGTCCCCTGTCCTATTGCTCTCCTATATCTTCTATTCCTTTCTTCTATTCCTATATCTCTTCTTCTATTCTTTCATTGATATGTTTTATTCCTATATCTTCTCTTCTATTCTTTCTTAGATATATTTTACTATGAGTATATCCTCTATAACCTTCATTATGTATTTTACTATGTGTATACCCACTAAAACCCTCAGTGTGTATTGGACAAAATCAATCAATCAATTAATCAATCAATCGATAAATAAATATGCTTTTTAATATGTTTTTGATAGACTGCTTTTTCCCTTTGTGGAAAGACAGATACAAAAAGTGTGTTAAGTAGCTGTGCTTTCTCCCTGTTGCTTGTCACCTTCTTGCCACTTTCTCCCTCCAATGGACCAAATATTTCCTTGACTTTTTTCTTATTTTTAATATGTTGGAAGAAGCTTTTTTTTGTTACTTTTTACTTTTGTCACAGGCCTTTGTTCATTGTGAGCCTTATCTTTCCTCACCTCATTTTTACAGGCTCGGGCTATTTGCTGGCGTTCTGCCTTAGTTATTTCCCCTTCTTTCCACTTTTTATACTTGTACCTTTTGTCTTTCATTTAATCATATTTAATTTTGTCTTGGCCTCTTTTACCCTGGAGAGAGAACTAAATGGGACAATTCAAACTTTGGATCACAATTGGCTATTCTGTGTCAAGCAATCTGGATAATGGATAGGGCTCCATTGCAGGGGTGAAATGCTCCTGGTTCGCTCATAAGAGCCGGTTGCAAAGGCAGCGGGAGGCTCCGCATACCAGCCCAGATGCTACCATTTGGGTTCTTTTACCCTCTGTGCATGCAGGGAGGAAAGTCAGAAGGATGATATTGCAGTGGAGTTTTATATGGAATGAGGAATAGAAAACTAAGATACAGATGAACAGCTGATATGATCATTGTACATTTCCATTTTTCAAAAAAAAATGTCGTTTCTTTTCTGTGTTTATTCCTTCTTCTTCTCTTCTTCTTTATGCAGTAATTGAATTTTCTATATCCTTGGTGCTGCTGTCTAGGAAGACACAGCAACCCAAACAACTTTTAGTTTCACAGCTTCAGTAGAAAACAGACAAGCAAAGCTTGCGAGACATCCCATTTGCTGGGCTGCATGACTCAGATTATACTGCAAACAAGCAAGTTAACAAGCCACCAGCAGCTAACAAAGAATAATGAGTGTGAGCTCGGCAACCCCAGTCTTTTCCATTTCCACTCTTTGCTCTTTATTTTTCTCCTCATTGTTTCTTACTGCATTATGGCAGTGCTGCCCAAGGAGGATTTATGATGTGGCGAAGCTATCAAGATGTTTGAGAGTGAGTACAATGTTCTCTCCATCATTAGAAAGGCTTCTTTGAGTTGTTCAGTAAAGATAAGAGGAAGCGAAAGTTATCTTTTCTTGCGCCCCTTAGCTAACCTCCCTTACCTCTTTTTTCCAGCCTGTAATAGTTAAAAGCCAGGCAGCTGGACTGAAGAAAAGATTTTGACTCTGTGCTCCCTACTATTGGAAACAACAGCACCTGCTCAGCTCTTCAGTGCTGAATAAGGAGAGCAAGGAGGAGAATCAAGATCTGTCGCCTTGCCCAGGGCTCAGATTCCATCAAACTGTAAGTTGGATGTATTCCTTAGAGCCATTTTTTATTCTCTCTTTTCAGTTGTATTCCCTGGGCATCTTACAACAAATAATAGTACCATTGAAAGATAAACATGAAAATAAACTTTAATGCCCTTCACCCTTTTGGTTACAAAGTCAGCTTAGCAAGGCTAAAATTATACCTGTCACTATATGGTCATCAATTTGCTATCCGTATCTTGTGCTATACACGTGTGAAGAAATGAAGAGAGATACATATAAGAAAAGGTTTATGATTTTCATTCAAAACAGGCTACAGAAGCAAAAGGATTGCGCCCGGAAAATGGGATATTCGGTTAATGCAGATTGTTGAAAAATACCTGAAGACTTTTTAGAACGCAATATACTAGATCAGTGATGGTGACCTTTTTTTTTCTCGGGTGCCAAAAAGGTGTGTGTGTGAGAGATAGTGTGTGTATGTGTGCCCACACTCATAATGCCCTCACCCTGTGCATGTGTGCTGCCCCCGCATGTACACAATCCTCCCACACTTCGCGCACAGACCTCACTGAAGCCTCTGGACTAGGCCTGTTGGGCTGTTTTTCACTCTACTCAGGGTTCAGGAAAGCCCCCTGAATCCTGGGGAGGGTGAAAAATGGCCAAAGAGGCCAACTGAAAGTTTGGAAACGAACTTCCAGTTGGGCTTTGGGGGGCTTTATACCCAGGCTTTAAGAGGTTTTTCTGAACCCTGGGAAGGGCAAAAAACAGTCGAAAAGCAGCTGGCCAGTACACACATGTGCGCTAGAGCTGACATATGGCAACGCCTGGTGTGGCGTCAGATATGGCTCCCTGTGCCATCTGTGGCACGCATGCCATAGGTTTGCCATCACTGAACTAGATTGTTCTCAAAAAAACCCCCAAAGCTGTTGCTAAAACAAACATGTTTCTCCAGAGGCCTGAGAAAAACACTTAGCTGAGATTGGCCAAGCTTTGACAGGAGTTAGAAAAATGGATGGCAATTGTACTTCTTCAAAGCCATCACATAGTGTGAGGGACTAATTGTATATAGCTCTGCAGATGTAAGTGCATGGCCTGCTATAAAATCAGGAAAGCATTCTGATACAAATCTTATTTTATATCATAAGTCATGGACACTGAAGGAAATTTATTTATTTATTTATTTATTTGTTTATTTATTTATTTAATCTAATACAAAATGAAAGTTAAAGAGAATAAAAACATGTAGTAGTAAATATCAAGGAAAGGATAGAAGAAGAGATATGAGAATAAAATACATTAATGAAGAATAGAGGAAAAGATATATGAATGGAAAAAAAGATATATAAGATATAGGAGGGACAATTGGACAGGGGACGGAAGGCCACTAGTGCACTTATACTCGCCCCTTACTGACCTCTTAGGAACCTGGAGAGGTCAATCGTGGATAGTCTAAAGGAAAAATGTTGGGGGTTGGGAGCTGACACTACAGAGTCCGGTAAGGAGTTCCTCGCTTCGACGACTCGATTGCTAATGTCATATTTTTTACATTTAAGTTTGGAGCGGTTAACATTAAGTTTGAACCTGTTGTGTGCTCTTGTGTTGTTGCGATTGAAGCTGAAGTAGTCGTTGACAGGCAGGATGTTGAAGCATATGATCTTATGGGCAATACTTAGATCATGTTTAAGGCTCATGATCATGTTTAAATATTTTTACATTTCATTTTGTTTCAACAATATACAGAGCAAAGGGAAAGTAAAAATTAAAAACAACTCTGCAAACTTAACAATCAGAATAATAGATGCAGACGAGATTAATGTTTTGGGCCTTATTGAATATGAAAGAGTTAGGATGATATTAGAAGGGCTAAATAATAATAAACACACACACACACACTACACCACACCACACCATACATATACACTTGTTTTAAAGTCACTCAAAAGGTTCCTCATTTACTCATGCAGCAAATCTTATCAAGTAAAAAGTAATGCCAGATACAATTAATTGCAAGATAATGTTGCTGTTGGAAGGTTGATTTACTAATTACTAATCCAGAGATGATCAGAGAAAATTCTGCTATTGATGGACCATATAAAATTGCTAATTTCTACTCCCAAAAAATCTTGCATGTTTACAATTTTTTTTAAAAAAAAAATATTTGTTATTTTAATGTAGACATTTAAAGAAAAGATGTATTTCCATGTACTTTACATTCCTTTGAATCAGTCTTGATTTGTGGTGACTACCTGATTAATCTACCCAGTTTTCTAGAATTTAAAGAATATGAAAATGACTTTGAAGAAACTATTCAACACCAATCATGTAATCATGTAAACCAAGTGCAGGAAGGAAAGAGAGAGAAACACAGTCATGCCTCCGCCTTGATTGTCTTGGATATAAAAATGGGGAGATGTCACATTTTCAAGACTGTTTTATACTCAATACTTTTCCTGTAGTCCTTAGGGAATCTATTTCCTCAACTGATTTTCCTCAAAAGGCTGACACTAGGCAATATTTTTTTAAAAAAGTTTGCCCTTAGCTTCTTCATGGAAAAAGTGACCTCCGGCCAGTAACCAGGAAAAGAAAACTGGCAAGGCATCTATGAAAACCTTGCCTAGAAAATTGCACAGACTTGTTTACAATGTTGCTAAGACTCTAGACTCACTTGAAGGTTTAAAAAGAAAAAAAAAAGCACAGACCCATCTATCATCAGCAGACTGGGGAAATTGTATTTATGCTGAAAATACCTTGTGTCAAAAATGCATTGATGGTGGTTAGAATTGTATTATTTTTATAAAGTGTAAATGGAAGGAAATAAAAGAATTGTGATGCAGAAACAAACTTGCGGGGGATCTTTTCTTCTGAGTATTCATTGTTAATATTTTGTACCACCATACAAATGGTCCTCAGTTAACAACCATACATTCAGCAACTTGAACCATACATTCGGAAGAAGTTGAAAACACATTTGTGGTGACAGGCCTGGGGCTGTTGAACTGGTCATCTTTCTCCAGCCCCCGTCATTGATTGGATGATTGGTATGACAGATTGGTGTGTGTTTAGATGTGTTGGTTGAGGAAATTGTTTTTAAGTTTTTCTATAAGTTTGGGTTGTTTTAGATTAATTCTGATTTCTGTGTTAAATATGTAATTTATGCTGTAAGCCGCCCTGAGTCTCAGGAGAAGGGCGGCCTAGAAGTCAATCAATCAATCAATCAATCAATCAATCAATCAAGCAAGCAAGCAAGCAAGCAAGCAAGCAAGCAAGCAAGCAAGCAAGCAAGCAAGCAAGCAAGCAAGCAAGCAAGCAAGCAAGCAAGCAAGCAAGCAAGCAAGCAAGCAAGCAAGCAAACTGCTTGAACTCCCATCACTGCTGAACAAGTGGCACTTACACGTGGTCCTTGAAGTTCCAACCATTGCAGCAGCCTTGCAGTCATGTGATTGTGGTCCAGATGCTGAGCAACTGACCTCTGACCTCGATAGCCTCTGACTATCGCAGTGTCCTGTGGTCAAGGGCTTGCAACGTGCAAGCTTCTCTGTCAGCTGCCCACATCAAAGTCAATAGGGGAAGCTAGCAGGAAGTTGAAAGTTGTGATCATGTTGAGTTTCTCTCTTTAAAATGGTAGCCTATATTGATGCTAGCTTGATCATGGGATGTTGCATTTTATGACTGTACCCCTTAGCAAAGGAAATTCTGAGCCCAGTTACTGCATTTTACAGATTACAGATTACTAGAGTTGTAGGTCATCTAGTCCAACTCCCCCCCCCCCCCCCGCTCAAACAGGAGTCGCTACACCACTTCAGACAGATGGCGGGACAATTTCCTCTTGAAGGTCTTAAGTGTTGGAGGTCTCACAACCTCCGTAGACAAGCTGTTCCACTGGTTGATCGCTCTCACTGTCAGAAAGCTTCTCCTTATTTTAAGTGAAGACTAATTGCATTCAAATCGAGTCTGCGGAGAGGGGTGGCATACAAATCTAATAAATAATAAATAATAATAATAATAAAAAAAATCCAAGGAGTTCTAAAAGTGGTAAATCAAACAAGGGCGACTGAGTCTGCCAAGCAGTTACTGAACATCTTTATACTTTAGGCATCTGAACTACCAAAATAAAGACTTGACTAGATCTCATGTCAAATGCTGTTCAACTTTAAAAAAATGCTTCAAATAGGTAAAGAGAACACAGGTAGTCCTTGACTTATGACAACAATTGAGCCCCAAATTTCAGATTGCTAAATGGGACGTTTGTTAAGTGAATTTTGCCCCATTGAATGACCTTTCTTGCCACAGTTGTTAAGTGAATCACTGCAGTTGTTCAGTTAGTAACATAACTGCTAAGTGAACCTGGTTTCCCCATGGACTGCTTGTCAGACAGTTGCAAAAAGTGATCACAAGACCCCAGAACACTATCACAACTATGAGTCAGTTGCCAAGCATCTGAATTTTCATCACATGACCAAGTGGATCCCACAATGATCATAAGTGTGAAAAATAAGTTGCTTTTTCAGTGCCATTGTAACTTGGAATGGTCACTAAATGAACTGTTATAACTTGAAGATTACCTGTATTTTGCCATAACTTAACCAACTTAAAAAGTAACGACTGATGCAGCTTTTTTTATGTTTTAAATGGGAGGTTATGGAATCAATGGCAATATATGTCTCATTAACAGTCGTCGAGGAAAATAAATAGTGAGGTGCTATTCTCTTGTGCTTTTGAGGCACGCAGGCAGGGGTGGGATTCATATAATTTACCTGCTGGTTCACTTAGCAGCACCAAAAATGTGAGCATGTGCATGGTCTTGCTTCACTTGCATGCGCCTTGTCCATGCAAAAACTTTCAAGCATGCGTTTGGCTCGCATGCGCAGCTTGAAAACATGGCAGCACTCAAAGACTTCCCTCAGTGTTAGCGCTGGTGAGCTGAGCTGTTTTTTTTAGCTCAGCTGAGGCACGGCAATCCACTATGTCACATGAATCAAAAGGGAATATAGGACAGGAAATATTTATTTGCTTGCTTGCTTGCTTGCTTGCTTGCTTGCTTGCTTGCTTGCTTGCTTGCTTGCTTGCTTGCTTGCTTGCTTGCTTGCTTGCTTGCTTGCTTGCTTGCTTGCTTGCTTGCTTGCTTGCTTGCTTGCTTACTGTTGTGGTTGGCTCTGGCCCAGCTCCTGCCCCAGGGAATGTGGTGGTGGATGCAGGGGAAACTTCATCATGTCACAGGCCTGTGTTATTGCCGACAGAATCAGTTCAGCGTTTAGTTTCCTCTGACGAAGAAGAAGGTGGGAGTGACTCGGCAGAGGAGGGCTTGGCACACAGCCCAGGCAGTCAAAATTGGAAGAAGAAGGGGTGTGAAGTTTCTTCACAGCTGCTAGCTAAGTACTTAATGACTGCTTAAGGGTAATTGTACAGTCTACCCGGTTGTTTGTTTGGCTCCTATATTACCTTGCACTATACATCAATGTGATAGGGTCTGAAAAGACAAGTATGAAATATGGAGTATATCAGACCCATTCAAAGCAAGCCATGGAAGAGAAGGTCAAGTTCTGAAAGATTTCAGCTTCTGCAACTTGTAAAAAAAAATTCCAGAATATTGTAGTTCTCAAAAAACAAAGGAATATTCTGAACAAGAGATGGTTTCCATGTGAACAGCACCAGCTGAGGATGCCACTCAAATGAAAAAGGAGATATGAGAAGGGTATTAAACCGAGATTGTCAAAAGATATAAAAATGGATAGCACTTTATTATCCCTCCCTCCACCCATTCACCCACCCACCCATCCCTCCATACATCCCTCCATACATCCCTCCATCCCTACCTCCATCCCTCCATCCCTCCATTCATCTATCCATCCCTACCTCCATCTCTCCATCCCTCCATCCCTCCCTACCTCCCTACCTCCATCCCTCCATCCATCTCTCCATCCCTCCCTCCATCCCTCCACCCCTCCCTCCATCTCTCCACCCCTCCATCCCTCCCTCCCTCCATCCCTCCATCCCTCCCTCCATCCCTCCATCCCTCCCTCCCTACCTCCATCCCTCCATCCCTACCTCCATCCCTCAATCCCTCCATCCCTCAATCCCTCAATCCCTCAATCCCTCCATCCATCCCTCCATCCCTCCCTCCATCCCTCCATCCATCCATCCATCCATCCATCCATCCATCCATCCATCCATCCTCTTGCCTCTTTCTCTGCCTTCTCTCTCTCTCTGTCTCTCTGTGTGTGTGTTTAAAAGAGATTGAGAGAGGGGCCCTAAGCCTTTTATTCAAAAAGTGAATAACTGTGCAAGCTCAAATTTATTTTTATTTTCACATCAGAGTCTGATTCTCTAGATAAATAAGAATAACAGGCAGCACAGGTGATGTTTTAAAGGTGCCAAAGAGACACTACTCCATTCAATAAAAACAAACTCACCATTGACCTTTATTGAAAGGTCAATAAAGCTCTTTGGGAACAGTTTCTCATAACATAAGCCCTCTCTTCGGTATCCACAAATGACAGAGCACAGCCAGAAGAAACTTCATTGAAGATTTTAATATAAAGACAATAAACCATACTTATGGGTTAACAAACATAGGTATAGAGATAACATGTTCTATACAAACCATGACTGAATGTAATGGCCTGGTTTATGTAAGATGTCAGGGTAAGAGCTGTATTCCCACAAACTCTGAAGTACAAATTACCTAATGTGGTTTCAACCTAATCTAGCACAGGAAGCCCTCGATTTATGACCACAACTGAGCCCCAAATTTTTGTTGTTAAGTGAGATATTTGCTAAGTGAATTTTTGCCATTTTATGGCCCTTTTTGCCACAGTTGTTAAGTAAATCACTGCAGTTGTTAAGTAAGTGATATTATTGTTGTGAATCTGGCTACCCCATGGACTTTGCTTGTCAGAAGGTCGCAAAAGGTGATCACGTGACCCCCGGGACTCTGCAACCATAATTATGAGTCACTTGCCAATAATCTGACATTTGATCACATGATCACAGGGATGCTGCAATGGTTGTATGTGTGAAAAATGGACATAACTCACTTTTTGCAGTGTCCTTGTTTACAGTGAATGATCACCAAAAAAATGACCTGTATGCTGGGGTAAACCTTGTTTATATACAGTTATACATGGAATAGGGTGGTCCTTAAACATTCTGGCTATTCCATTCTAAAGTTGTGAGGTATTTTAAAAATAAACTGAGCAGTGCTCAGTAAGCAATCTTTGAGTTTGTTCTTACCACATTGATAGATTTATGTGGGGTTTTTTGACAATCTAGTTCTAATAGGATTGCAATTTACTGGAAGGGTCCCCCCCTAGTTTATCAATATAATCTGCCTAGGGTTGTCTTGGTAGTAAGGCCACAAGGCTGTGCTTTTTCAGCATCTATCTATCTATCTATCTATCTATCTATCTATCTATCTATCTATCTATCTATCTATCTAAACATTTATTATTTATTTATAAAGAGAAAAGAGAATGCTGGGTATTGGTGGCCACAGCAGTAGATGATAATCCCTCTCCCATTTCTTTCTTTAATGTTCCTTTTGTCCCAGAATTACAAAATGTAATATTGTTATATTTATTTATTTATTTATTTGTTCGATTTTTATGCCGCCCTTCTCCTCAGACTCAGGGCGGCTGACAACATGTTAGCAATAGCACTGTTTAACAGAGCTAGGCTATTGCCTCCACAATCTGGGTCCTCATTTTACCCACCTCGCAAGGATGGAAGGCTGAGTCAACCTTGAGCCGGTGATGAGATTTGAACCGCTGACCTACAGATCTGCAGTCAGCTTCAGTGGCCTTCAGTACAGCACTCTACCAGCTGCACCACCCCGGCTCTATATTGCAATAGCAAAAGCCTTTAGATTTATATACCACTCCATAGTACTTTACAGTACTCTCTGGGTGGTTTGCAAATGTCAGCATATTGCCCCCCAAAAAGCTGGGTCCTTATTTTACCAACGTCGGAAGGATGAAAGTCTGAGTCTACCTTGAACTGGTCAGGATCAAACTCTGGGCTGTGGGCAGTGTTAGCCTGCAATATTGTATTCTAACCATTGGTATATGTAACAGTACATACCAAATATAGCAAATTGAACTATATTTAGCCAAGTATGTTTCTGACGTTAATGGGTGAAAGGTCTCGATGACTGATAAAACAGTTAAACATTTATCAACCTAACACTTATGCATTCTCAAAATATCAAATCAAGGAAGTAAATGGATCTGGTGGCAGCAGTTTGAAGTTTGTTCCCCTGCTTTTATACCAGGAACTTTTTAAGCATTCCAGCCTCAGCTGCGAGCACATGGACAATTTTTTAGTTGTGAAACCTCTGGTCCTTTCTTTCCCCTGACCAAGGCTTCCCACTAGGAGGAAATAGCTTTCTTTTCTGACCAACCAGGAAAAAGGGTGTTATAAAATCTATTTATACAGGCGTGGTAAGGGGAATCCAGCAGGTGCTTCCTCCTTCTGTATTATCCTCTATCATCTGCCCTCAACCTCCTTCTCCAGCTCCCACACCTGTCCTCTTTTTTTCAGCACAGCCTTGATGTTTTGCAAGTGTTGAATCTGCGGGTATTTCCAGGCTTATTCATAGTATGGCTGGTGTTTTCTTTTTACCACCTGGTATAATCAGTGTACATTTATTTATTACTTGTGCATTAATCTCAATGACTTGCGGTATTTTCTGAAGGCACATGGGAGTATACCTTGCCTGCATGACTCTGTACATGCCTCTGAACTGGCATAGAAATGTTCAAGGTACTTTAGGAAACAGCAGAGTGATTCGTTCCCACCAGCTCATCAATCGTGATATAGACAAATTTCACCATGTGGAACATTTTCTATTTGATGCAGCATGTCTCTCTTTTAAAAGGAGTGAATGACAGGGAAGAAGCATTACTGAAATCTTGCTGTCCCTGGCACTTAGCTTCGCTTTTGAAAGAAAAGAAAAAAGAAAAAGAAAAGAAAATTCTTGAGGCACTCTCAACATTAGTGCTGAACAATGAATTTGAAGAAACACATAAAATGTTTAATCAGGTTTATTGCAGAGACGTGGCTCGGACTCTCATAGCAAACATCTACCTAGTGGCTAAAGAGAATTTGGATGATGTCATCTTTATTTATTTGTAACCCATCTTTATGTTCCAAAAATAATTCAAGGCGTTGAATACACCCAACAAACCTTACTCCTGTTCTTCCCACAACACCACTCCTGTGAAATGGTTGTACTGAAAGAGAGTGACTGGCTCAAAGAGCACATTCATCTCTGTGAACTGAATGCAATCCTTATTTAATGAGTGAATTCAGTTCCAGTGACCAGGTTGCTATTAAGCAGAATGGGCACTAGGTGAACATCTGATACAGAGAGGAAGGGAGGGAGGGAGGGAGAGAGAGAGAGAGAGAGAGAGAGAGAGAGAGATAGATAGATACTGTTAAGATCATATCTCATTTCGATTCCATTTCATTTACTCTCACTCCAGTTTGCATTGTTTTCAGGTGCACAAAATTTGTTTGCAAATACAGTATGTGCGTTGGTTAAAAATTGAGGTTATTTTTTGTTAATTAACTATTTTCAAAGTAGTCACTAAATTAAAGAAGCGAGTGTAGTAGAAAGTAGCTTAAGAATCAGGACTTTTCCTTTAACTATAGAGGATGGGTTCTGCAAATAGGTAACCTTGACATCTCCAGTTGCTGTCATCAGTGAATTACCTCACTCAGTTAGGTTGGTAACTTCTCCTCAGAGCCATACTGTCTGGGGTTCGGGAATTGCGGGAGATTAGAGATGGGGAATCTGAATTAAAAATGCTGACTGTTTGTACAGTATTTAGTTGCAAATATAAGGGTATTATATATGATCATAATCAATGTGATGCACGGTGTGATTGTACTGTATGATTGTGTATTACATAGGGTTTTTAGTAATACTTTTTTAATATATTAGATTTGTTTTATATGCTTGTTTTATATTTATTCTGTGAGTCGTCCCGAGTCTTTGGAGAAGGGCGGCATACAAATCTAATAAATTGAATTGAATTGATTGATCAGTAACTCTTAATAACTCTTCAAATCAAATATGTATGTGTGTAAGTACATTGAATAAAATGGGATATATTTCCAGATAAGTACAGAATTACAATCTTGCTTTCTTTGTATTTGTTAAATCCCTATAGACATTACTACACTTCTTTTCAGTTCTAGGGGTTTACATCAACCTAACCCTAGTTGTTAGTTATAATAAATGATTGTAAATTAAGATATTTTAACGTAGTCATTGTTTTGTGTTATTTTGCACTGCTATTTACTAGAGGCTGAGAAAGCAGCTACAAAAATAAGCATTTAAAATAAAATACTCTGGGTTTGTAAGTCTTAAGAATTCAAGTAGCCTTTCTTGAATGTGAACAGCTAAATTAGAACTGCTTTAATATGTTGCCAGGTCTTGCTGTAAACATCATAGTCTCAGGGAAATTAAGTTGGAATTTATACGACATTTACTTGGTAGTATTAATCATTTGTAATTGTGGGTGTTTAAGTGTAAATGGCATATCAATTTATGGTTCAGTCCAAAGAACATGTTTGTCCTGACCAGGAAACAGAAGAGTCTCCGGTGCTAAATTCCCATCTTACATTAAACATATGTGTTGGAACAGAAGAGGACAATGTGATGTAATATTTATTTTATTTTTATTTATTTATTTATTTTGTTGAACAAGTATAGGATTGTAGCTTATATAAGCATAACATAAGTAGCAAATAATGATAAAAGAAGACAACAGGACAGTAGGGCAGGGATGGTAGGCACAATGGTGCACATATGCACAACCCTTACAAAACTTTTAGAAAAGGGGAGAGGTCAACTGTAGACAATCTGAGGTTAAAGATTTTGGGGTTTGGGCAAGTAACATATATTCTGTTTATATGATATCTTTCATATTACAGGTACTAAAAATGAATAATTAACTACAGAATCAAAGTTCTGCAGTACAATTCTGATAAATTCTAATAAAGAGCGAATAGCTATTGTGGTGTTTTTTTAAGTTAATTGCTGTGGCTGCTAGAAAGTTCTTTCAGTTTAATGCTATAATTAATTGGTCACCTTTGACAAATCCACCTGTCAGTATATTTTAATGAACAGCTATATAACTATGGATAGCCAAAGTTGTACAAGTAAACAATTGTATTTTTAAAATGGTATATATTTTTATTAGGCTAAACTAATCAACAAAAATATAGAAATATACAACAGCATTAAAGGATCAACACAAACTCAAAAGTCATAAACAGCAACGAAAGGAGAAAATCATGGGGGAATGGGGATGAAAATCTCAACTTGTGTTATAAACAAACAATTCCAAAAATTAACCTCCGGAACCGCCTGCTACCGCACGAATCCAAGCGACCGATAAGATCCCACAGAGTTGGCCTTCTCCGGGTCCCGTTGACTAAACAATGTCGTTTGGCGGGCCCCAGGGGAAGAGTCTTCTCTGTGGCGGCCCCGGCCCTCTGGAACCAACTCCCCCCGGAGATTAGAATTGCCCCCACCCTCCCTGTCTTTCGTAAACTACTCAAGACTCATTTATATTGCCAGGCATGGGGGAGTTGAGATATTCCTTCCCCCTAGGCCATTACAAGTTATGCATGGTATGTTTGTGTGCATGTTTGGTTTTATAAATAAGGATTTTTAGCTGTTTTATTATTGGATTGTCACATGCTGTTTTTATCATTGTTGTTAGCTGCCCCGAGTCTGCGGAGAGGGGCGGCATGCAAATCCAATAAATTATTATTATTATTATTATTATTATTATTATTATTATTGTTGTTGTTGTTGTTGTTATTATTATTATTATTATTATTAACTACATGGCTAAAACATCTTTTTTTAAAAAGATTGATTTAAATACTGACAAAGAACATGTAACAATCTTTATGCAGTTCAGTCATAGATTTATTTTCTGCCACTATCTAATTATTCTTTTAGCTAACCTTCCATGCCCTCAAAATCCATAATTCTTGATCAAATAACTCATGATGAAACAGATTCACAAAGAATGGCACAGGGAGTATTTGGTGAATTGGAAGGGTTACTCAGACACCAAATAACCATGGGAAGCATCAGGTTATGTCTCCTACTCCCAGCTTGTATCAGAGAAGAGTTATATAGGGTTTTTTCCCTGTCAAATCACCTTGTTATACCCAAATATGGGAGGAGCATACTGCTTCCTTTTTGCCTGACGGCCAGGGGCCATATTCAAGGCAGTTAAACTTTTATAGTCGACAAATTATATTCTATATGTGTAACATATTTTTGCTGGTAATGAAAAGAAAGGGAGACCAGTATAGATCTATTTTGATCTTATTATGCTCTCTTCAGCTAGCCATATCCTTACTGGGATTTGAACCTGCAGATATATATACACACACACACTTTGTCTCCTTCCACCCAACTGGCCAAACATTTTGGGCATTGTCAGTTGCCTGTAATTCTTCAAGGAGGGAGAGAGATGAAACTAGTTTGGGGGAAGAAGCAGGGAGACATCAATAGACCTAATAAAAGAGTCTGAGACCGCCCAGTGCAAAACTGAGTAGGAGAGTTGGGTAGAAGTGATAGGAATTCCTCCTTTATAGGAAAGGTGTAGGAAGAACTGAAAAGAAGAAAACCTCTCAAGTTTCAGGTGTTTTCAGGGAATTTTCAGGTCCCAGGGCGCAGGTGGAAGAGTTAAATATGCTGGAAAGGTAGCACTGTCTCATCTGCACCCATAAAGAAACAGAAAGGAGGAACCCAATATTGTATCATTTAAACGCCCAAAACTATAGCAGCAGGGAAGGAAACACATCTGACACTCGGGGTCTAAAGGGGGAAGTGAAGAAGAAATTGAGGGAAGTGTCATTAGAACTGAAACTGGTAAGATAGGGAATAAATTATTCTTGGGCCATACAGAAGAGCTACATAAAGAATGTATGTCTCTACCTCTGAAGGCCATGAAAATAATGTTCCAAAGTCCATAGATTCAAAAGAGCAGGAAGAAAAAGCCTAGGATTTATATCCTGGACTGAAATATGTATAGAGCTTGGTCCCCGTGTTAAGAGTAGGGAGATCTATATTTAATGCCTTTCTAGTCAAGAGCAAAAGAAGTACCCTATTCATGTAGTCTGTGAAGTTTCAGAAGGTTGATATTCTAAAGTGTCTAAATCAGTTACCAGCTTGTCACCTTTGCCACAATGATCATGAAATCCTTAGCTGGCATTTCCAAAATAGATAGGCCCTGAAATTGCCCATCAGCATTGGTCTAAAATAAAATAAAATACTGCTACTGGGTCAATGGTCAGAAAAAATAGTTAAAACAACCTGATAGTAAATTAAAATTAAAGAGCCAACATAAAATACTAACAAAGATTTTTTTAAAAAAAACACACACACCACAATGTAACATATACTAACTAAATAAGCGCATTAATCACTTGTGCTAGTGTAAATCTGAAATATTAACATCTATGACAGTGATGACAAACCTATGGCACATGTGCCACAGGTGGCACGCCACGCCCTCTCTGTGGACACATGAGTTATCAACCCAGTTCAGCTCTGCTGCACATGGACATGCTCCTCCCACCGGCCAGCTGGTCATTGGGTCTTTGCTATGCATGCGCAGGGGTGGGGCATGCATGCTGGGGGGATGGGTGAATTTATCGGGCATGTGCACTTGCATTTTGGGGGTTTGGGTATGTACATGTGCATTCACATGTTCACACTTTGGCACTCAGTGTGGAAAAGCACTGATCTATAAAGTAAAATATGTATAGTCTAAAAACAAGATAGCTAGTATACAGTGGTATCTCTAGTCTGCGGAGAGGGGCGGCATACAAATCTAATAAATAAATAAAATAAATAAAATAAGAACACCTCTACTTAAGAACTTTTTTAGAAAAGAACCAGGTGTTCAAGATTTTTTTGCCTCTTCTTAAGAACCATTTTCTACTTAATAACCCGAGCCAGGTTCCCAGGAAATTTGAGAGCGTCAGGAAGGCCCGGCCAGTTTCCTGCCATTTCCCCTGGTTTTCTCTCTCTGACACAGTGTATGGGAGGCGGCCTCCCACTGTGTGTATGAGAGGCGCGTGCTCCTCCTCACTGCCTCAGAATCCCTCTTTTTTTTTTTTTTTAAGCCTTAAAGTTTTGGATTTTTTTGATTCCCCTCACCTTACCTTCTTCCTTCGGCAGTGATTGTCCTCCTCCTCTTCTTTTTCTTCCTCCTCCTCCCACACAAATTCCGAGCTTTTATTTCTTTCCTAATGGGTTTGCACGCATTATTTGCTTTTACATTGATTCCTATGGGAAAAAATGCTTCTACTTACAAACTTTTCTACTTAAGAACCTGATCACGGAACGAATTAAGTTCTTAAGTAGAGGTATCACTGTATAACAATAACAACAACAACAATAATAATAATTTATTAGATTTGTATGCCGCCCCTGTCCGAGGACTCAGTGATAAATACAAGAGAAATTACTATTTCTGTGGCTAGATATGCCTTTTCATCTCAGCAACACAGATTTTGAGGACTGCACAAGTGATAAAGAGCTTTGAAATTTCTAGAAGATGGTTCATAGAGCAGTTTTATTTTATTTATTTATTTTATTATTTAGATTTGTATGCCGCCCCTCTCCGCAGACTCGGGGCGGCTCACAGCAGGATACAACAATTCATGACAAATCTAAATATAATTTAAAATATTTAAAAAAACCCATTTACTAAGCAAACATACACACAAACATACCATGCATAAATTGTACATGCCCGGGGGAGGTGATTCAGTTCCCCCATGCCTGACGACAAAGGTGGGTTTTAAGGAGTTTACGAAAGGCAGGGAGAGTAGGGGCAGTTCTAATCTCTGGGGGGAGTTGGTTCCAGAGAGTCGGGGCCGCCACAGAGAAGGCTCTTCCCCTGGGGCCCACCAACCGACATTGTTTAGTTGACAGGACCCGGAGAAGGCCAACTCTGTGGGACCTAATCGGTCGCTGGGATTCGTGCGGCAGAAGGCGGTCTCGGAGATATTCTGGTCCAATGCCATGAAGGGCTTTAAAGGTCATAACCAACACTTTGAATTGTGACCAGAAATTGATCGGCAGCCAATGCAGACTGCGGAGTGTTGGTGAAACTTGGGCATACCTAGGTAAGCCCATGACTGCTCTCGCAGCTGCATTCTGCACAATCTGAAGTTTCCGAACACTTTTCAAAGGTAGCCCCATGTAGAGAGCATTACAGTAGTCGAACCTCGAGGTGATGAGGGCATGAGTGACTGTGAGCAATGAGTCCCGGTCCAGATAGGGCCGCAACTGGTGCACCAGGCGAACCTGGGCAAACGCCCCCCTCGACACAGCTGAAAGATGGTTCTCTAATGTGAGCTGTGGATCGAGGAGGACGCCCAAGTTGAGTGGCCTTTCTAGAAATTTACCTACTAGCGGCAGAATATAAGCAGACCTGATATCCCTGTAGACATTACAATATACATGCAAAATGATTTCAATCTTCTGGTTGCCCCATGGCAGATATACTTCATTAATGAAATTTTGGACTATCTGCTCTGTAGCAATGCGAATTGTAAGATGTTATAGCTGGCTTTGAAGAATGTTCTCTTCAGTTTAGGATTTTGGAGCTAACTTGCTGGTTCACAAATGTCCTTATTTATACAATTTCATGTGGGAAAGCCTGTTAATTTCAGTCTGAAACTCCATATCCTTTATTCTTTGGTCAGCAGTTTTTTGGTTTATGCATATCCTTAAGAAATTAGGAATGATACAGAAAGAACATATAATCCCATTTCCATTTCCACGGAAAAAGAAAATTGTCTATTAAAGGTAAAAAGACATCACTGGCATAGAGGATTCCAACACTAAATTAAATCCCATTTGATACCTCAAGTAGAAGTTACAAATTCTTGCTTGACCATCTAGAACCCTGGTTCCCAACGTGGGGCCCATGCCCCACAGGGGGAAATTTTAATGGGGGAAATTGTAACCTTGTTTAAACCTAATTAGTGGCCTTTTAGGCTTCTTCTGCATGAGTATCTCACTTTTGGAATAATAAGAATTATATTTTGTGGGGGGGGAGGCCTCAGGATTTTAGAGATGCTTAGGTGGGGCATGGCCAAAAAACCCGATTGGGAACCACTGATCTAGATTCAAGAACTTAATTAAAAATATTTGAAGTGTTGGGGATGGAATCATACTGTCTACATACTGGAATCAGTTTCTTCTCTCAGATTTTGAGTAGAAAACCTGGGACAATGTACTTTACTTCCTCTTTCTAATCTAATTTCTGTAATGCAATTTCTTCATCTGCAGTATGATCGGATCTGCATTCTTCTTATCCACTGCCATTATCTTATTTTATGTTATCTATAAATCATGAAGATTTGGCAAATAAATGTACCTGAAAACGTTTATGCCACTTCCTAATAAAAGACCATGAGTTGGACTATGTCAATTAACTCAAGGTGTTTTTAAAATATAAAACGCCTTCTCTCATTATGAGGATGGAGGCTATCAGCCTCCGGTTTTCCTCTTCCTCTGCTTGCCTCGGCTATTATAGTAATGGGGGTGGACTGTTAATTCGGGGGGGGGGAGGTGTACTGATGAGTGCCCTGTTTGAAGTTTCAAATATTGCTAGGGAGGAATTTTCTCATCACTGTCTGCCCTGTACAGCCAGGCATCATGGACTTATTTACAGCCTGCTCAGGGTCAATGGTTTCTGCAGCCTAGATGTGGAAGACCAAACGGCCAGCACACCCACATAACATTTTGGGACATGGGTCAGCGGTCAGGTGGTAGGGAAAGGGAGTAGAATACTTGGCTGCATAACGAGCAGGAAAAAGGAGATTGTGATCCCGCTATAGAGAGCGCTGGTGAGACCACATTTGGAATACTGGGTTCAGTTCTGGAGACCTCACCTACAAAAAGATATTGACAAAATTGAACGGGTCCAAAGACGGGCTACAAAAATGGTGGAAGGTCTTAAGCATAAAACTTATCAGGAAAGGCTTAATGAACTCAATTTGCATAGTCTGGCGGGCATGGGGGGGACATGATCAAAACATTTAAATATGTTAAAGAGTTAATAGGAAAATGAACACACGAACAAGGGGGCACAATCTGAGGTTAGTTGGGGGAAAGATCAGAAGCAACTTAAGAAAATATTATTTCACTGAAAGAGTAGTAGATTCTTGGAACAAACTTCCAGCAGACGTGGTTGGCAAATCCAGAGTAACTGAATTTAAACATGCCTGGGATGAACATATATCCATCCTAAGATAAAATACAGGAAATAGTATAAGGGCAGACTAGATGGACCATGAAGTCTTTTTCTGCCATCAATCTTCTATGTTTCTATGGGGATTGGATGGATGGTCCAGAGGGAATCACTTGGGATGGTTTTGGGTTACTTTCTATTTGCATCTTGTGCACCTTTTGCCTCAGAACTTGCTTTCCTTTTGTTGCTATCACTTCTTGTCTAGTAAAAGTACTCATCTCAAACAAATGGAGTTGTTTTTTTCTTTCTTTCCTGGACTTTGAATGGAAGCACACCTGAGCAGAGGGGATCAATTCCAACTTTAAGCCTTCTTTGTTTATTAAGTATATATTATACAAAGAAATAACACTGTTTAAATAGATGAGATTGGTATTAATAAGAAAGATTCTTCGGACAGGTACGGTGGGCACGCTGGTGCGCTTATTCATGCCCCTAAAAGATTCAGCTTTTTATCAAAAGCTAAATCTTTTCTAGGAAGCTGGAACCTTTCTTTCTCTTGCTAATGGCATTTAAGAATTATACATGTTGCTCAGTGGGTGACTAGTGAATTTCAGCTAATTAAAAATGCGTCCAAATCCATGACATCAAGTGGAACCATCTTTCCTGTTGGGTTTCCAGCTTGTATTTAGAGGAACTGAATGATTTGCTGTTTTGCCAAGAAGACTGAAGACTCTTGCTTGATGTTCATGGAGTCTTCACATTGAGAGGTGACATGTGAAGTGCATATGCATCACATTTCAATCTCAAGAGTACCCTTTTAATAAGCCAGATGTAGCGCAGTAGTGCCAGAAGATTTACAAGCTGACGGTAGATCTTCTGTTTACTTCTGAAAGCTAATGGCATAGTTCTAGTACTGGGACTGTCAGTTTGAAAACCATGGATGACATGTTCTCCTAAGAGGGGTTCATCCTGACAGTTCCTGGGCTCATCTTACTATTTGGTTTTGGGTATAAATTGCCAACTCTAACTAATGCAAAAATAATGTTGGTTAAGAAATTGCAGTGGCAGCTCAGTGATCCATCCTTTCCATGAGAATGCATCACAAGACCAAAACAGACTGGACAATTGTCCAGTGATCATCTTTCCTGTTTTAGGATCGATTCTTGAGAAAGTTGCTGCTTTAGAGGATCCGTCATGAAGTAGATTATGTGGAACTGTTTCAGATTGACTGATTCTAACTTTTTTATAGAGTAGCTCCATGATGAAATAGGCAGCAAATAAATTTTGGAAGATATCAGAAATTAGGGCCATTCTCAGTTTAGAAGATGCTGCTAAGAATTTCCACCTATCCTCTTGGACGGTACAAAGTGGCTGCACAGATTATATTTGGGTCAGACTGTCCTGAAGATAATGGGGGCTCAAGCAATTGAGGACTTTAATGGGAATAATCAGATCTTTGAATTTTACCGGGAATCATACTGCTATCTGCTGCAGTTCCTGCAAAATTAGTGGTATTCTGCTGCATTGATCATGACCAATCACCAACTGCATTTTAAACCAGATGAAGCATCTGAATTGCCTTCAGGGGGAACCCCATGTGGAACAAATTGCAGCAATCCAATTTGTGAGGTGACAAGGATATCAATTATTGCTGCCAGAGTTCCCGCTCCAGAAAAGGCGGCAAGTGACACATCCACCAAAGTGTGGGGAAAAAGTCTTCCCGATCACATCCTCTATCTGCTGGAGATGAGTATTGAAGGATCCAGAAATTGTGGACTTGCTCTTTCATGAATAATGACATCTCAATAAAAGTTAAAGTATGAAGCAATGTGAAGGATTCTGGACAAATAGCATCCTTGACATTCTGTAATTCAACCTACATTTGTTCTGTCTCATTAACTCCTCCTGGCCCCTAGGTAACCAACCAGTAGTCTGTGGATGACCAGTGGTCCATAAGAAAATGTTGGTGGTCCACAGAGAAATCTTTGCATTTCTCTCAAGGAGCCCAGCTGAAGTTTTCTGTGCTTCAGTGCTTTGACTCCCAGGGATTGGTTGGAGTCCTTCAGGCGGTGTGCTTGGTCACCTGTTAGCTGAGAGAAGCAGCCCCAGTCAACCATAGTTTTGCTGTCCATTGCAGACTAAATCCATTGCAGATACTAAATCAGCATGAAAACTGACCAAAGGGCCAGTCCTGTTACTACCACAGTTTTGCAATATGGAATTGACTTTCCCACCAATGTCAGCAAGCCACTGACAGTCTGCCTGTCTTTGTTTTCTTTCACTTAGATTATCCAAGTTCTTGAGTGAAGGAACACAAAAGAGGTTTTCAGGCCCTATGCCTGGACCAGGCTCTTTGTCTCACAGAAGCAGAGTGGTAGGCCCAAAAGGCGGCTCAGCCTCCCACCATGCGGGATTTAAAATTATGAGTTTGGTGGTCCCTGAGGTCCAAAAGGTTGGAGACCCCTGTCCTACCCCCATCAAGATTTCTGTCATATTTGTTATTTAACCTCAGATAGAGACATCCATATAGAGACATCAAGATCATAAGCATACTGACGAGGCCTCTTCTTGAACCTTCTCAACAATTTCATGTAAACGTTACACAAAAAGGCGGAGGGCCAAGCTTTGAGTCACCCTACATATAAGTGACTAAAGGTTCAGTTTTACTTCTACCACCAGAACCAATGCCCAATTAGGAGGGAGTGGGGTCACTGACTATAGTGTTCCTGACTTCCAAGCCCTGCTGGTTGTCAAAAGATTGTGATAGAAAATGGTATTGAACTCTTCCTGCCCAGAGATCAGACAGGACAAACATTGGCATATTTTCATAAATTAAATCCCACTGAGTTTATTGTCAGGAATACCCAATGCCCTATTCTCAGGCCTGAAACCAATCTGCTTCATTCATGCCCTTTCTAATTCCTGCCACGCTTCTTTTCCAGCAATTTCCCCTACAATGTTAACATTCTGTGAACTGAATTTAATATATTCAGTTCAATGAAGGAAAGACAAAGAGCAACTTTTCTAAAAAGGCAGAGGGAATAAGACCTTTAGGGAAGATACTCAGCTTCATGAAATGAACACCAAGAGCAGATATAGGCAGAGAAAGCAGAAACCAAAAATGGAGATTCTCAACAGAGAGGAGAAAGGGAAAAAAAGTTTAAGGTTGTACCAAATGGACTAAATTAATTTGGAAGAAAGGCATAATTTAGCTCAAGAATGGAGAATAAAGAAAATATAATTTGAGAGAAGAAAAAAGAAAAGGGGTTTTTTTTGAGGAAGGAGATGAAAGAGAAAGAGAGATAATATCCCCTTTCTTGCTACATTGGCTATGTGAGTGAAAGGGTTAGAGAGAAAATAAAAGTGAGATAAGAATATTCTTCCCATTTTTATTCTTTGAATTAACAAATAAAAGGAAAAGTAAGTTTTATTTCAGGAAGTTGGGAAATCATTAATAAATTGTGAAACAAAAGAGAAAATGGCTTTTTCTTTCCTCTTGGCTGAGGAATAAAGGTATTTCTTTTTTTAGCAGAGTGACAAGATCTCTTAATCATTATTTTAAATAAAAGGCTGTGATGATCAGATTTGGAGAAAAGGGCATGGACATTGGAGACCTCAATCTACCTCTCATTAACTGCACCCTAAATGAAGGCATGACTTAAGCCATCCATACAACCCTATACAATGCTGTTACCAATCCAGGACTTAACCAACTAGTAACAAACAATACTAGACTCAACAACTGCCTTGACTTCACATTTTACAACAGCAAAAATGTAATTTATGGACTACAAATAAAAGAATCCTTTTCCAACAGTGACCACAGCATGATAGACTTCAGCCTCAATATACACCATTGCAAGAATCACCTTAATAATGGGCACCCAAGTACAACTTTAAAAAAGCCAACTATTAACTCATAGATGCTGATCTCTCAACTCTTGACTGGCAAACTCTACTCTGGCTTTAATACTGTCAATGACCTCTATAACATCTTCTTGCTTGAAGTCAAAAGAAATATCAGACTATATATACCACAAACAACCACCATAAACAAGAAAAACAAACTACCCATATCAATAAGAAAGCTACAATCCCCCCTCCAAAAAAAATCACTCTGGCAAAAAAACAAAGCAGGCTATGTAGCTAACTTCAAAAACCTCTACAAGAATATATGCCACCAAATAAAGACGAAATGCTCCAACTATCACAGCAAACAAGAGGAAAACCTTCTTCACACAAAATCCAACTGCGCCTTCTACAACTTTGTAAATAACAAACTCAAGGACTCAAGACCCCTCCCACCCAACAACCCAACAATAAAGACCCAACAACAACGAATGTTATGATGAAACAATTAAAACTAATCTCTTCAACACATTATTTGGCTCAGTCTTTGTAAACAGCAACAGCTCATGGCCAAAATTCCCCAATCTTACCACAAATACTCACAATAATTTAACACAAATAGACTTTACTCAAGACAATGTTGAAAAAGCACTATGTGGCCTAAAACATTCCCTGTCACACCTGTGCATACTTTCTAAAAAAGTTATCCACAGCCATAGATGAACTACTAAGCATAATCTTTGAAAAATCCTGCAGGACCAGTTCCCTACCAAACCTATGGTCACTAGCCATGGTCATCCCCATCTTCAAAAAGGGAGATCTCAGTCTAGTAGAAAATTACAGACCAATCTCTATGCTGCGTCACTTGCAAAGTCATGGAATCAATGATAAACCAATCCATTACCCTCTACATAGAAACTAACAACTTACTTTCAAACAAGCAATTCTGTTTCAGGAAACAAAATCTACAACTACTACACTGCAAAAACATATGGACCTCTAAACTTGACCAGGGCAAAACAATAGACACAATTTATATAGACTTCTGTAAAGCCATTGACTCAGTGGTTCATGATAAACTACTTCTGAAGTTGAAATCCTACGTCATCCTTGGACTCCTACATGACTGAATAACTGCATTCCTGTCAAACAGACAATGTGATCAAAATAGGAAGCAGCCTATCTAATCCTGTTCCTGTTAATAGTGGTGTACTGCAAGGAAGCGTACTAGGACCAACACTCTTTATACTCTATATAAATTACCTTTGTGATCACATTATAAGTGACTGTGTTCTCTTCACCAATGATGTAAAACTCTTCAACCACTGGCAACACTGCTACCCTCCAGAAAAACCTTGACTCTGTGACAGAATGGTCAAACATCTGGCAACTCCAAATCTCAACAACAAATGCTCTGTCCTGCACATAGGAAAAAAGAACCAGAACACCTGGTTCTGAATAAGCTGAATTAACAAGACTTTGCAGTTGACCATCACTCTGTCAAAGATCTTGGAATACTCATATCAAATGATCTAAGTGCCAAAGCCCACTGCAACAACATCAGCCAAAAAAGCTTCAAGAATTGTTAACCTAATCTTACGTAGCTTCTTCTTTGGTAATATCACACTACTAACCAGAGCATACAAACATTTGCCAGACCAATCCTTGAATATATTTCATCTGTCTGGAAACCACACCACATATCGGACATAAATACATTAGAAAGAGTCCAAAGATGCTTTACTAGAAGAGCCCTCCACTTCTTTACTTGCAGCAGAATAACAACCAGACTTGAAATTGATTGAAGGAGGCAATATCCTGACTGTCAAATGCTTAGAAAAGGCTGTAAAACACTCTGAAGCTGTAGATAAGTCTAAGTGCTGTTGCTATTAGGTGTTTTTTGTGCAGATCACAATGTCCTGGAGTGAGGCTCCCACACCAAGTGAAAATTCTTGTGCCGAATTATGAACTAGCTTTTGTTAGCACTTTATATGAAACTACAGCCTTTTTTACACGTAACTGAACCACCATTCCCAGATAGGTCAGCTCAAGAAAGCTTCAAGTTAGGCTTGCACAACTTCTGGAAGGGCCCAGGTTGTTTCTCTTCCCCACCTCCCTTTCCTAAGCTATGGATTCAGGGCAGTTAACTTTCTGAGCTGGCCGTTTCACTTTCACAGCTTGTTGCGCCTTTGTTTTCGCTCAGGTGAAGAAAGAGCGCGAAGCTTTGGAGTAAAAACCCCGCATGGGACCCGAGCTGCGAAGGGCGAGTCCAAGAAGCCGCACCTGTTGCCATTCTTCTCCTAAAGCCTCCAGGATTTTTTAGCGGGTAGCTCCGGAGAATTTGGGAGCAGCGTTGGCGGCAAGGGGAAGCGAAGGAGCGCTCACCCCCTTTTGCGCCAGCCCAGCCAGCCGTCGGCTAAGTATTAGTGGGCCGAGGAGAGCACTTCGGGAGAAGGAGTCATTGGAGACCGAGGCGCACCGGAGGCAGCAGAACGCACGGCGGGAGGGTCGGCGCGTTCGACTCCAGGTGCTAAGAACAGCCGGGCGAGCAGAGCCCTTTTGCCTCCCGCTGCTTCTTCGCCTTCGCTCTTTTTTCCTTCTCCTTCTCCTCCCTTCTGGAGCGGAGGAAGGCTCCCGGCTGCAGCGAGCGCGCTGTGATTGGCCCGCGCGGGGCGAAAAAGCAGGCAGAACGCGCGGCGTTTCCCTCTCGGAGAAAAAAAAGCCGAGCAGTGGGATAGAGAGAGATCGAAGCCGGACTGGCTGAGCCTCGAACCTTTGAAGCGATTGTTCGATCAGGGAGCTTCTCTCTCTCCTCCCTCCTCTCCCTGTCTTCTTCGCTCTTCGCTCACTCCTCTCGGAACGGCAAACTTTGCCAAGCAGCGCGAAGCCTTCATACGAGAGTTTGCAAAGGGACGGGACGCCGGAGCTAACCGGCTAAGGTAGAGTGCTCCTTTCTAACTCTCGATCGCTTCTCTACCTTTACGAGGCGCCGTGGACAAGATGCAGCCGTCCGTCCGTCGCTAAGTGGTCAGCCGTACCCTGAATTGAGGGTGCCCGGACTTCTCTTCCGCAGTGGTAAGATGACAGATTCGGGATTCCTTCTCCGCCGATCAAAGGGAATATTGCTATTCAATTCGCTACATCTAATCAGTTGATTTACTAAATAATCAGTATCTTCCGTTACCTCTCCTCCACTCACCTACCCAAAAGTAGCTAGCAATTTCTCGCACCGCAAGGGAAATGGTGCCTACTTATTTTGATTACCTTGTGGTGAGAAAGTACTCGGCATGCGTTCAGAGGTCCTACCTGGTTCTACAATTTAACCCCCCCATCCCTCCCTCCCAGAAAAAGGATTGAAATGAAGTCTGAGGGCAACCTTCTACTTCCAGATAGTTTGAGATCTGGAGAATATCAGATACCAGGGATTGTAAAACAAGGCAGGCATTTGGGGGAAAGTAGTTCCTATCTCAAGCTAGGTGGAGATAATTTGGGCCTCATCTGTGTGCTGGTGAGAAATCCCCCCCCCCTATAAGCCCCATAACAGATGTCTGTTATATACCTGATGTGGACTGCTGGAATCAAAATGCACCAAGCAGCAGCAAAGAAGTGTCACTTTGTTGACATTGAGTGATATCTAGATTTTTTGTAACCCTCTGAACCTACACTTTTCATATTCAAAAGAGGCTGAAGTCCCATTATCTTCAGACAAACAGGATGATGGGAGTTGCAGGCCATCGAATATAGAGGAGGCTAAGTTCCAAAAATTCCTCTAAATCAGTGTAGCTCATTAGAATAGAAGATGACCAACATCAATTCTCTTGCTGCATCAACCAGTTGGAAAAATAAAGGGAGCTACCGCAGGAAAGCAATTCATACCAGAGGAAAACCTGAATATAAGATGCTGAAGGCATTGCATGAGATGAAAATAAATATTTTCTTCAGCTTTGAATTACCTGTGTAGTGTTGTTGCGGTATCTTTCTTTTTGTATAAGCAGAAAACCTGTAAAGAGGAACACAAAACAACTTGGAACTTTGCCTCATTATGGTCTTGGTCCTTCTCTTAGCAGGTCAGAGGACTGTTTTATTATTTCATTTATAATTGCATTAGGTATGGCTCAGATGCTACCTCCCAAAAAATTAAAATTCCACCCCCTGATGTAATTCGAGAACCTCTTAAGTGTCTTCCTGAGTTTTTCAGTGCCATTGAGTAGTGTTCATTCACAGAGAGATACAGTGTGTGTGTACACATACACACACACATGCATACATACATACATACATACATATATTGCAGCAGCAGAAGAAGAAAAACAGATGAAATTTAAAATATGTAAATAGGGGCAGTTTATTTTAAATGCGGAAAGATATGTTTTTAGAGGCTGTCTTAGAAAGATAAGATTACATCACCTTTGGAGTGGAAAGAAGAGAACTGAAGATCATGAGAGCAATCTTATAATTCCTAAGAAGGTAAGGACTGATGCAAAGGTCAATAATAAAATTAAAGGACCCAAAGTGTTTAGCAGTCTTAAGCCAAGCAGTCATCAAAAAGTGCCTCTAATATATATTTCTTCCCATTCTCCTGGTGTTCCCAGTGCAAAGAGAAATAATGGTAAAATACATTATTATGTAATGTAAGATACATTAGACTGCTTTTGCAGAGCTGTTCTGCCTTGAATTGAGCACTAAAATGGGATAGATGGATGGAAGATGGAATCCAGTACAAGGTCTAAGAGAGAGAAAGAGAGGAAGAGCTATTGAACTTGAAAATTCATTATGCATACTTGTTTCATTGCTTTATTTTCTCAGCAGTTGTGGCTTATTGTTGATAAACCCAAAATTGTGAGCATGTGAAGGTATTCCATTGGCAATACCGAGGAACAGTTTGCCAATGAGTATGATGTTTCATATTTCATATTGTAAAACTTTAATAAAATAAAATGTCACGTCTTGAATGTATGAATATGTTTAGGTCATATAATAGAAAAGAATATATATTGCATTTGTACTAAAAAACCACAAAGATTAACTTGGCTGTTTGCTTTCTTATAGAAATGAACTGGCTAATGTTGGTGACATTTTGATGATCCATGGAGAAGCAAGAGGGCTTGTTCTTTAACAAGCTGCCAGTCCCTGGCAGAGGGTAATGGAATCAGAAAGAAACAAAACTGGACATGTGCTGGTAAGAAATATTCAGTGGAGACGTGTTGAATTTCTATCTTTCTATCACATAATAAATGCAGAAAGTTGTATGGATTCTATTTTGTCACCCTTCATTTTCTTTTGCGGTTGATGGTAATAAAAAGAGAAATTCTCTGTTAGATGAAAAGAAGTTTCTGCAGTTTAAAAATATGCAACTGAATGTTGTCAAACAATTTTACTCTATATTGCCAGGCTGGGAAATCTTATGGATCTCCAGATGTTGTTCAGTGGCAACTTAGCCAGTGTGGGAAAAAGTGAGTGTGAAATGCTAGGAACCATTGTTCAGCCTTATCTAGAGGCATACTGGTTCTTCATTTCTCCTTGAAGAGCTGCTAAATAAGACTCAAGCTCTGTGAATAGAAGATAAGAGTTGAGTTGAGTTGAAAGGGACTTAGAAGGTCCTTTACTCCAATCCCCTGCTTAGGCAGGAAATCCTATACCATTTCAGACAAATGGTTGTGCAATCACTTCTTTAAAACTTCCAGTGTTGGGGCATTCACAACTTCTGAAGACGAGTTGTTCTACTGATTAATTGTTCTGTCAGACAATTTGTTATGAGTTCTAGGTTGTTTCTTTCCTTTATTAGTCTCCATCCATTGCTCTTTCATAGCAAAAGCTCCATTGAAAGAGCTGGTTTGAGATTACTTTTTAAAATTTCTCCTCTATGATTTAAAACAAGTCTGGTGGAAAATTATTGGATGAAGGCCAAAGTAAGCAAGGATTAAATAAAAGTGACAGTTTTTTCTCATTATCTTACAGCAGTATGCAAATATGTTTTTTTTTTAAAAGCGGGAGGTCATTATTTTCCCCATCTTATAGGAAGGAGCAATAAAAGCCAAACAGTAGTAGCAATAGGACCAGTCAGAACTTTCCTTCTACTAATGACTATTTGTTGTCAAACAAGATTGGAAGAAAGTCCACTTTTTGTGAGTCACCGTCTTGCTTTGAGCTTCTGCAGATGCAAAATCTCATTGCCCAAATCCAAAAGAAAGGGAAGAAATAAAACAGAAAAAAATTGTGCAGATGAATCAGGTAGAACTAACAAGCTCCTGTTTAGCTTTGCTTGTTTTGTTTGGCTTACTGAAAGGGAGATACACAGCTGTCAAACTACCAATATGTTTTCAGATCCTAACACAAATGACCCCTAGAAGGAGTAGGCGATATTTTTCTTTTATGGGAAGTAAAGCTACAGTATCATTAAAGCCAGCCAGAAATGAATGGATTCACCCTGTTGGAATCCAGAGCTCTGGAGTTGCTTTAAGGCTGGCAGAATCCTTGAGTGGATGTGTCCTTAGTGAGGCGGGTATAACTGAGTGGAGGAAAGAAAAGATATTGCTTGAAATGCCTCTCAAATAAGCTGTTGCTCTTGCTTTCATAAGCTGCGGGAGAAAGCTTCTTTCCTGCTCTCACATACACAGAATTATCCTCCTCCGAGTTGACTAAACAGTGGCTTGGTAGAGCTGAAACACTGGAATTAAAAGATCTTGCACCAATGATGTTACCTAATAATGAAATGTATGCAAGAAAATAACCAAGCACCATGGGAACCTTAGATTTTACTCTGGGAAAAGAGATCTTTATGTGTGCGACCCTGGTTCGTTATTTGACTTTATATCTAGCCACTTTGGATTTTTTTAAAAGACATTGTTCTAGATCATAGTACCTTTCTGGGACATTTAGCTGTATGGGTCTTGTAATGCCATTTGTAATGCCTTGTATGTAAAAGTCCTAGAAGATAATGTCATGATTTATTGCTTAGCCTCATGTCCTTGGCTCATGGAGATGGTCAGTGTTCTGTATTGTCTTTCTTCCTAGGGAGTGGAGAAGAGGAGATCCACAACTCTGCTGAGGCATTTTGTCCCTATGGCAATAAGACTTAGTGGTTTTATTGATAATTTGGAATTTAGAATAGAATTCAAGTGTGATTGGACACATAAGGAATTTGTCTTTGGTGCATATGCTCTCAGTGTATATAAAGAAAAAATAAAACATATTTGACAAGGATCATAGGATACATCACTTAGTGATAGTCAGAGAATACTAATAAGCAATCAAATCATACTAGAAAATAGTAAAAACAATATAAGTTGTACAGATACAACTAACATGAATACAGCCATAAGTAGGAAGAGATAGGTACTAGTAAGAATAAGAAGAATACAGTCTTCGTAGTTAATTTGACAGTATTGTGGGAATTAGTTGTTTCGCAGAGTGATGGCATTCGGTGAAAAACCTATCCTTGTGTCTTGTTGTTATGGTGTGCTGAGCCCTATAGCATCATTTTGAGGCAGAAATTAAAACAATTTATGTCCAGGATGTGAGGCATCTGTAAATATTTTCACAGCCCTCTTTTTGACTTGTGCGGTATACTGGTCCTCAGTGGAAGTACCTATATATTTTGGAATTTATCAGAGCTGGAGTTTGTAGATGGAGCTGGCACTGTATAAAGTTGCAAGATCCGGCATTTACTTCAAAGAATTATTGAGTCAAGTGAACTTTCTGGCGGGCACCAAGTGATTGCTGCAGTCAGGAACACTAAATAGTTTTGGCTAACTAGGCAGCAGTACCCTCTGGAAGAAATTCAATTCAATTCAATTCAATTCAATTTATTAGATTTGTATGCTGCCCCTCTTCTAAGAAGGTAGCCATAGTGATTGATGTCTTCAATGCCTCTCATTTAAATCATTGTAACATGCTGCACTTGCTTTTGGCTCAGGTTTGGTGATGACCCTATTGGATATAAGGTTTAGCAAAAAAAATGTCACGAGGTTGGAATCAAAAGTCTGTAGAGATTCTCGGTCATCCAGGCCATGGTTGTCACCAAAGATGCATTTTCAGGAGGCAACTGGACTTTCTTGTTTTTTCTTTGAAGACGTTTCGGTTATCATCCAAGAAGCTTCTTTTCTTTTAGCTATACAGTTTGGGATGAACCCTTGGAATGATGTGGGAGAGGGAATGGATTTCCAGAGAAAAAATCGCAGACTACAGGAATCAGGAGATTCATCAGGTGACCCTGGGGACACAGATAAATATCTAAGCGCTTCAACGACCCTCTAAAAGGATGCAAATGACCAGCTGTCTGCAAGGAATATAAATCCTTCCATTCCCCACTGTTCTGTCAGAGCTGAAGAAGCTTCTTGGATGAGAAGTGACATGTCTTCAAAGAAGAAAGTTCAGTTGCCTCTTGAAAAAGCACCTTTAGGACAGTCTGGAACCAACTATACTTGCTTTCCTTTAGTTTCTGAACCTAGGTAGGTCTCTGTTCTTGTTTTGGAAGGTTAGTGGTAGAATATCAGCAAAGATGTTACCTCCTGTGTAAATATACACTTATATATCTTCTTTATCACAAATGCTCTGCTACAATCTATCACAAGATTAGGTCAATTAGTATAAAGAAACTTTGTTGTGACAACTTTGGGCTCTTGCCTGTTGCTACAATCTTTACCGAAATGTAGAAGTGCAGAAAATTATATTGTTTCACTCGAGTTCTGATGAACAATGATTAATGTTAATATTGTTTTGTTCCGCTTTTTATTTTAGTTTTAAAGCTGTTGCCTTTCATTTTATGTAATTTATTGCAGTAAAAAATCTCAGTAGACAGTCCAGCGATCCATAGATACTGAATAATAAAAACAACAGAACAAACTCATTTGAATGAATTACTACTTTTTATAATATATGGAAAGGTCAGCTAGAAGGAGGAAGGCAAACACTAAAATTACAGATCACGCTAAGCTATAATGTGGTTTGTTTGGCTTTGGTTACAGTTGCATGCAAGACATTTCAAGCATGAGCTGCTTTGAGTATGAAGCAGATGTTTTGTGTGATTTGTGCATGGAAAAAATCACGTATTTTGGATAAAACACAAAACAATTGTTTCAGGTAGAAAGCATTCTGAGTGGTTTTTTTTTTAAGTGATGTGGTGAAAGTTGTCTTGTCTCTTGAAATTGGAGTGTCAGCTTTTGAGTTCTCCTCAGGACAGCAGAAACATTGGGTCATATTCCTGCTGCTCTTGGCTTAGGTTTGGTGGAGCTGCATGAATTATTAGAGCAAAGCAACAGACAGCTCAGGAGCATATGGTCAGTCGGCATAGTGAGGGTGGTGTTCTGGATCCAACGGCCATCGAAGAATGGCTGTAGATAAGTCAGAGGAAGAAATTGCTGTGAAAGACTGAGGCCCCAATTGATGCTTCTATTAGCCTGATGCTCTTTTGGGCATATCTGAAACTATTTCCACAGCCTGAGTGCCAGCATATATTTATTTTAGTTTCAACTTTGATTCAATAGGATGGCTGGCAATTTTACTCAGACAGAAATAGGGAAAGGGAAATTTCCGCTTCCCAATCTCTTGATTTGCAATCAGCTCCTTTTTGGTTTTAAATGAGCTTTCCTCTTTAGAAGCCTCTTTTCTCTTTAATTAGGCCTGCTTTCTTCTTTGGCCCAAACTGATATTCTTAATTTTGCTGCTTGCTAGATATATATGGACACATTAAATCGAGTGCAGTAATTAAGATGTGGACTGGCCCAAAAGATACAGGTAGTCCTTGGGTTATGACCACAATTGAGCCCAGAATGTGTAAAAAATGGTGTAAACCCACCCCCACCCCCAGACATCATGATTGTGGAGAAAAAGAAAGCATTGATCATCGACATCGCAATCCCAGGAGACAGCAGAATTGAGGAGAAGCAGCTAGAGAAATTAGTGAAATACGAAGATCTAAAAATCGAGCTGCAACGACTCTGGCATAAGCCAGTGAAAGTGGTCCCTATGGTACTTGGCACGCTGGGTGCAGTGCCAAAGAATCTCAGCGGACATTTGAAAACCATCGGAATTGACAAAATCTCCATCTGTCAATTGCAAAAGGCCGCTTTACTGGGATTGGCAAACATAATTCGCCGCTACATCACGCAGTCCTAGGTGCTTGGGAAGCACCAGACTGGTGATGAAATACGAAATCCAGCATAGTGATCTCGTTTGCTGTGTTGTATTGACATAATAATGATAATGATAATGATGATGATGATGATGATGATAATAATAATAATAATAATAATAATAATATCCCCACAATCACGTGATCAAAATTCAGACCCTTGGCAATTGACTCATATTTATGATGATTGCAGGATCACGTGATCACCTTTTGTGACCTTCGGTCAAGCAAAGTCAATGGGGAAGTCAGATTCACTTAACAACCAGGTTACTAATTTATCATTTAACAACTATGGTAGGAAAGGTAAGAAAGGTTGTAAAATGGGCAATATTATTATTATTATTATTATTATTATTATTATTATTATTATTTAGATTTGTATGCTGCCCTTCTATGAAAACCTGGGGTGCCTCACAGAATAAATATAGAAACAAAGTGTACAAAACAAATCTAATACATTAAAAAACTACAGCTAAAAACCCTATATATTACTTAATCAGACAATCCAATCATACCATGCATCACATTTATTGGTCAGGGGGGCAAGATCCAATTGCCCAGGCCTGGCGGCATAGGTGAGCCTTAATACTCTTGCAGAAGGTGAGGAGGGTGGGGGCAGTACGAATCTCTGGGGACAGCTGATTCCAGGGGACTGGGACCCCACAGAGAAGGCTCTTCCCCTAGGCCCCACCAGACGACATTGTCTGGTTGACGGGCCCTGGAGAAGGTCGACTCTGTGGGATCTAACCGGCCACTAGGATTTATGTGGCAGAAGGCAGTCCTGTAAGTAATCTGGTCCGATGCCATATAGGGCTTTGCAGTACATTGTATTGCAAAGGTCTTAGCTATCATAAATCACAGTTTTCAGGGACATTGTAACTTTGTACTGTTGTAAGGCAAAGACTTCCTGTACTTACATTGAAGTCAACTTTGAACTATGGAAGCTTACTGGATGATTATGGACCAGACATCCTCTGTCACAGGGCATGTTATTGAGAGGAAATTCTTGGAGAAGGCAGTACATCTATCTCGAAAACTAAAGGCTGCTAAAAAATCCCTCCTTGTTATTAAAAAAGCTTGAAAGCTTTTTTCTCAAGTTCCAATCCCCAGTTTAGGGCCAGCCAGCTACACTCCCACAACTTTACACCTCTACCCCCAAAATCCCCCACTAAACACCTCCTGCCTGATGAGAACTAGGCCAATCAGAGGGCCAGTCAGAGGCAGGTGAGAGCACGACTGTTTGTTTGCTTATTTATTAAATTGATATGGCCACCTATCTCAATTACATGGCACTGGGCAGCTGTCAAAACAGCAAAACAATAAAAGTCACATATAATATAAAATAGCAGCTGACCCTGCGATGATACAAAGTGGACCTTTACAATAAATAAAGCTATGAAATGGGTTTCCCCCTCCCAATAACAAGGCCTCAGGCGTGATTGCGAAAACAATTCTTTAAAGCCTCATGAAAAACCAATATCCAAAATCGATATTCAGGGGATGAGGTTTCAGAGGATGGGCACCACAACAGAAAAGGTTTTGTGATCTTGCCAGATGGCATTCCCTTGAAGTCCTGCTTCTCCTGTAAGAATAATGAGTTAGATACATCTCATTAGGGAAACATGATCTTATAATATTTGCTGATTTGGGGAAAAGACAGAAAGGCAACAATTGTAAGGAGGATGAATTTTAAAGAGGCTAAATCACTTCTTCCAGAGGTAGTATTCAACAGGTTCTTACCAGTTCTGGAGAACCAGCAAGGGAAATTTTGAGTAGTTTGGAGAGCCAATAAATATCTCCTCTGACTGGCCCCACTCCTATCTATTCCCTACTTCCCAAGTCGCAGCTAATCAGGAGGCAATGGAGATTTTACAGTATCCTTCCCCTGCTATGCCCATCAAGTCACACCAACCAAACCACACCATGCCCACCATGTCACACCCACAGAACCATTAATAAAAATGTTTGAATCCCACCATGGACTTCTTCTGGAGTAGTAGCAGTGGCTCCAGCTAGCATCATCATAGATAAAGTTAACAAAGAGCCCAGAACAGGAAGAACTAGAAGAGGTACTAGTGATAATTCTGGGAGTCAGCCCACACACCTCTTACAACTAAGGACACAGAATAAGAGAAGGAGAAGATCACTCCCTTCCAATAAATCAGATTTCATGGCATTTAGTGGCATCCCAAAATCACCAAGACAAGAATATTATAGGCCAAAGGGACCCCATATTATGGGATTATTTTAAGATGCTACTTGAAGATCCATCCATATTCTATGCAAAGCACATGCCATCAGAAAGAATGACAACGTGCCTCTTTGTACCTTGGATATCTTTTATAGACTCCTTCCAAATGCTGTTATCATCACTGATAGTGCTTGGTAGGTAGCCTAGGTTACTGATTAACAGTCTGTCACTTTCAGGTAAAAGTAGATTACTATTAAGGCATTTTCAAGCTGCCTGCAGGATGGTTATCCAAAGGCATCAGATGTGACATGCGATATCATGCAGATAAATGCTTGGAATGATCAGGCATTTGGCATGGTGAAGGAGATGAGATTCCATGACTTTCATCTAATTGTCTCTCACTATCCCCTCAAACACAAAAGCTGTTGGTACTTTTCCTGTATCAGCAGTGGGGAGAAGAAATGTTGTGAATAGAAGGCTGTTATGCTTACTGTATAGCCTCTTCATTTTGGTATTTTGATAATATTCTTATTGTCATCAACTCATCATAGACTGGTTCGGGTGAAGGATGGGGAAGGATGTCTGCTATTGTAAATTGCAGCACTACTCATGTTATAGAACAACAGGTGGGTATTTTTTCATACCAATGTGCTAGGCTGGATTCACATGAATGAAATAAATGTAGCCATGAACTACATGGCTGGCAACCAGCTTTCTCGGCAGCAAAGTTTCAACCATATTTTCATAGTTATGGACAAGTGTTAGAAGGGCAGCCCATTAGGCATAGCTTGTTCACATTTGCTGCAGTGTTCACAAATTACATCTGTTTGTGCAGGATGGGCCAACAACAAAATTATCCCAGCTGACATCAAATTTGCCACAAAGACTGCCATGAGAAAATTCTATAAAATCTCGGTTACTTTTTACTATGATTGTAAAGGGAAGGGAGATAGTAGACTAGTGCCTAAATTGAATCCCTACCTCAACATCTTATTACTTATGATGTCCCCATCTGAAGGAAGTTTACCAACCTAATGTTCAATTGGCTGTAATGTTCAAGTGGTTGTACAAAGTACAGTGATACCTCATCTTACGAACCTCTCGTCATATGAATTTTTTGAGATATGAACCTGGGGTTTAAGATTTTTTTGCCTCTTTTTCCAAACTATTTTCACCTTATGAACCTGCCGCCACCGCTGGGATGCCCCACCTCTGGACTTCTGTTGCCAGCCGAAGCGCCTGTTTTCATGCTGGTGGGATTCCCCTGAGGCTCCCCTCCATAGGAAACCCCACCTCCTGATTTTGCGATGCTGCAGGGGATCCCAGCAGGGGAATCCCACCAGCACGAAAGGTCTTGATCTTTACGCTATTCTTCAAATTGATGGCAGTAGCCTGTCTACTACTGAGATGACTGCTATCCTTAAGCATACTTAAGGTGACTGCTATCCTTAAGCATACTTAAGTCACATTCTGACTGCTATCCTTAAGCATACTTAAGTCACATTCTGAGCTAGACTTTTCCTTAATGGAATATCTCATACTAGAATGAGAAGTTCACATCACTTAAAAAAATGCATACTATCAATTTCTTTCAATTATGAGCAAACTTCTGAATTTGGCACACTCTGAAAGAGAGTGTGTGGATTTATTTAGTCCCTGGATCATCTTTGTTGCAATGCTGCATTCATTATCCCATAGCTCCTGACTCTTCCTCAGTCCCATTGCCTTGCCATTGTCTATGATCCTTCATTTAAGGACAGGGATGATCCAGCTGAGTGATATGGAGTATATTGGATTTTAGGCCCCATATATTGAGAGCACACATACTTATAATACTATTCCTGATGGCCTGGAGAGAGTAAGCCATTGCACTTTGGTAAACAGGAGTGTATTATGTATTTAATATACCTTTGAAAGAAAAACCAGTGATGTACTGGTTGTACATAGGTATGTTGTTTCTGTGTGCACAAGTACAACCGTCCTTGAGTTGACATCAGGGGTGGGTTCTAACTTATCTCGCTGCCGGTTCGCTTCCTCACGTGTCATATGGGCATGGGCGCATGCACATTGCCAAAAAACTAGCTTCTACACATGCACAGAAGCAAACCCCCCCTAGAATTGTAGCACCTACAGCGCCGCTGAAAGAGCTAGTTTGGATGGTATGATGGCTAGTCAGCCATCACTGCCAGTTTGGAGAGTGGGGGGAAATTCCCACTACCGGTTATATAGAACCGGTCCAAACTGGCAGGAACCTATCTCTGCTTGACACTCCGTTGATATGATTTCAAAACATGCTAGTACAATATTGATGTGATTAGTTTGTCAGTTAACTTTGTATCTCTGGGTGCAGCAATGGGTGAATTCTGTGCATGTTCTTGGGATACAACAATGTTCTTGGGATACAACAACATACAACATACAATGAGTATGTTCAAAGGCAAGCTTGTCCACAGAACAAAAGAACAGTATGTATGCATAGTTAGCAATCATCAATGTAATTGTTATTTTTCTCCCATTCTTCAAAGTTTTGTGCTGGGTTGATTTGATTTAGTAGGTTATTTTAGAGAGGTTTCTTTTTAAAGTTTGATATTATTATACAGTTCATTGCATTTTATTCGTTCGTTCATTCATTCATTCATTCATTCATTCATTCATTCATTCATTCATTCAACTTCTATGCCATCCAGTCCTGAAGGACTCAGGGCGGCTTACAACAATATAAAATACAAGACAATAAAAACAATTTTGTCTTTTGAATTATCTTGTCCTGTTTTTGTTTATGGAAGGAAACTTTATAGGGCATTGAAAATGCGGAAAGATAACTATGGCAAATCTGAAGTACATGTATAGGGTGATATCTTATCTTCTTGTCTGCAAGGTTAGATTCAGAACATTGATTAAATTTTATTTTTTTAAAAATGTAAATGTAACTCTCATTGTGACTAAACTAATTACATATTTTCTTGCCCGAAGGAGGTGATTACATTGTGTCTTGTGTGAGAGATCAGAAACACAGAATTAGCCTAGCTGTCTTCACATTAAAGTAATTAAGTTAGAATCCACATATGTCAGAAAGACTAGGCCTACAACTTTCACACCTGGGCTGCACAAATCCAGATGAGCAGTAGATGACAGCAAAGATTTAACATTTTATGTATTTTTTTTCAAGATATCTGATTTTTGAAGCTGTAGAGAGTTATTATGAGTAGTATTGAAACATTTGAAACTTTCTTGAAATTGGTTTTGTTGAAATGCAGAATACCCATTTCTGATTTTACTGCAAATTTCAGCCAACCTTAAAAATATGATCTGAAAATTGATAGAACCTTTGGTGTACAAGATTTGTTTCAAGCTGAAAACAATGCACTTTTTCTATTTCATACATCTCTTTAATATCTGATCACCATCACTTGTAAGCATGGATAATGATTTGGTGTGAATCCAATCAATTGTACTGTAGTTGTCTATAATTCATATTAATATGCTATAAATCAATTCATGACAATTTATAATAACCAATTTTTGAGCAAGTAAGCTTAAATGGGAAGACTACCATACGTAAAAAAAAATACACATTTATTGCTAGCATGAAATTTTAAACATGAAATTTTCATTTACATTAATAATTAACAAAGAACAATCAGACCAATTGGCTTATCTCACCTCTGTGATTTCCAGATGTGTTGAATTAAAAGTGTCATTTATTTACAACTATTTCCTCTAATTTGGTGTGTTGGTGCACTTCCAAGTATCTTGAACTGCATCTTGTTTTCATTCCACTTTAAGAACATTTAAAACTGAGTCCAAAGTAAACATATTACAATGGAGCTCGTGGGAAATCGGAGTCACTGAAATTTAGGAGCTGTATTTTTTGATACTTTGTAGCTAATATTAAAGGAATCTTAATCTGTTAACCACTGATTTTTTTTAATAAAAAAATCCAGTATCTATTCAGAGTACATTTCTTGGAGCATGTAAGTCACTTTTCTTTAGACATATAGCTAAAGAAAGTTCATTATAATATCCCTAATATTCATTATTAATTACCTCTAACAAGACATCCCCTGATAATAAGCCCAATTGGGCTTTTGGGTGCATGGCAATAAGGCCAAGTGCTTATTTCAGGGTTCAGGTATATATAAGACAGGGTCTTATTATTGGAGAAGCATGGTACTTTGGATAATAAAATCTTTGCAAGAAATAACCAAGCTCAGAGAGCACCAAGGATCTCCCTCTTTGTTTATGCCATGCCACAATGTAAGATTTAGCAATTTTCAGCTAACATTCCTTGTACCATTTGTCAACAAGAAAATACTTAGATATAATTTCCCCTCTCTGGTGTTTTTTTCAACTACTTGAATTGTTTCTCTTTCTCTGGGTTTGGCTTTATAGTAAATGTTGTGATGATGTTGGATAGATAAAAGTCTGAAGAGATTTGGGAATGTTTTTCCTTCTCTGTTTTACTGTATATAATTCCTGGCTCACCTTGTTGATTGTTTAGCTAGGTTTTCAAGGTCTGTGTGCTATTTAAAGTACAAGTGATTTTGCAAGAATTATCTAAGGTAATGTGAGTTCTTGAGCATCACAAGAGGAAACATACCATAGCATATGGATCTTTTGAGGCCTATTTTTTTTTTAAAAAGCCAGATTTTAATTTTCAATAGCTTTAATTTAGAAAAGTTCACATTGGAAACTTCTCTTAATAGCAGTTACTGAAGATAGGGATAGAAAAGATTCTATTAGGAAGGCAATATAGAAAGAAAGAAATACAGCTGCTGAGCCCTGAAGGGATTTAAAGTTGATACATTTCATCTTGAGCTCAAGCAAACTGGTAACCAGTGTGGTCTCAAAATAGTGGATGTACCGAGAGAGATCATGTAATGTCTTACAGTTGCTGGACCAGCAAAGGTCACTCAGGCACCATCTCACTTAAAACTGCAATTGCCCTCTCATTCCAGAAGGTCACTGCTCACCTAAGCTGTCATTATTACCAGAGACTTTTTATCATTTGATGCTGTGCTTCCAATCATTCATTGTGAACAATCTGTCTTTAGAGGTTGTGCAGAATGTTTCTGGCATATTTCAGGGTTGATTATCTTGCCTTTTAGAATAGCTGGTTTGCAATACAGTGGTACCTCTACCTACAAACGCCTCTACCTAAGAACTTTTCTAGACAAGAACCAGGTGTTCAAGATTTTTTTTGCCTCTTCTCAAGAACCATTTTCTACTTACAAACTCGAGCCTCTGAAACTGTACCCGGAAAAGGCAGGGAGAAGTCTCTGTGGGGCCTCTCTAGGAATCTCCTTGGAGGAACGGGGCCAGAAAAGGTGAGGAGAAGCCTCTGTTGGGCCTCTCTAGGAATCTCCTGGGAGGAAAGAGAGCTAGAAAAGATGGGAAGAAGGCTCTGTGGGACCTCTCTAGGAATCTCCCGGAAGGAAACAGGGCCGGAAAAGGCAGGGAGAAGCCTCCGTGGGGCCTCTCTAAGAATCTCCTGCGAGGTTTCCCAATCGCATACATTATTTGCTTTTACATTGATTCCTATGGGAAAAATTGCTTTTTCTTACAAACCTTTCTACATAAAAACTTAGTCACAGAATGAATTAAGTTTGTAAGTAGAGGTACCACTGTACAGAGGCATTCATTCATTTTTTTTAAAAAAATGGAGAAATATTGTCATGTTTTTCTTTTAGTGAAAAGGGCGATTCCACTGAAATAAATTAAGTGCAGAATAAATTTCTGAAGTAATAGCTGTGGTAATCAGTTGTAAGCCTTGGCTTTCATTCCTGGTAACCTTTATGAAAGGAAGATTCCCCAGATATTATTCCTAATTTACTATATTCAGGAAGATACTTATTGATCCCTTTTGGATATAACACTTTGCAATTGTGGGGAAAAAAATACAAAGTAGGAAACCCTTCTGTCGCAAGATACTTTGTAACCTGAGTCATAATTCGATGAAGGGAAAAAAGAAAGCAAAACTGAAGAGATTGCTTTCTTTCAATGCAGCTGCCTCTAATCTGTTCACATTACATAATCCATTACCCTTATTGTTATAATAAATAATTTCATTTAAATGAGAAAATAGTCCTAAATGAATAAGAGTGGCTGCAGATATACAAGTAGCAGAGAGAGCGATGCATCCAGTAATAAGTAGTGGAAAGTAAATTAATCTGAGAGAAGACAAATTGAGTTTAGCTAGTTTATGTAATTAGGTGAACAATTATTGAAAATAATGGGAAATGTAATTACTACCCAGCTTGCAGAATGATTAGGTGTTACAGTAGCAAAACTATTCTTATTAAACAGTTCAGCCGTGCAGAATTTCATTGTGGGCTGTGCTTTTGGTCATACCTCAACTGAGCTGTGATTTCTATGCATGCTTATTCAGAGGTAAGTCCTACTGTGGAAGTAAGACCTCAGAAATGGCATGAGAAATAGTGTTTGAGAACTGGAGACCAAGTCTGATTCACAGATACCAGATTCAGGGCGTTACTTTTTAAAAGAAAAGATGTCAGTTCTGAACGGACATATATTTTAGATTTTACAACGGGGAGTTATTTGTGTGTGTGTGTGCATGTGTAGGAAAGGATCAGAAATCTTTTAATATATCATCCTCCATTCTTTCTAAAGTTTACAACTTTCTATATTTGGGATTATGTAGGAAAGACCAGAGATCTGTTGACATATCAGCCTCCATTCTTTTTTTATTAAAATATTAAGTTTACACCTTATCACTTTCCATGTTGTTCTCTCATCTTTACTTTTTTTTCTCACACTTTTCCCTGAAGTAGGAGGAAAGCAGGTGTTTGCAGGAATTGCCAACTGGTGCACTGCAGCCAAATGAAGCACTTTCTTCCCTTTAAATGCAAATATATCCCTCATATACATCCATCATCAGAAAAGAGACTCTTTAGGGACAAAAATCTCTACAATTTTTGCAAGTTTCTATCAACTGGTGGCAGAGTTTATTTTCTTTCTTTTTTAATGAGGAAGAAAAAGTCAGTGTTCTGTCTTTCATCAAACAGCTCTTTTGTCTAGAAGTCTGTACTTTCTGAAAAATGTTTCCAACACTTTAGTAAAATCTGAAAAAAAGAAATTGTAAGAATCTTTTAAAAATCAAATGAGAACATCCATGGAGGTTGAAGAGTGATGGATAAAAGTATACTGGTAATCAATAGTATTACAGGATTTTTCACTGCCTTATAACAATAAAATGAACACAAAACTATTTTCCAAAAGAAGTCTGAAGGAATCAGAGAATGAGTTAGAAAAATAGAAGGAAGGTGTAAGGAGGATTTGGTATAGCATTAGTTCAAACTGTATTGCTGTAATGGACTGCGGCTGACTTTGGGTTAATATATTGTGTGAATTGAGACATGATTTTTAAGCCATAGATGATAACTTAGCATGATATGCATAGCTTAATTAATTGTGGCTAATTTAACAAAGCATAATTAAACAAGTCATAACGTAGCACTGGGAGAAATGTCAGCCTTTGTTTTTATTTGCTGTGTCTTAATTCTCATTTTTTGAACTTGGTATCCTCCAGTGATGGCATGGGGGATGTGCAGAATCCACATTTCCCAGAATTCCAAGCTAGCATGATTGTAACAAGGAGTCCTCCTAATATTTTGGCTATACAGTAAGATTGCAGTCCATGTTATTAAGCTAGCATATTCAAGGAGGTTTATTGATTAATAACAGAAGAGAAATCTTTTTCTGAGAATGGGTCACTTATAGATGGGAGATGAGAGCAGGTTTTACTGTCATATGTTGAACTCTTATTTTAGTCTCTTGCATCCAGTTCTATATTTCTTGGGGCTTCTTAACAGATGCATGTTTGTTTGTTTGTTTGTTGTGTCTCCATGGACCAAATCTTATGCTACTCCTACCTACACTTATTCAGCTTATTCTACACTTGGTTAGACTGAAGATACCATGTGCCACGCAAGCAGCATAAAGTTAATGTTATAGCTGGTTTGAACAAAGGTATTTGTGTGGTTGTTCATGCTGGAGTAGCAGCTTTTCTACAGAGAAAGAGCTAATCCTTGTTTTAGTAAGGTAACTATTTCATGTAAATTCAGATTAAGCAAGAAAAATAAAAGTGTATTTTCTCATCCTAGTGGTTAGACTGGATTTTATTCATTTTGTTGCAACATTCAACTCTTGCAATTTCCATTTCTATCTGTTTAAGGATGGGATATTTTATGGGAATAGTTTACAAAGGGGTACAATCTGAGGTTAGTTGGGGGGAAGATCAGAAGCAACATGAGAAAATATTATTTTACTGAAAGAGTAGTAGATGCTTGGAACAAACTTTCTGCAGATGTGGTTAGTAAATCCACAGTAAATGAATTAAAACATGCTTGGGATAAACATACAGCATATCCATCCTAAAATAAAATACAGGAAATAGTATAAGGGCAGACTAGATGGACCATGAGGTCTTTTTCTGCCATCAATCTTCTATGTTTCTATGTTTCTAAGTTTAATTTGATGAATGCATAAGCTTCCAGTTTGGTTATCTTATGTTCTCATTTTTATTTCTATATGCTTATAACCTGATAGCTATTATTGGAAAAAAACAGGTTTTTGATTCCAAAAACATACAAATACAACATTTATGCTTTTGTAAGAAGTTTCTTGCTTTATCTAAATAAGTAGAATAAATGTAATGCAGGACAGAGATGGATTTGTTGAATTGTGTAATTTTGGAAATGGTAAACAGCATTGTGTTAACTTGTGTTCTTCTATGTATTATATCATGCTAGACTGTTAATAATGTTTTATAAAATTTGTAGTTAGAATTTAGTGATTTGCATGGTGTTTTGGATATAGTTTCAACTACTGTAATATTCTAAATTGAAGCTATAAGATTGGCATTGAATAAATATAAAACTTAATTATTGCACAGAAATTAGGATAAAATTGCACGATCTGTTCCTGTAAATATTTGCACAAATAGTCAGTTTTTTCCAGGGTGGGGGAAAACCTTCTATATGGATACCATAAGCATTCAGTGCTAGTCAATAGATGTTGAGTATATTGCAATAATATAAGTCAATGCTCTTTCTACTGGTAATAAACTTGGGGATGCTTCTCGTGTATTTGATTTCATGAATCCACAGCAATTTTTCTTACAGTTTTAAAAAAATAAAAGTTGGGTATATTTTTATTGCAGGTTCCTTGCTTTTCCAACTTTATCCAAATGCTAATCTCTGATTATTGCCTTGATACTTTAGTTGTTTTGACCTTTTCCAAGTAAAACAATGTCAAATTTCTTTTTGAAAGATAAACATTCTCCTAACTGAGTAACACAAAAATGTAACCCTTCTTGTTTCCTGTAAATTCCCATCCTCACACCATTTTCCTCCCTTTTGGCTAATTCTCATTTATGTGATGATGTAGGAACTGGAATAGGGAAACAAAAATCCTTTCAAGGGGATGGGAGCAAATAATTGGTGAGAAAACAGGAAATATAAGTATATAAGGAGTATATAAGTGCACTGATGTGCCTATCATCCCCTGTCCAATTGCCTTTCCTTATATCATATATCATATATATTCTCTCCTTATCTCTCTCTCTCTCTCTCTCTCTCTCTCTATATATATATATATATATATATATATATATATATATATATATATATATATATATATATTTGTTTTCGTAGAACAATATATATATATATATATATTCGTAGGTTTTCACGGGTATATGTATGTAGATTGTTCTGAGTTCGGGTTTTGCCCCGTGTAATATTTTGAGTGTCTATGCGATGTTTCGGTGAAATCACATTCACCATCATCAGGCTGAAGTTTTAAGCTTCATGCTGTTGTAAATAAATATATATGTCAAATGTTTTTTTAGCTGGAATTTTAAAATTAAGGGAGACTAGGATGGTCCCATTTCGGCCTTGTTCTGGCCTCATCAGCTAGCCACACCCTTCCTTACTGGGATTTGATCCGGTGGACTCTGCCTTGTAAGGCAGAGAATTAGCAATTTGAGCTATCAGATCAGATCCCTTCCAGCTGTGTACCAGGGAGGGGCTATATGTTTTTTTTATACCGGGGTGATTCGACATAAAAAAACATACATATATAATCTTTCCCTATCTCTTATGTCATATATATATTCTCTCCCTCCCATCTACTTCTCTTCTTTTTTACTTTCTATCTTTATATATATTACTTAATGTCTATTCTCTTCCATATGTATTGTATATTGGACAAAGAATAAATTAAAATAAAATAAAATAAAATAAAATAAAGTTCAGGAATGCTTTGGCATTGCTGCATAAATAAAAGACAGAGTAACTAATGTTCATATTTTTTGTCTACTTATGGTTCCATTATGGGCATCTTGACTAAACACTGGTATATATACATAATGTATGTTGGTGAATATATATGAAGGTCAAAATACATACATGTCACTTTTCTGCCGTTTGTCAGAAATAATGTAGGGTCTCCTGATTGAGTGGGAAGTTGGACTAGATTAGTAATGGTGAACCTTTTTCTTCTGGCATGCCAAAAATGTGAGGGTGTGCAGGTTAGCATGCTTGTGCCACTATGCAACTCCCCCATGTGTGCCACATTGTGCATGCATGCATCCCCGCGCAAGAAACCCCTGTAGGGCCATTTTTCAGGCATCCCTGAAACCTCCGGAGTTCGAAAAATGGCCCAATGAGCAAACCGGACATTTTTTTTGCATTCTGGAGGCTTCCCTGATGCCTCTGAAGGGCAAAAACGGCCTTCCCCAAGGTCAAAAATCAGCATGTGTGCACTGGAGCTGACACAAGGCAATGCCTTGAATGCCATCATATTTGGCTCTGTGTGCCATAGGCTCACCATCACATGACTAGATAATCCTCCTAGGTTAACCTATGGCTCCATGTGCCGTTAACATCACAGGATTAGATGATCTATAAGGTCCCTTCGAAATCTATTCATCTGTAAATTTCACAAGGTGCAATGTTAACATGCTTTGTATTGACTAAAAGCTCTTCATCTCTACACAACAAAAACAGCAACAGTAACAACAGAGTTGGAAGGGACCTTGGAGGTCTTCTAGTCCAACCCCCTGCTTAGGCAGGAAACCCTACACCACTTCAGACAAATGGTTATCCAACATTTTCTTTAAAACTTCCATTGTTGGAGCATTCACAATTTCTGGAGGCAAGCTATTTCACTGGTTAATTGTTCTAACTGTCAGGATTTTTTTCCTTAATTCTAAGTTGCCTCTCTCCTTCATTAGTTTCCACCCATTGCTTCTTGTTCTACCCTCAGGTGCTTAGGAGAATAGGTTGACTCCCTCTTCTTTGTGGCAACCCCTGAGATATTTGAACACTGCCATCATGTCTCTTCTTATCCTTCTTTTCATTAAACTAGACATTCCCAGTTCCTGCAACCGTTTTTCATATGTTTTAGCCTCCAGTCCCCTAATCATCTTTGTTGCTCTTCTCTGTACTCTTTCTAGAGTCTCAACATCCTTTTTGCATCGTGGCGAGAATGCAGTATTCCAAGTGAGGCATTACCAAGGCATTATAAAGTGGTATGATCACTTTGCATGATCTTGGTTCTGTTAATGCAGCCTAGAACTGTGTTGGCTTTTTTGGCAGCTGCTGCACACTGCTGGCTCACATAATATGGTTGTCCACTAGGACTCCAAGATCCCTCTCACAATTACTACAGTTGTGCAATGTACCACATGTACCGTACATGTGCATTTTGTTTTTCTTGTCTAAATGTAGAACATTACAATTTTAGCTATTCCTTCCTGTTTGGTATCATCTGCAAATTTGATGAGTTTCCTGTCTATCCCTTTGTCCAAGTCATTGATGAAGATGTTGAAGAGTACTGGGCCTAAAACAGAGTCTTGTTGCCTCTTTATCTCTTATCTAAACAAGCTTTTCCATGGAATTATATGTCAAAAACTCACCCCTTTTTAAACTGAATGAATGTAAAATGAAGTCAGTTTCATGCCTTTCCTGATGCAATTAGTGTATATTCAGAACCTTTTAATATAGGGTTAGATGCCCTGGGTTACATCTGAAGTGTAACACTAGCACTTAGACTTACATGCCACTTCACAATGCTTTACAGAGGTGTCTAAGCTGTTTACAGAGTCTGCATATTTTCCCCAACAATCTGGTTCCTTATTTTACCGACCTTGGAAGGATGGAAGTCTGAGTTAACCATAAGCCTGGTGAGAATCTAACTGTTGGAAGTTGGCAGAATTAGCCTGCAATACTGCATTACACCACAACAGCTCTTAAAATCTAATGGATCAATATTCTTACCAAGCAACAAAACTTATCTCTTAAAAAATATATAAAGAGTTATATAGGATTCCCCACATTTTGATTGCCTTGACTTCAGTGCACACAATCATATAAAGTTACACTGAAAGAAGGAAAAATAACAGTCTAATAGCAAGGAATATCCCATTGAACATTCTGCCCCTGAATTCCTAAGAATCTGTAAAGGCCCTGGATATAGCTGTGTAATCCAGAGAAGGTGCAGGCATGCAGGAGAAGTTGGAAAGTCCAAAAGGGAACATATATTTTCAATGTAATAGCAATAACACTTAGACTTATATACTGTTTTACAGTACTTTACAGCCCTTTCTAAGAGGTTTACAGAATCAGCATATTGTCCTTAATAATCTGCGTTCTCATTTTAACAACCTTGTAAGTAGGGGAGGCTGAGTCAACCTTGAGTCGGTGAGAATCGAACTACTAAACTGCTGGCAGCCAACAGTCAGCAGAAGTAGCCTGCATTGCTGCAGTCTAACCACTGTTGGTAATAGTTGATTGAGTAGAGCATGAGTGTCAAACTGGTGGCCTGGATATATCACATGCAGGCCACACCCACCCCAGCTCTGGAAAGGGGGAAAAAAAGTCATGAAACATCAAGTGACATCAACGTGACATGTCAGGTTTGACACCTGTAGAGTGAACACTCTAAGTAGACAACATTAGGTAGATAAAATTCATTTTTGATAAGAAGTTCCAAATAATTGGTATTGGGTTTATACTGTTTTGATACTGTAAGTCTTTCCAGCATTATAGCACTAAATGTATAGTTACAGCCTATGCCTACGCAGTTATATTTTCAGAGAGATGATATTAAATACAATTTGGCATTGACTTCTTCCAAGCCATGTGGAATTCTTTATTCTACTTTTTACTTCCAGTGGGAAGAATTTATCAGGCAGCATTTCTTTTCTTTGATGTTTAATTGTTTCTAGAGAACTGAAAATTGACAGCAAATAATGTCCCCCCCTTTTTTAATTAATAAATAAACTATTTTTCAAAAAAAAAATGTAATAATGACCTTTGTTTTGTTTTGATCTGCTGTTCGTCACCCTAGCCAATTGTTTTATGTTGTGCTATCTGTGTAAAGCATTGTGTACTAATAACCAGGTCCTTGCAATATGCCTTGATTGATAAAAGATTGATTGATTGCCAAGAGAGAGAACTCTTGGTAAATATTAGTTATTTCCCTCTTTCTCCCATGCTTTTACTTGTTTTCTATAATTTCTTGTACTCTGAGGGCAAACTGATGATGGGAGAGAAAGTGAATGCTATCTCTGTAACACTGAACAAATCACAAAAGACATAAAATCTTGCAAGCAAATGAGATATTTGCATTCAATAAATTGGCTTAGAAATAAGATGACAGGAAGAAATGAGACCATAGTTTGTCAGTTCATTTTATAAAAAAACTTCAGGAATCTGATAGTTGAAGTGAAAATATGTTAGATTGACCTGAAAGTTGAATAACAATCTTGCCTAGTTGTTGTTGTGGTTCAGCCTGAGGCTGCTCAGGGACCGGCTGTGTCTCTGCTGGCTCCATGCCCAGAGGAGGATGACAGCGAAGAGGAGGGGGCTGAGCAGTCGGACGGGGGAGAGGAAAGTCAGGAATAGGACGAAGGAGAACAGCATGAGAGCCTGGGGGGGGGGCTCTCCCCAGCCAGTAGCTTGGAGTCATTAGGTGATGGAGCACAAGCCGTCATTGACATGCGACAGAGACGTTCAGATCAACGAAAGGAGCAATTAAAGAAGTATTATCAGCACTGAATTAGGAACAGCTGGCCTTGGGTGTGGTCCTCCTTAGCAGGGTTTAAAAGGCAGGCAAGCCTTTGAAGCCATGTGGAGTGTTATCAGTTGGAGTTATGGTGTGCTGCTTTGTTCTCGGCGTCTCTGTTCCTGGCTTGTGGCCCAGCAGTTTGGAAGACCCGTGGGAGGTGTAGGTCTGCTATCTACAGCCTCGTCTTGGCAGCAAGAATCCTGCATTGCTGCATGGACTTTTGCCTTGGTGGATATATTTGAAGATACAGCATTTTCCTGTTTGTAAGGACATTTTCTGTTACCTGTGTTTTTCTTGAATTTTATAAACTGCTTTGCCTTTTACCGGTGTGTCTGGCTTCTCTTTTTGGGTTGGTCTTGGCTTCCGGAGTGACCCAGACAGAACAGTTGTTGTCCTAGCATACAACATCTACATCACCCTCAACTCAATTTGAATCAGAATATGCAATAATATTAGACTCTTCCATGCCCCATAAGTCTCTCCTCAAATCCTTTGATGCTCCTGATGGCCTGATCCCTATTCCTGAATCTGCAAGATTTGCTGTTGATTGGCAGCAAATCACCAATTCAATCCTAGAAAAGAATGGTTTTGCACTTGCAGCTGCTTGTTACTGTGATCTCTCCTTTGGCTATGCTCTCCACAATATAATCAGAAAAGGAACATTTTGGAAGAGCAAGGATTCCTTCTAGTCAGTGCCAGGATTTGACTGCTTATGTGCTATAATAAAAAGGGACCTGCAGTCTATTGCAGCTGATAGCTGAACAGACTAGTGTTTCTTTAATCAGCTTTCGGTGACAATAATAAATGAAACAGTTTATATCCTCTTCCTGGAGTTCATGCGTAAGCAGCACTTTCTGGAAGATAGTTCTAAGTAATTAACTTTTTTCCCCCCACACAAGATTAGAAAATTCCAATCCATACTCCTTTCCTTTGGGAAATAATAAACAATTCTCTTTATTTTAATTGTGCTGAATGGAAAATAGACTCAAAGTTTTCTAGGTATTATTCTGGTTAGACAAAACTTTTTCTTTTAAGTCAACTGCTAAATAAATATTCATGACTGATTCTTTGTATGTTTATGCATTAGAGTGTCATTGGTCTGAATCCTTTATATTATATGGATAACATTGTTTGAAAAATACTCAGAAGATCAATTTTTAATGATTGAGCCTAGATCACAGGAATCTGGCCCTTGGCACTTAGGGAATCATAATTAAATGGGAGTGAATGTTACATTCAAATTGTGTAGTTAAAAAATTATTTTCTTTACTTTGCTGTGACACAGCTGTTGACTACTCCAAAACTGGATGAGTAATCTTAATCATAAGGTTTAGTTAGGAACAGCACAACATAATATCAGGCTTATGTAAATACAGCGTCAGAAACAGGTGCTTGGATATCACACTAAATAACTAGTTGATTATCAGGTAGTTGCCCTAAGAAAGGGTTGATTACTTTCTCTTATAGCAGAGGTCTTCAAACTTTGCAACAGCTGAATTCTGGGAGTTGAAGTCCACAAATCTTAAGGTTGCCAACTTTGGGGAGCCCTATCTTATAGTATTTGGCAAAATTGCTGCATAGAACATTTTTTCTGAATTAGTTTTGAACCAGTCTAATGGTGAACTTGTGAACTAGAAACTCATGCTACTAGCACAAAGAGTGTGGCGAAGAGAAAAAGAAACATAATGTGTGCTGAGTCATAGTTTTGTTTGCAATTCCCATGGCTCCCTATTATTTACTGGAAGTTTGAGGTATCCTTCAGAATTATGGAGAATGTGCTATTTTTTCTTTGCGGAGGTGAGCTAGAGTGAGCAACGGTTGTCTATTTGACTTTAGTCTTCGGAGTCATATACTATTCCAGTGTTTCAGATACTTCAATAAAACAATGATCCTTCCTGAGCATGAAAAGTTCATTGTCCAGCTTGCGTAGAACATTCTGACTGGTCTTAACGGATGCACTACTAAATTTGGCATTTTCCATGTTGCATTTCCTAATGCTTGAGAGGATTATTGTATTGCTGGATGAGCAAAGACATACAGGTAATCCTCAATTTATGACCACAACGGAGCCCCAGATTTCCATTGGTAAGTGAGACAGTTGTTAAGTGAATTTTGCCCCATGTAATAATAATACACTGTGGGGAAGAGAAAACAAAGCTGATTACTAAGAAAAACTATCTGGAAAGAATTCTGTAAATATAAAGCATACTAAGCAGTAGTCCGTGATCAGGAAGTATCAGTTCAGATACTGTTACTAGACAACATGAACCTCTCTGTGTAATATTCCATGAAATTTTCCAGACATCTGCTTTGTGTCCCTTTACCATATCTGAGCCATATGGAGGAATTCCATAGTGTCATTTCTAAACAGGAAAAGTCTGATCACAGTGGATCAGTTAAGCCTGGAGAAAGCAAGGTCTGGAACTCAACAAGCTTGGCAAAATCAGGCAGGGATGCAAAGGAAATTAAAACCTTGGACGATAAGGATGCTGTCTCACATTGCTGAGCTGCAATTCCCAGCATCCCTCTCTGTCGTTTAAGCATCTGGAAGTTGTTTGTCAGCAGTAGCGGAGACCTTGACACTTGCTCCAAGCTGAAGCCAGACACCTACGGTCTTGTCTATGTTTAATGTTATTCCTTCTGGAGAAGCTCTTATGACAGTTTAAACACAAGTATCCTGGTTTTACTGTTTATTTGTTTTATACTTTGTCTTTCTGCAAACAGAATTTTTGCAAAAGTAAGAATATATATATATATATTGAGATATTGCTATGGGCTCAACTTCTGTGCTGGAAATAAAGTAACTGGAGAAGCCTTGAATGAACTATTATTCCTCTGAGAAAGCAGCCTGAACAAAGCTAATTTCTGTGCCCTTATTAAACTCAATTAGCAATGAAGTTTAATAAACTGAAATATTTTAGTTATGCTTGATCAGCATAACTAAAATATTAAACTGAGCTAAAATATTAAACTGAGTGTCTAATTATGACATATAATAGTGAGTCAATAACTGCCTGCGTTATGTCCAGCTTTTATAAAAAACATTAATGTGATTTCTGAAAATTAACTTTTTTTAAAAAAACCCTCAACTTTATGAATTTTGATTTTTTTTTTCATAGACATCACTGGAAATTTATCTATCACTCTGTTTGCCTGAAGAAAATATCATTCTATCACATAACCAGTGTTTAAAAAATAATAGTTTTATATTGAACCTCAACAACTGAGTTTCATGAAAAAATGAAGAAAATTGGTCTGTGCTGTTACACTAGCCTATGTTGTTGGCTCCTATAGATTCAATATATGGTACGATGAGATTGGAAAGAATGCGCTTAGTTTGTGGAAGAACATAGTTTAATGACAGACGGAGAGTTTTATTTAATTCCTTATTAAATTTGTATGCCACCCCTTTCACCCATAAGCTGACAATGCAACGAATATCTGCTACTTTGGCTTTTTGATTGTATTGAAAAGCAGACAGACAGCTTTTTGGAAATGAAAGTCCAGAACTGAAAACTGAACTTTTGCAAGTGTATATACCTGACATATCTACTAGTTGGATCAAAAGAACTACATAAATTTACACCTAACCCTTAAATGACTACAAGGATGCCATAATATCGTGGGAACTCATATAAAAAATTACTATGACAAGATAAAAGCATTCATTGTTCAGGAGACAATTCCTTTGCTATTTTCTATGCTAGATTAAATTTGCATAATTTGAATGTAATCTATACATTTGTATAAGGAGACATTAGGGCAATTCTTTACTTTTTGAACAATCCTATTTCATACCCAAATTGTAGAAGAGATTAGAGAATTATCAGTTTCAACATCACTGCTGTGAGCCGCCCCGAGTCTACGGAGAGGGGCGGCATACAAATTAAGTAAGTAAGTAAGTAAGTAAGTAAGTAAGTAAGTAAGTAAGTAAGTAAGTAAGTAAATAAATTGCATTATAATGGTTATTTTTAATTTCTAGCATTTGGCCTTATCCTATGTGATTAATTTATTCACCAGGTACTTCAATAAAACACTGCTTGCTTTATATAAATTAGCATCTTGATTGTATACAGGCAGGTATTTAACAAATGCTATGAGAAAAAGGAATGAGTGATAATCTCCTTTTACTAAAGAGACTGTCCATTGGGGAGGTCCAAACATGCTTTATATCGATGAATAAAACAAATAGTTTAGATTAATTGATCCTGTCTTCAATTGCCTTCTGCACCATAGGTACTGAGAGCTAAAACGGAAGATAAAGCTATACTAAGTTAGAAATGTTAATTTCGGTTGGATACACTATTTTTAATTAGAATTAGATAAATAATTTAATTAGATAACTAAATTGTAGAATTCTTTCAAATCTTCTTGGGGATTTTTTGTTATACTATATATGTATCTGATAAACCATGATATAATATTATTTCAAAATGTATTTCATTTCAAGAATGAAATATTCAATAGATAAAATACAATTCTTAGCAGAGCTCTGGTCTGTGTCGTCCTGTTACCATCCTTCCTCCTAATAACATCCTACCCTTGAGATTAAAAATTCCCTTTCAGTGTCAGTGGTTGTGTATATATTTAGTGAAATAAACCATGAGCAATTACTTGACCAGAATTGAAGAATCAAGGAAGCAGACAGGAATCTACAGTCTTGCCTCCAACTCTGGAAAAACTGTGTGCTCCACTTCTAATTCCACTTCACATATGCAACAGCAGAAAAGAAATGTACTGTGTTAATTCTGCCATTTAAGAAAAAGAATCCTTGACTAGGAGTTATTTTTAGATGAAAAATGATAAAATAAAAATAAAAGTAAATTCTTAAAGGGGGCTTCAGACTAGCCTTTTTAGAATTGCCATGAAAGTGAAACTGAAATGGAAATGGTGAAAATGTAATTTAATGGTGAAAAAAGTAAGGTTCTACATTCAGGCAAGAAAAACCAAATACAGTGGTACCTCAAGATACGAACCCCTCGTCTTACGAACAACTAGTGATACGAACTGCGCGGCTTCGGGAGACAGCTGGGAAGCCGCGCGGCTGTTTTAAAAGGTGACAGCCGGGCTGGGGGGCTTCCCAGCAACCTCCCGAACCGAACCTGGGGTTCAGAAAAATTTTGCCTCTTCTTACGAACTTTTTTCGAGTTACGAACCGGCATTCGGAGACTTCTGGGAAGCCGCACGGCTGTTTTAAAAGGTGACAGCCGGGCGGCGGGGCTTCCCAGAAGCCTCCCGAACACCGGTTCGTAACTCGAAAAAAGTTCGTAAGAAGAGGCAAAATTTTTCTGAACCCCAGGTTCGGTTCAGGAGGTTGCTGGGAAGCCCCCCAGCCCGGCTGTCACCTTTTAAAACAGCCGTGCGGCTTCCCAGCTGTCTCCCGAAGCCGAACGTGGAAGTTCGGCTTTGGCGTTCGGCTTCAGGAGACTGCTGGGAAGCGGTGCGGCTGTTTTAAAAGGTCGCAGCCAGCCTGGGGGGCTTCCCAGCACCCCCCGAACCCGGGTTTGGGGTTCGGGGGGGGGTGCTGGGAAGCCCCCCAGGCCGGCTGCGACCTTTTAAAACAGCCGTGCCGCTTCCCAGCTGTCTCCTGAAGCCGAACGCCAAAGCCGAACTTCCGTGTTCGGCATTCGGAGACAGCTGGGAAGCGGCGCGGCTGTTTTAAAAGGTCGCAGCCGGCCTGGGGGGCTTCCCAGCAACCCCCCGAACCCGGGTTCAGGGGGGTGCTGGGAAGCCCCCCAGGCCGGCTGTCACCTTTTAAAACAGCCGCGCCGCTTCCCAGCAGTCGCCGAAAGCCGTTTTTTTGCGGGGGTTTTTTGGTTGCACGGATTAATTGACTTTACATTGTTTCCTATGGGAAACAATGTTTCGTCTTACAAACCTTTCGTCTTACGAACCTCCTCCTTGCACCAATTAAGTTCGTATCATGAGGTATTACTGTACACAGACACAAGTATAACTGGTACCTCCCCCAATAGCAGTAACTGTGAGAGAAATCTTGAATGGACAATCACTTAAATATGAGCCATCTGCAGCTGCCAAAAAATCCAACACGGTTCTAGGCTGCATAAACAGAAGGATAGAATCAAGATCTCATGAAGTTGCAGAAACTGGGTATGTCTAGTTTAATGAAAAGAAGGACCAGGGAGACATATCAGTGTTCCAATATGTCTGGGACAGCCACAAAGAAGAGGGAGACATGCTATTCTCCAAAGCACCTGAGAGTAGGACAAGAAGCAATGAGTGGAAACTAATCAAGGAGAGAAGCAACTTAGAAATAAAGAGAAAATTCCTGACAGTTAGAACAATTGATCAGTGGAATGGCTTGCCTCCAGAAGTTGTGAATGCTCCAACACTGGATGTTTTTAAGAAGATATTGGATAACCATTTGTCTGAAGTGTTTTCCAGGCTAAACAGGGGTTGGACTAGAAGACCTTCAAGGTCCCTTCCAACTCTGTTGTTAAGATATCAATCGAGGAGAGGGAGCAAAATGATTTAATATTAAGAACTGTTTTTTGCCCTTCCCAGGCTTCAGGAAAGCCTCCCAGATCCTGCAATATACAAAAAATGCCCCAACAGCCCAATTTTTCCCCTTGTCCAGGCTTCAGGAAGTTTTCCTGAATGGCCCAACTGGAAGTTCGGAAATGAGGCTGTTTTCACCCAGGCTTCAGAAAAGGCCTCCTGAAGCCTGGGAAAAGTGAAAAACAGCCCAATGGCCCAACTATAAGTTGATTTCCAAACTTCCGATAGGCCAGTTGGGTCTGGTTTTTGCTATCCAGAGGCTTTCCCGAACCCTGGAGAGGACGAAAATGGCCTCTCCCCACCCTCCAGAAAGCCAAAAATTAGCTGGCCAGTGCACACATGCGTACTGAAGCTGACATAGGGCAATGGCTTGTGTGCCCTCAGATATGGCTCTGTATACCAGCTGTGGCATGTGTGGCATAGGTTCACCATCACGGATATAGGGTTTCCTGCCTGAGCAAGGGGCTAGTCTAAAAGACCTCCAATGTCCCTTCCAACCATCCCTATCCCTATCCCTATCCCTATCCCTATCCCTATCCCTATCCCTATCCCTATCCCTATCCCTATCCCTATCCCTATCCCTACCCCTATCTCTATTTCCGGTCCATTCAATTCGATTCAGTTTGATTCCATCTATGACTATCTGTGTTTACCTGAATGAAATATTCTGCCACTGGCTACTCCAGAGTGACATTGAGTGGTACATTATGACCATAAACACATGATATTTACATTTCAGCCCTTTTTTATGAGATAAGTTTATGAATATTCTTAGTGTCTCACCTAGTTCAGAATTATGATGGAACCTAGAAAATGTATCGGGTACCCAAAGATCTTAGTTTGACTATATAGGGCATCAGTCAAATTGCACTGAAACCAAAGAGCTTCCATTTTTGAGATTGGTTGGGAAGATTGTTGATACTTGCTGATGTTGGGCTTTCTATGGAAAACAGTAAAGAAAATGTGGAGGGAGTAATACTTTCAATAAAGTACGGTAAAACAAATGCTGGATTGATGGATCTCATAGTTTAATTCCTCACCTCCTGATCTCCAAGCTCGATTGCTTCCTTAGAGTCAGAAAGGAGACTACCAGAGTATAAGGTCAATTGATATTACTTGTTACATAATTGCTGCATTTTGGGAAGGTAGCAGCTCTCTAGAGTCTTTTTCTCTTGAATGTTTTCACTTCCTGAGGACTTGGATGATAAAATGGCAACTTCCTAGAAGTACTAATCTGAATGAGAAAAAATTTAAGGCAGATAGTAGAACTTACTGTAATGATTAGAAACAGATTGATTCTCTAATGGAGAGCCTTTATTTAGAAGTAAATTGGGTCCAAACTGATGCTCATTCAAGTATAGTTTATAGCCAATATTTTCAGTTTTATAAAATGTAGTCATAGAAACAGCAAACTAAAGATGGAAATCAGCTGTGTATGTGAGAATGGAAGCCTCCTAAAGTTTTTAAACAGAGGGGGAGGGGGGAGAGAGAGAGAGAGAGAGTAGTTTTCTGACTGCTGAAGGAAAAAGAAAAAAGTTATTTTTCTTTTCTTTTTCTAAGTGAATATTGAGATTATTAGCAGAATAACAATATTGAATAAAAGGATTGCAATTCTTCTTTCTCTACCTTATAACTTTTTTTTAGTTTAGTCTCCATCCTTAATGTTCCTTTGTTGCTTTTGAATTTAAAACCTGGAAAAGCTTGTTCACCCTTCTTTTTAATTTTAGGGTTGTGCTTCTGCACTGCAAGGATGATAGTGGCACTGTATCTCAATGATTTCTTTTCTCCCTAGCAATTATATTCCATAAATACTCCCTTTATTAAAGATCCAAGATGTAGGATTGCAAGGATAAGAATAGGTTTACGCATTGGTATAATGTGTTTGGTTATGAATTAGTATACTGTGTGAATTTTGCCACTGTTCTTTATAAACCATATTTTTTTATCTCATCAGAAAGTCTAAGCAGAATTTCCTCTCATTTCCCAATGGAAAAATATGGCAATATGTCTAATGAACTCACAATTTGATTTTAAACAACCTAGTAGTGGTAGTGCTCATCATTCCTTTCAAGGTAAAATGAACTACATGGCTGCTGTTGGATAGAGGTCATCAAGATTTTTGTTGTAAACCCAATGAAGCTGCTGCTGAAGATCTAGCAGTAAGCATTGCTCTTTTCTCTTTATGCCTTATTTAGCAAATTTGCCTGTTAGGTGAATGACACAATGCATGTGTCATTCTCAGCTTTTGTGTCTTGTGTAGTGAGCCCCCTTATCTCCATGGAGGAAGATGTTTGACTTATACACTTGGTTGATGATGGAAAGTTGGAGATGCTGGCAGTACAATTGAATCTGCCATTTGTTAGTTCACAGGCAGCTAAGCACCCCGATCCTTCTGTTTCTGCATTACCAGACTTGTCACAGTGTCAGAAAGTTTCCAGAATAATAAGACAAGTGGGTCTGTCTTTCTTCATTGTTCCTATGTTATTCCCCCAATGATTTTTTAATGTGAAGATAATGACTGAATTAGTAAGAAAGAAAGGAAATGAACTGCACTCCAAGGAATTTGTTATTTTGATCAATGGAATAATTCATTTGATCTGTGAACAACAACTGGAGAGGAGGCAGACTGAAGGAAAGGAAGTCTTATGGATAGCTTATGTTCTCTCAGAAGGTTGAATTTCTTATGCAAATATAAGTGATAGACAGATGGCAGGTTTTTAACTGCATGTTTAATGGAGGTGTCACCAGCTCCAAGATAGTTTTGTAATGCAGAAACTCAATTGATTTTAAAAGAAATCCGAATAGGTTCATCAATCTGTTACACTTTGAAATTGTAGACATCACTAACTGATGAATATGCTTAACTAATCTTGAAAGGAATTGTCAACTATTAGAATTAAATTCACACCGGATTTTAAAATAAGTATAAATCAGTATTGGAATTAGGCATGTGTTCATTATTTCAGTATTCACTCTTAATTAATTCTTTTGTTTTGTTTTAATTAAAGTATCAACAGCGAAATTAGAAATAAAATGATAATCAAAGATGCATGATGTAATGTCAGTATTCTTCTTCCATAAAGCTGATTTAAAAATTTGAGGGATGATTTTTTTTTCTTTTTGAAAGGCTCCTTGATTTTTCAGGTTTGAATGGGATGTATCATTTGAGGGTATTCTGGTGTTAAAGATGTCATATTAATCATATTCATCTAGAGTTTATGTTTTGTGTTTTTAATTTGTAAATAATTGAACCACAAAATTAATAGTTTTTGGATCCATACTTTGTATCTAGAAAGTTACAAAATGTAGTTTATATTTAGTTTAAATAAATCAAATGAAGTACATAACAACAACCAAGTTGAATTAAAAGATTACAAGAAATGTATGAAAACTAGTTAATCTTGAAAACAGAAACAGAATTTAATTAGAGAAAAAATCAATGTGAACTTAAAAATAATTAAAGTCCAGCTCAGCTAGGCTATGCATCTTTGTGGTTTGATTTTAACTTTGCAAAGTGATCTCACATGAGTAATACTTGAATATTATTTCATTTTTCCATCAGAGCTTTGACATATTATACACCTACAACTGCCTAAGTAATTTCTATTTTTTATTATTATTATTATTATTATTATTATTATTATTATTATTATTATTATTATTTAGATTTATATGCCACCCCTCTCCGAAGACTCAGAGCGGCTCACAACAGGAATACAAAATACAAATCCAATTATTAAAAAAAGCAAAACAGTTAAAAACCCTTGGTTAAAAACAATCATACAACCCAAACAAACCATACATAAAACAGAGCGGCTGAGGGAAATCAATTTCACCATGCCTGGTGGCAGAGGTGGGTTTTTAGGAGTTTGCAAATGGCAAGGAGGGTGGGGGCAATCCTGATCTCCGGGGGGAATTGATTCCAGAGGGTTGGGGCTGCCACAGAGAAGGCTCTTCCCCTGGGTCCCGCCAGACAGCATTGTTTTGTCGATGGGACCCAGAGAAGGCCAACTCTGTGGGACCTAATCAGTTGCTGGGATTCATGCGGCAGAAGGCGGTCCCGAAGTTATTCTGGTTGTTTTTTGGACATTTCCCCTTCTCTGTAATGGTATGCATTTGTTAGGTCTTGAAGATGAAAACATTTTGCCATTTCTATATTTGTGTCTGGTTCCACATTCAGAGAAACTATATACAGTGATACCTCGTCTTACAAACTTAATTGGTTCTGGGATGAGGTTCTTAAGGTGAAAAGTTTGTAAGACGAAACAATGTTTCCCATAGGAATCAATGGAAAAGCGATTAATGCGTGCAAGCCCAAAATTCACCCCTTTTGCCAGCCGAAGTGCCTGTTTTTGCGCTGCTGGTATTCCCCTGAGGCTCCCCTCCATGGGAAGCCCCACCTCTGGACTTCTGTGTTTTTGTGATGCTACAAGGGAATCCCAGTAGAGGAATCCCAGCATCACAAAAACGAGCGCTTCGCTGGCAACGGAAGTCCGGAGGTGGGGTTTCCCATGGAGGGGAGCCTCAGGGGAATCCTAGCAGCGCAAAAACGGGTGCTTTGCTGGCAACGGAAGTCCGAGGCGGGGCATCCTGTCGGCGGCGGGGGGTTTGTAAGGTGAAAATAGTTTGTAAGAAGAGGCAAAAAAATCTTAAACCCTGGGTTTGTATCTCGAAAAGTTTGTATGACAAGGCGTTTGTAAGATGAGGTATCACTGTATATATTGTTGATGTATTGATTTTTCCCAATCTCTGTTATGTCATTGTACTTATTTGGTTTAGTGTAGCAATTGTATTTTTTCTATTACTATAATAAGTGCCACATAGAAACTTCTACAAAAGCTGACTGGTTTATTTTTTAAATGCTTTATTTATACAGAATTCTACCTGCACATCTGTAGTCCAAGAGTAACACAAGCAAATTATCTGATATAGAAACCATTCAGAAACTATAATGTCAAAAAATGCCTTCCATGAAACCCCAGTATTTAAAACTCCCACTTCCTCTGGGGATTTTTACCCATTATATAATATACAATGTCCCTCAACCTGAAGATATATTTAATTCCTTAATTCCAAATAGTTACACATTATGACAGCACCAAGAAAAATAATCCCATATCCACATAGCTACAAATAAAAAAAGAAATGTCTAGTTAAGTTGAAAACGTTAAGCTCGCAGTGGTGTCCAGTTAGTTTAAGAGTGGTTAGAAAGTGCAGTTCTCATTTGGAAAAATAATAGATATAGGAAATGATCAGGCTGAGGGGTAAAACATGTCATCAGTCTCAAGCCGCTTTGCGGCCACAAGAAATCTAAGTTCAACCCACTTCAAATTCCATTCACCTTATCTACTGCTTATTTGCTTTGACTCTTCCCTACTGGTTCGGAAGTGCGCATGCCACCATCACACACACTTTTCACTCTGTGAATGCTCAGAAGGCTTTGCACATCTGCAAAAGGTTAAAAAAAGAAAATGGCGATGTCGGGGCAGGTGGAAGGAGCCTCGCGTTGCTGCTGCTACCAGTTCTCTGAATCATGTTTCTCCCTAGTTTACACAAGGAAAAAAGGAATGAGAGTAAGAATTCAAACTTGGAAGATTCTGTTACTATAACTTCACAGTAAAAATAATATTGGTCCCCATGACTTTGGCTTCCTGGTCTGGCTTGCCTTGATTTGCTGACAATGAATAGCATTCAATTTGATTAGCTAATTTTATTAGCTAGTTATTTATGTTTTTTAAAACAATCAAGTAAAATCATACCTTCTACCTTTGATCTCATAACTGTCCTGAAAGATTATAAATGACCAATATCCATCCAATGATTTACAATGTTAAGCAGAAAATGCTTATAATGTTATAGAGCTTTCTTAATAATGAACTCACTTTCCTTCTTTTATCTAATTTATGTTTCCATTATTTGTTGTTTCCGTTTTAAGAAGGGAGGACTCAGACCATCTTTAGCAATCCTATAAAATGAACATCTGAAATGATCACATCATCATATGAGGTGCCTAAAGTATGTGGCAGTTTCTTGATAAAATAAAAGGTAAAAATAACAGGTACATTAGCCTGAAGGCATTTCTGACATGGCTTATATAATATTCATAAAATGCATCCATGTTCTGCTTTCACGGCACATTCTTTCTGAGGATAAAGATTTCATAATCAAAGCACAGTTGTATCTCAGTTCCTATTCTTATTAGCTCTGTTAAGTTTACATACACCAGGAGCAGGAAATTGCAGGCTACATAAAGTTTTCTGTGCCTTCCCTGTACTTGTCGGAATTCTCTGGTGCAGTTTGGCAGCAAAATCAGTGCTGTTTTTAAATTATTTGCAGCATTTCATATTTTAAACCTGTTTGGTTGATGTCTAATGTGAATGCTCCTGAACTCAGGGCATATCTAGTATATCTTCTGGCTGTTGTGGACCCTCCACCGTGTCATTCAGAGATCAAGAGTAGCCTTTAGTTCCCCGCTCTAAAGAAAATAATTCCTACCTCCACTTTATAGTAATTTGTACATCATGGCCATAGGCTGATCCGAACTGTGAAAAGTACTACAAATCCATTATAGAACTGATGCTATTAGCTCTCTTTTTGTCATTTCTTTTTCTAGCACTCTAGGCTGATGTAATAATATTCCTTTCCTATATCACTGAACATTGATCAAGAATGTTAAAAGATATATGAAGGACAGTATAGGTCAGTGATGGTGAACCTATGGCACGAGTGCCACAGGTGGCACGTGGAGCCATATGTACCAGCACGTGAGCCATTGCCCTAGCTCATGTATGTGCTGGCCAGCTGATTTTCAGCTTGCACGGAGGCTCTGGGAGAGCATTTTCGGCTTCTGGAGTCCTCCAAAAAAGGGGGAAGGGCAATTTTGCCCTCCCCAGGGTCCAGGGAAGCCTCTGGAGCCTGGGTAGGGTGAAGAACCCTACCAGGCCCACCAGAAGTTGGGGAATGTGTTATTTCTGGCCTACAGAGGGCCTCCATGGGGGCAGTGGAGGTGATATTCACCCTCCTCAGTCATTGAATTATGGGTGTGAGCAGGTGCGATAGTGTGTGCCCATGCTCTTTCGGCACCCGGGGGGGGGGGGAGGTTCACAATCACTGGTATAGGTTATTATCCCCATATATAGATAACTTTAATTCATTTTAAAGAAATTTTCTGAATAGTTGTCCTCATTTTTCTAAGAGATGCAAGTAATTTTGAGGTGTCTTTATTTTTAACTACTCTGCATTATTACCCAACCTTTAATTTTTATTACACCTATTTAATTTCATTTTGCTGAAAAATACACAGTGTTTTCATAATCTTCATAAGTGAAACTGATTGAAACTGATTCATAATTTTCATAAGTGAAATGTAATCTTCATAAGGGAAACTGATTGTCGGGAGCTCCAGAAAGATCTCTCGAAATTGAGTGAGCAGGCAACAAAGTGGCAAATGCATTTTAACCAAAACAAGTGCAAAGTTATGTATATCAGGGCAAAGAACCCCAATTATATCTACCAATTGATGGGGACCAAGCTTTCTGAGACAACCCAAGAAAGGGATCTTGGGATTTTGGTGGACAGCTCAATGAAGATGTCAACCCAGTGCACAGCAGCAGTAAAAAAAAAGCAAATTCCATGCTTGGCATGATTAGGAAGGGAATTGAAAATAGGTCGGCAAGTATTGTATTACCTCTGTACAAATAGATGGTGAGACCACACTTGGAGTACTGTGTATAGTTCTGGTCACCGCACCTCAAGAAGGATATAATGGAACTTGAAAAGGTGCAAAAAAGGGCAACAAGAATGATCAAGGAAATGGAGCACCTCCCTTATGAAACCAGGTTGCAACGCCTTGGTCTCTTCAGCCTTGAACGATGGCGTTTAAGAGATGACTTGATCGAAGTGTATAAATAATTAATAATAATAATAATAATAATAGTAATAATAATAATTTATTACATTTGTATGCCGCCCGTCTCCGAAGACTCGGGGCAGCTCACAACAAAAATCATGCATGGGATAGAAAAGGTGGATAGAGAAAAAATCTTTTCTCTATCACACAATACTAGGACGAGGGGGCACTCCCTAAAGCTCATAGGTAAGAAAGTGAGGACAAATAAAGGGAAATATTTCTTCACTAAGAGGGTCATTGGTTTATGGAATTCACTTTCAGAAGAGGTAGTGACAGCTGTCAGCCTGGATAGCTTCAAGGCAGGATTAGACAGATTCATGGATGCCAAGTGTATAGATGGTTATTGAAACGGATGTCCAAGTGCCGCCTCTATGTTGGTTGAAGCAGGCAGCATTCCCTTGGATACCATTTGTTGGGGGTCAAGAGAAAGGGAGGGTCTTGCCTTCTCTTTCTGCTCAAGATCCCCATGGACAATTAGTGAGCCACTGTGTAACACAGAATGCTGGACTCGATGGGCTTTGGCCTGATTCAGCATGGCTCTTCTTATGTTCTTATGTTCAGACCTGGCCTTAATGATGGTGGGGATGGTGATAATTGGGAAGGTGAAGGAGTTTAAAATCAGAAACCCTCCAAGATAAAATATTGGAATTCGGTACAATGCTAAAATTAGAAGAAGAACAAACCTCCAAGGAATCCCAAAAAGAAAAGAAAAAACTTACAAACATCCTGTTGTGTGATTATCAATCTTCAATTATAATAACATTCTGAACAGGATAGATCTGAATAAAATTGTACTGAATTGAGTACAATTGGGAACATTATTAGGACATATTCCAGGCAGAAATCTGAAAGCTTTGTGCCAACAGCAGCTGCTTATAGTGACAGTTCTGAGGCACATCCTTCACCCAGAATGTCCCAGCTACTCTTGGGAGAATATTTTACTTTGTGCTAATGCATTCGTCTTAAATTTTTGGCAGTATATAAAAGAACCTCCTGTTTACTAGATTCTCAAAAATCAAGTGGGAGGTATGCAGTGAGATACTCAAGGGTTCTGTTTTAGGCCAGTACTCTTCAACATCTTCATCAATGATTTGGATGAGGGGATAGATGATACCAAACTGGCAGAATAGACAACACTCAAGAAGATAGGCTCAAGATACAGAAGGATATTTACAGACTTGAACATTGGCCACTATCTATCAAAATGAAATTCAGTGTTGAAATAAGTAAGGTTCTACATCTAGGCAAGAAAAACAGAATGCACAGGTACAGTATACAAGTATATGTGGTACATTGATCAACAGTAATAACTGGGAGAGGGATCTTGGAGTCCTAATGGACAACCGTTTAAATATGAGCTAGCAGTGTGCAGCAGCTGCTAAAAAAATCAACATAGTTCTAGGCTGCATAAACAGAGGGGTAGAATCAAGATCACAGGAAGTGTTAATTACCAGTTTATAATGCTTTGCTAAGACCACACTTGGAATACTGCATCCAGTTTTGTCACCATGATGTAAAATATATTGAAACTCTAGAAAGAATACAAAGAAGACCAACAAAGATGATTAGGGGATGAGATTAAAAATTTAAAGAATGGTTGATGCAGTTGGATATGCCTAGTCTTATGAAAATAAGAACTAGGGTGACATGATAGCAGTGTTCCGATATTTTAAGAGTTGCCCTATCTTAGGGAGTTAATATTGATAATAATAATAATTTATTAGATTTGTATGCCGCCCCTCTCCGGAGACTCGGGGCGGCTAAACTATTCTCCAAAGCACCTGAGGTTAGAATAAGAAGCAATGGCTGGAAACTAATCAAGGAGAGAAATAACCTAGAACTAAGGAGAAATTTCCTGACAGTTTAAACAATTAATCAGTGGACCACTTGCCTCCAGAAGTTGTGAATGCTCCAACAGTGGAAGTTTTTAAGATGTTGGATAATCATTTGTCTGAAGTGGTATAGGATTTCCTGCCTAAGCAGGTGATTGGATTAGAGGACCTCCAAGGTCCTTTCCAACTGTTATTTTAAGATTCTCAAGAGAATATGGAAAATATTTACTCCTTTTTTAAAACCTCCTGTTCCTTTTCCTTTTATAGATCGTTTCCTAAGTGTATTTCCTAAGGTGAGGGGGAAAATTATTTTATTGTGAATTGCATTTAGCAATTATTCATTTTTATCTTATTCTGATCTGTGACCATAATAAAAGATTGATTGATTCATCTTTATTAGAAGAAAAATCCTGGGAAACAGTATTAGAATAGACAATGGGGTGGGATGTGGTCATCCCAAATGTATTTGTCAAAAGGCAACTGGACTTTCTTGGAATTTTTTTTTGCCTTTTTTTCGCTTCTTATCCAAAAAGCTGCTTGGATGAAAATCAAACTATTTTCAAGGAAAAGACCAAGAAAGCCCAGTTGCATTTTCAAAAGCGCCTTTAGGACAACCAGGACCTGGATTATTGAAAATCTCAATAGACAAAATGTAGTTATGTTTTCCAGGGTTGCATTAGGGAAATCTAGTTTCATAAACAGACAAAAGGATTAATTTTCCTTGAAACTGAGAAAATTGAACAGGGTTATTTGTAACATTCATGCTTCAAACATGATTCATAAGAGGAGCTTTGGAATATGTGAGAGGGCAAGTACAGCCTTATTTTATAGTATCTCTATCTGTTTTTAGATTTCCCTATGAGCCTAAGTGCATGAAAACAACTATCTTTTTTGAAGCTTGTAGAGAAGTCTGAAAAAGGAATGAGTGTTTTAAAGAGGTGCTATACTCCCACATCAGAAAATCTTTTCTGAATAATTTTCACAATATAGCTATTACTTTAGCAATTATGGGTGATTACAAAAGCTGGCTGCAGGGGCAGTAAAAACAAGGTCAAAATGGAGTATGTTGTCTTACAGGTAGGTCTGTTATATAATTTTTTAAAAAGCCAGTCAGTTACAGCCACTGTAGCATTCTCACTTAAAGGCATTGATGACTGTCTACTTTCCATGTAATGCATCCAGCGAAGGAAGGCTATCAGCTCTATGGCTTGCTGATTTCACTGCTGAATTGCACTTACTATTAAGAAGATTCCTAAACAAGGAGTCTTCGGAGAGGGGAGGCATACAAATCTAATAAATTATTATTATTATTATTATTATTATTATTATTATTATTATTATTATTATTATTTTATAATACCAAATCAGGATCTGTCTTCTAGTAACTTGAATCCATATTCTTTAGTCAGGAATGACAAAGGATAGACCTTGAACATCTTAATTATTGACCATTCTTTGTCACATGGACCAATTTTCAGAATCTTCCCCACTCGATCACCTTCAATTTCAATGAAACTGTGCAAATATATTCCTTATTACCATAAGGAATATATTTGCCTAAAAATAGACCTAAAATTTTGCACATCTCCGTTTTATACCATATGTGCAAAGTTTCATTGAAATTGAAGGTGGTCGAGTGGGGAAGATTCTGAAAATTGATCCACTTGACAAAGAATGACCCTTATGTGCTTTCAGGTATTTGAAGAGTACTATCATATTTGCCATTAGTGATTTTTTTTTTTTACTAAAGGTACATCTATATATTAAATCAACATGTCAATCATTCACCTCATTTACCAAAATTTAGACCGGGTGCTTGAAATCTATACCTGGGATAATAGAAACATAGAAACATAGAAGACTGACAGCAGAAAAAGACCTCATGGTCCATCTAGTCTGCCCTTATACTATTTCCTGTATTTTATCTTACAATGGATATATGTTTATCCCAGGCATGTTTAAATTCAGTTACAGTGGATTTACCAACCACGTCTTCTGGAAGTTTGTTCCAAGGATCTACTACTCTTTCAGTAAAATAATATTTTCTCATGTTGCTTTTGATCTTTCCCCCAACTAACTTCAGATTGTGTCCCCTTGTTCTTGTGTTCACTTTCCTATTAAAAACACTTCCCTCCTGAACCTTATTTAACCCTTTAACATATTTAAACGCTTTGGTATATCATATGAGACTCCGAGTGTTGACTATATCTCTAAGAAATGCTGGAGCAATGAAGGCGACCTCCTCCTCTTTGTATTTTTGCTGTTCCTGGCCACAGTAAGTGAGTGTAGCCCTGATTAATCATCTGATATAAACTCTACCTGCACTCTAAATAGGACAAACTAGTGCAAAGTCACTGTGTTAGTTTACAGATTTTTATAGAGAAAAGAGGCTATGAAAGAATGAAGCATCCCTTTGGCCATTTGAATCAAACATGGCCTAGAATCCGCAAGGACAATCTGTCACTTGGACAGGGTGTGACTCCACTGAGGGTACAAAATCATTTTCTACGCATGAAGTTTGCCGAGAAGCATTTTGGCTTTTTAAACAACTTTCCTTTGCTGCTTTATTCCAGAACATCCTACTCTATTGCTTAATTTTCACAGTTGTGACACATACTACAGTTCCTTGAATTGCCCATCATTTGAGTTTTCAGCTTTAGAGAGGAATTTCTGTGTTTGTTGCTTTTCTTCATTGTTGCCAAGGCACTGAATGTGCTAAGTCACTTTCCTTAAACATTTGTTGGTTGGAATTCATTCAGTTCACTGTTAGGCTGGTATAACGGGGAACACATAAGGCATTGCCAATATGTAAATGCTTAAAATAATCACTCCAAAAATATGAAGGCAAACATTGCTTGGAATTTTATTTATTTATTTATTTATTATTTGGATTTGTATGCCGCCCCTTTCCGAAGACTCGGGGCGGCTCACAACAAGTGAAAAAACAATCCAATACATAATCCAATTAATTAAAATATTAAAAAGTTTAAAACCCCTATACTAACATACACACACACAAGCATACCATGTATAAATTCGGCGGGCCCAGGGAGAGATGTTTAGTTTCCCCATGCCTGACGGCAGAGGTGGGTTTTGAGAAGTTTACAGAAGGCAGGAAGAGTAGGGGCAGTTCTGATCTCCGGGGGGAGTTGGTTCCAGAGAGTTGGTGCCACCACAGAGAAGGCTCTCCCCCTGGGGCCCGCCAACCGACATTGTTTAGTTGACGGGACCCGGAGGAGGCCCACTATACCATCTATACGCACTTACTGAAACTGTCCTCTCACTCAATGTGAGGGGCTATGGAGATATGAAAAGATACACTGTTAGGCCAATTAATTTTACAAAAAAGGAAAGCTATTAAGACCCCTTTTGCCAAGAAACAGCTTGTCTGTTTGTAATGCACATTTTGCTTATTTTCTCACGTTAGTTTAGCATTGTTACTAATATTTTTCTTCTTTTGGAAAGCCAAAATAAACAATGATTTTTTTAAAAAAAAAAAAACCTAAATCTTGAAGCTTTGAGATTTGCAACTAAGGAAAATGAGTCTCTCTTCACTAGGGAAACAGATGGAAAATATGAGGGAGAAGGAATATTATACATATTTGCCAGCTTGAATTATTTATAAATAAAAGGCAGCAGCAGTGGGTTGCCCTCGGTTCGGCCCAGTTGTAAGAACCGGTAGCGCTGGTGGCGGGAGGCTCTGCCCATCTGCCCGGGATGCTTCTGTGCATGTGAGCACATGTGCGAACTGGTACTAAAGGGTTTTAGAACCTACTACTGAAAGGCAGGTGATGGAGTTAGAGACATGGCATTGCAGGATCCTAAGATGTCTGACTAACTTCACAGTGTTTATTGCTTTTTATACAGTTTTCCAAGCAGCAAAAGGTAGAAGAAGGCAACAGAACTTTCATTGGTGAATTCTCCCCACAAATCCTTAAGGACATCCTGTTTTATTTATTTATTTATTGGATTTGTATGCCGCCCCTCTCCGTAGACTCGGGGCGGCTAACAACAATGATAAAAAACAACATGTAACAATCCAATTAAAAAACAACATGTAACAATCCAATTAATAAAAACCCTTATTATAAAACCAGACACACACAAACATACCATGCATAACTTGCAATGGCCTAGGGGGAAGGATACAAGGGGGAAGGATGAGATCACGTACCAGCTAGGGATAATACCCTAAATCATTCTGGCTATGTGAACTGGGTGAGATCATGTAGGCATGATTAGAGGTAGGCAGTTTGTTGCACACAATCTCTACATGGCCTCCATCTCTACCAGCAAGGGTTTTTTCTTTAAAAAAAAATCTAATAAATAATAAAACATTATTAAAGTAAAGAAAAAATTAAAAATACTTTTTGAGCTTTAAGTAGAGCTCCAGGTAGTAAAGAAGATTAAAAGACTATAAAGAGCAATATAAAGATAGGCAGAACATGGATTTATGTTCTAAGCTGACCAAAGTCAGGTGCTAGTTAAGTTGAATTAAATAAACAAATTAAAAAGCTGTATTTGCTAATAATATAGGACTCTAAGTTAGATATACCATTCCATCTTTTGTCTGAGGAGGAAACTTTTGGTATAGGATGATATTTCTGATGTTCTAATTCTCTGAGTTACTTTGGCTTAGGAGAGAGACCTCACCTAAAGAAGGTCTGACAATGTTGGGATAGGTGATTCTTTGGCACTATAAAATCACTACTAGCCCCACTGAGCTTTATGAGATTGTCTTCTGGATTGGGACTGGATACAGGCCAACTGTCCCCTCTCTAGGACCTAGGAACTGATATCTGGGCCTTGCTTGTATTTTGTATCTGTAGGTGCAGGTTGATGTGAAATCAGTAGGCTATCTAGGGTGAATGTGAGTGTGTTGTGTTGATTGTGAGTTTCTGGTGAGTTGGGTGGATGATTGTTTGTGACTAGGAAGTGGATGGAGAAGAGAAACAAAGGAGTGGGGTGAACTTGGGGATTTAATGGGGTAGAATGAAACCTCAAGACCATTTGTTATGGTCATATATGGTGAGATTTTGGCTGCCATTTGGAATGGCTTTTTTGAATATTGACCTTGAGTTGTACAATTATGCTTTTGCTATTCTCAAAACACTTTTCAAAGTAAGATTTATTTAAGGGTCTTTGACGTACAATAAACTTTATTCATCTGAAGCAACCATTTCTATAGTTTGTCTATTTGCACTGTGACTATCTAGGAGATCCACAAAAATGTCACAAAGAAACATAGATGGTATAACACCGCAATAATGTGGATGTTAAAAAAAAGTGTTTTGGAATATTATGGAGTTGTAGAGAGCCCACATTTCACAGGAGACCAAGACAGAGAATACCAGTCAAGGGAATTTTCTTTTACCAATTTTTATTTCAAATTACATTGTGATTTGAGTATATAACACTTTCTGTGATAATCTTGGCCTATTGGAATGTAAGATAGTAGCCTGCTTTAGTCAGAGTTTATTAAATCATATGTAAGCCAGAGATTGATTAACAACATTTTAAAAAAAATTAAGACGGGAGATAAGACAATGAAGTGCACATCTCATTTCAGCATTATTTATTTATTTATTTATTCATTCATTCATTCATTCATTCATTTATTTATTTATTAGATTTGTATGCCGCCCCTCTCCGTAGACTCGGGGCGGCTCACAACACAATAAAACAGTTCATGACAAATCTAATAAGTTACAATTTAAAATATTTTAAAAAACCCATTATTAAGCAGACATACATACAAACATACCATACATAAATTGTATAGGCCCGGGGGAGATATCTCAGTTCCCCCATGCCTGACGACAAAGGTGGGTTTTGAGGAGTTTACGAAAGGCAAGGAGGGTAGGGGCAGTTCTAATCTCTGGGGGGAGCTGGTTCCAGAGAGTCGGGGCCACCACAGAGAAGGCTCTTCCCCTGGGACCCGCCAACCGACATTGTTGATGGGACACGGGTAAGGCCCGTGTGGGACCTAATCGGTCACTGGGATTCATGCACCAGAAGGCGGTCTCGAAGATATTCTGGTCCGATGCCTTTTATGCTTTTTCTCCCAGAAGTTTCTTTTTTTCTTCCTTAAACTCTTTTTCTCAATTCAAGACTGGAATTATAGTCTATCCAATCTGAGTTACATTTTACAACGATTAACAAGATTGTCTATTTGGATGTAAAGATCAAACATGTACTGAATCCAAATGTGAATGGTGTTTAAAAATTAAATTTAATCCTGTCTTTAAAACTTCTTTAGCTTGCTCAAATATTATAACATTTCTTACCATCTCAGTAGGTTGAGTAGTAAAATATCTGCTGGCAAATAACCAAATAGAGAGAGCACTAAGAACTTCACAGTTAAGCCCTGAGCTACAGCTACTCTTATGTATTATAAGAGTTCCTGACAGTAATTTTAGAAAACTGTTTTAAGAAAATACAAAATGAGATTCCACACTTCACATTGCCTATGGGGTGATGATTTAGTACTGACATACTTCATTATTTATTTCATTGTCCTTCCTTTTCTATCATTCATTTTTTAAATTAGATCTTGAACAGAACTGATCTTGTTTCTGATACGTAGAAAATGGACTTTTTATGACTTTTGTTAACTGGATAACATTATCAGTGGTAGATTTAGCACTTTTAGCGTTTTCTGTCTAGGATATTTTTTTAATCATTTCTAGAATTTTAGCCAATAATATACATTTAAAAATTATAAACATTTTGTTTCATTTCTTATTCTGCTGTAAATTATGACTGTTCAATTTTCTGGCTGAAAATGCTAATGTTTATATGACCTTTTTAACAAACTGTTACACCTGCAACACAAAATGGGAATTAGGGAATTGTTTTCAAATAGACAAGATAATAACTTTACTTCTCTGACCCTGTAACTGTACTTCCTTTTTGTGATACTACATCTCTAAATTAAGCCTTACATTATTTAATTGGCTTGGTTTGCTTTTCAGAAAAGCAAACGTTATAAAGTCTTGGTTTAGATTTTTTAAAATTGTATGTTTTTTTCCTATGTACTTTTATAATTCTATTTATAACTCCTCATACAAATATGAACATATGGTGATCATTACCTATATATGTTAGTTAAATTATATCAACTGTGATATGTAATACCTCATAAGCACTGGAAATAAGTTGGGTTTCTAGAGCGTATTTGATCGAATTTAGTAATAATAGGCAAAAAACAGAAACTGAAAGTAAAACTGAAATACAGTTTATTACTAGTAATCTTTGTGTTGAATATATGGAATGCTATTTACATACAATCACCACATGACAATCACTTTATGCCTAAAGTGACCAGATTTTTGAATTGTTAAAGAGGGACACCATTGACCGGGGTGTGGGGGGCGGGGGTGGGGTTGGTTCTTGATCAAAAATCTGGTCTCTATGGAGCAAAAAAAAAAATCTCTTTCTTTTTCTCTCTATCTCTTTTCCTCCCTCCCTTTCTCTCTCTTCCTTCCTTCCTCTCTTTCTCTCTCTCTTATTCCCTCCATTTCTTTCCATTTCTCTCTCTTTCTCTCCCTCCCCTTCATCTTCTTCCTCTTTCTTTCTTTCTTTCTTTCTTTCTTTCCTTCCTTCCTTCTTTCTCTTTTTCTCTCCCTTTCTCTTTTCTCTCTCTCTTTCTCCCTCCCTCTTTAATTCTCTTTCTTTCTCTCTCTCCCCCTCCTTCCCTCCCTCTCACTCTTTCTCTCCCTTCCTTCCTCTCCTTTTTTCTCTCTCCCTTCCTCCCTTTCTCTTTATCTCTATCTCCTTCCCTCCCTCTCACACTCCCTCCCTCCCTTTCTCTCTCTCTCCCTTTCTATTTCTCTGTCTCTTCCTCTTTTCTTTCTTTCTTTCTTTTCCATCCTGCCTCTCTCTTTTCTCTTTTTCTCTCTTCCTTCCTCCCACTCTCTTTTTCTTTCTCTCTCTCTCTCCCTCCTTCCCTCCCTCTTGTTCATTCTTTCCCTCCCTTGGTGCCTCTGTCCCCAGCAGAGGTGGCAAGGGGTAGGGGCAGCAAGTGGCAGGGGTGGAGGCGAGTGGGCCATGGGTGCCATGGGGCTGGGATCAGGATTCACACACCCCTGCCTGCCCCAGCAACCCCACCACTCCTATTGCTGCCCTGCTGCCAGTCATGGATCTGGCGAGCTCTGGCAGCCATTTTAAGATTACACTGCATGCTGAGTCAGGGGGGGAGGGCAGAGAAAGAAGAGGAGGAGGGGGGAGGGAAAGGAGAACATGCTCAGCAGCTGAGCTGGCAGACAGAGGAAGAGGAGAACCTGTCAAATGCCTGATCGTGCCTGGGGAAGACGAAGACCGACATTCTGTGCAGCTCAAGGGCTGCTCCAGGGTTCACCAGTGCTAGCTGCTACGGTGGCCCCTGAGCACCATTCCAGAGAAGACCCCACCCCAAAGCGCTGCCTTTGACCAACCAAGCCGTGGTCAGCATCGCTTGGTTGGGACAGGGGTGGGGGCAGGGAGAGAGCCTACCAACAAGGAGGAGGAGTGGCAGAATTGAAACATGGCTCTCCTCTCCCCCCACCGCTGGCCATCCCCCTCTTCATTCCAAAATCAGGACATTTTGGAAACACCGTGGGATATGGGACAAATGATTGAAAAGTGGGATTGTCCTGCAGAAAGCGGGATTTCTAATCACCTTATGTATGTCAAGAGATTATAAGAAACAAGTATTGAAGTGGCTTGGTACAGATTCGGACACGTAATTGCGGCTTTGCTTGAACTGCTTTATTCCAGCATAAACATAACGTTAATACAACAGTCAGTATTCAACTGTCAAACCTCCTCGGGTTTCCCCTATTTAACTGCCAGCTGGCTGAGGAACGAACCAATGGTAATCCCTTATTTTCCCTGGTTACTAGGTTACCGCCCCTCTCCCGGTGCCCTTTCCTGTTCTCATAACACTTCCTGTATGGAGCCTCACTAGGCATCTCCTGTCATTGGTCCTTCCATACATAACACTCCTCCCCCCTTACTCTGGAACATACATAATCCTTTAAGTAGGTTGGCTTCCGAACTATTCTACCCGAATGACGTAGTCCGTCTTCCCCTGCTACCTGACCTCGCGGAGGTTCGTGGAATTCTGGCTCTGCACTTAAAGGAACGGTAAACTGGGACAGAAGGTGGGTATCTACGTTACTGTCCAAGACCCCTGGACCTGCCATTTCCGAACGTACTTCATTATCCTCTCGCGGAATGGAACTATTATCTTCCATGAGTTTCTCTGCTTTGCGGAGACGGACCTAATCTAAGTGTCTACGCCATACCCTGCCATGCTCTAATTCAACTTCATAAGAACGAGGACCCGACACTTTCACTATGGTAGCCGGAACCCAGGTTGGACCTTCCCCATAAGCTCGGGCAAAAACCCGAGATCCTGCTTCCAAGTTTCTAGGAGGAGCCTCCGGCCACGGAGAATTGTTTCCGTACCATGGGTGTAACCTGTCTAAAATTATTCTTAATTTTCGACCCATTAGCAGCTCCGCTGGGGTTTTTTGAGTGGCCACACATGGAGTGGAATGCTGGGCCAATAACATCTCTGATAATTTCTTTGACCAAGACCCTTGTGGAAGTTTCTTAAGTGAATCTTTCACTGACCGTACCATTCGCTCCGCCTGTCCATTACTAGCCGGGTGCCACGGTGACATAAGGGCATGACGGATTCCCGCAGCCGCTAAGTAATTTTCAAATAGGACCGATGTGAACTGTGGTCCGTTATCCGACACCACAATATCTGGGTATCCGTGGGTTGCAAACAATGCATTCAATGCATTGATAACTGCAAATGATTGGGTAGAATGTAAATGCACCACTTCCAACCATTTTGAATGGGCGTCCACAACTATTAAAAAATTTTGACCCAGGAAAGGCCCAGCTAGATCAATATGGAGGCGAGCCCATGGGCCTGCAGGGGGTTCCCATGCTAGTGGTGGTGCTCTAGGAGGTGAGGGCCTGTTTTCTTGACACCTTAGACATGCCTCTACACACTCTTCTATCTCATGATCTATTCCCGGCCACCACACGTAGTCTCGGGCCAGGCCTTTCATCCTTACAATTCCGGGGTGCCCCTTGTGGAGAAGACTTAGCACTTGACGCCTAAGAGAGGGTGGAATAATTACTCTGGACCCCCTTAATAAAGAGCCCTTTTCCACTGATAATTCCGAACGGCACCTCCAATAACAGGAATATTCAGGTGCTTGCTCCTTTTTAGGCCACCCCCGGAGCACCCACTGTCTTACTATAACCAACGTTGGGTCACGGCTTGTCTGTTTCGCTACCTCCGATGCGACTAAAACTAATGGACTCTCCTCAATGGCTAACACACAGGACACTGGCGCCGGGCCTTCCAAGATATCTGGAAGAGGACATCTACTTAACGCATCGGCATGGGCAATGTGCTTTCCCGGCCGGTACACCAACCTGTAAGTATAGTTTGCTAAGAATATAATCCATCTCGCCATGCGGGGTGACAGAACTACAGGACTTTGGCGATTTCCTGCTAAAATTCCTAGTAAGGGTTGATGATCAGTTACAAGTTCAAATTTTCTTCCGTACAAATAATCGTGAAATCTTCGCACCCCTGCCACTAAGGCCAATGCTTCTTTGTCTATTTGCCCGAAGTTTCGCTCAGCCTTAGCAAGAGTTCTAGAAAAATACGCTAATGGGGCCTCCGACCCATTTGGAAGTCTATGACTTAACACAGTTCCTACTCCAAACTGGGAGGCATCACAAGTCAAAACCAATGGTAATGTTGGGGAATATTGAATCAATATAGTATTGGAGGTCAGAACATCTTTTACGGCCACAAAAGCGGCCTCTTCTCTGGGCCCCCAGTGCCAATGTGTCTTACTATCTAATAAATGATGTAACAGTTCCGCTATTGATGCTTTGTGTGGAATGAACACAGCGTAGAAATTTAGCAATCCTAAAAAAGCTTGTAATTCCACTTTAGACTGAGGAGTAGGGGCTTCCCTGATGGCTCTGGTTTTCTCAGGGGTAGGATGGATACCTTGTCCATCCACTATAAACCCTAAGAATTCTACTTTAGTAACTCCCAACACGCACTTACTCAATTTTAACTTCAACCCCTTCTCTTGAAATTTTGTTAAGACCAATTTAACTCTTGCTAATAATTCCGTCTCCGAGCAGGCGGATACTAGGACATCGTCGAAGTATGGCATGACCCCTTCCAATCCATAAAGAAGCCTCTCCATGAATCCCTGGAAAATTCCCGGGGCTATTGATACCCCAAACTGTAACCTTCGGCAACGAAACACCCCTCTATGTGTGACTATAGCTTGTGCTTCTGCAGTTTCACGGTCCACCGTAAGCTGTTGGTAGGCCTGCGATAGGTCTAACTTCGCATACAAATTACCCTTCCCCAATGAGTGCAGAAAATGCTGTACTACTGGAAGGGGATAAGAATGGTGAGCTAATGCCTTGTTTATGGTACATTTATAATCCCCACATATACGAATTCCTCCGTCCGCCTTTACTACAGTTACGACAGGAGTTTCCCATACAGCTTGATCTGTTGGCTCTAAAACTCCCTGGGCTATTAGCTTATCTAATTCCTCATCTACCTTTGGTCTGAGTGCCAAAGGTACTCGGTGGGGCTTTAAGCGTAGTGCAGGCACTTTCGGATCCAAGCTGAAAGAAATAGGTGAACCGTTATAACAGCCTAGTTTCCCATCAAACACATCTGGAAATTCTTGGGCCAAGGTCATGAATGAAGAAGCCCCCCTTACCATATTTATTCCCGTTACTTCTAGGCCCAATGCTTGGAACCAATCCAACCCCAATAGATTAGAAAATGGCCCATCCACCACTATTAATGGTAATTGTCCCTTAAATTTTTTGAACTGAACAGCAAAACGTCCTTCTCCTATCACTGGAATAGCGCGGCCTTGATAATCTCGTAGATTCAATTGGCATGGTAACAACCCGTTTTTTGACAATTTCGGAAAACACCGCTTAGCTGTAGACCACGACACCAGTGAGCAAGCTGAACCCGTGTCAACCTGCATGTTGCACGGCATGTGGCCCAGGCGAACAACCACTGTAATCTTTTTGGATGATGAGGAAGTTTCACTGACAACCGTAGACCTCTGCGATGGATGCGTGTATATTACGTTGCAATCTTGACGTCGGTAATTCGAGTCCTTGTAGTTCCCTCGTCCTCCGCTAAAGCTATTATACTTCTGGCTTGAGGCTGTTGAAGGTTGCTGTCGGCGGAATTGACAGGCTCTGGCTATATGGCCCCGTCCTCCGCATCTCCAACAATTAAAGTCTTTAAAGGGGCAATTTGATCTAAAGTGATCTCCTCTGCACCCTCTGCATGGAGATGGTGGTCGTCTAGCTCGCTCAACTGGCTGGACTTTGTTTCTTGCAACAGCTAATTTGCAGACCTCTTCTTCTTCTAACCCCAAAGACCTTTCAATGTCTTGTGGAATTTGTTTTGTATTAACATCAGGAAGTAATGTGGTGGCATTTACAGTGCTTTCCATCTCTGCTAATGACTGCATTGAGAGCTCGAAAGCCCTAGCCTCCACTAAAGCCCTTCATGGCATTGGGCCAGAATATCTCCGAGACCACCTCCTGCTGCACGAATCCCAGCGACCGATTAGGTCCCACAGAGTGGGCCTTCTCCGGGTCCCGTCAACTAAACAATGTCGGTTGGCGGGCCCCAGGGGAAGAGCCTTCTCTGTGGCGGCACCGGCTCTCTGGAACCAACTCCCCCCGGAGATTAGAACTGCCCCTACTCTTCCTGCCTTCCGTAAACTCCTCAAAACCCACCTTTGCCGTCAGGCATGGGGGAATTGAAACATCTCCCCCTGGGCATGTTTAATTTATACATAGTATGCTTGTGTGTGTGTCTGTTAGTTAGTATATGGGTTTTTTTAAAGCTTTAAATATTTTTAACTGATTGGATTATTTATGATTTGTACTACTTGCTGTGAGCCGCCCCGAGTCTTCGGAGAGGGGCGGCATACAAATCCAAATAATAAATAAAATAAATAAATAAATAAAGCTGTCTTGAATGTTAAGTCTCTGATTGACAATAAACGGCGTTTTAAACGGCCGTCTCTTACACCAAATACAAGTCGGTCTAGTAAATAATCTTCTAAGTTGTCAAACTCGCAGTATAATGCTGCGCATCGGAGAGCCGCTACAAAATCATTTATTGATTCTCCTTCTGTTTGATTACGATGGTAGAATTTATATCTCCTGGCACACCGGGAAGGTGCTGGGGCATAATGTTCCTGGAGGGTATTTAAGAACTGCTGCCATGGAATGTCATGTATTGGGGTAGGGGCAAATAGGGCTCTTGCTGTTTCGAACATTTCGGCTCCACAGAACCCTAGAAAATATGCACGTCTCCTGTCGTCTGAGATTTCTGTGAACCCATTAGCAATAAGGAAACAGTCAAATCGTGCCACGTATGAATCCCATGTTTCACTCTTAGGGTTGAAAGGCGGAAAATTAAGTTGTGTAGACATCATTTCCTTTTATTTAACTTAATTTCTTGGATTGTATACTTGCATGGAAATCCTCGTCGCCAATGAAGTGGCTTGGTACAGATTCGGACACGTAATTGCGGCTTTGCTTGAACTGCTTTATTCCAGCATAAACATAACGTTAATACAACAGTCAGTATTCAACTGTCAAACCTCCTCGGGTTTCCCCTATTTAACTGCTAGCTGGCTGAGGAACGAACCAATGGTAATCCCTTATTTTCCACGGTTGCTAGGTTACCGCCCCTCTCCCGGTGCCCTTTCCTGTTCTCATAACACTTCCTGTATGGAGCCTCTCTAGGCATCTCCTGTCGTTGGTCCTTCCATACATAACAAGTATGTGACATACTGTATAATAGCAGTGTGTTGTTCCTGGTTCGGCCTGGTTCTGCAAATTGGTAATGGAGATGGAGGGTGGCTCTGCCCACCCACGCAGAACATTTCTGCACATGCGCAAAAGGATTGCATGAGCATGCGAGCACACACATGAAACAGTAGCAATGGGATTTAGAATCCACTACTGCTGTATGTACTTCTATACTCTTATCAAGGTTAATTAATGTTTGTCTTGGGTACTGATTCAATATAAATATGTCTTTCTCCATTAAGTATGGAAAGAAATGTGACATCATCAATGAATAGCCTAATCTTTTATTGCCATTTACTATTACAGAAGATCTTACAAACTGTCTGAGTAAGTTAGGTGGGAGAAACAAGCTACAGTGGAACCCCGACATAAGAGCTGCTCGACTTAAGAGCTACTCGAGATAAGAGCTGGGAGAGGAGAGACATTTTTTTATTTTATTTTATTTATTACTTGGATTTGTATGCCGCCCCTCTCCGCGATACGAGCCGAGAAGAGCCGGGCTGGCTTACTTTCCTTCCTTCCCGCGCTGATGCAGAGCCACTCGAACAAAGCGTCGCGCCCCTCTGATGCTTTCGGCGGCTTCCGAAGCAACGCTGGGCTCTTTTGCCGCCAAAAGCGTCAGGGGGGCGTGACGCTTTGTTCGAGTGGCTCTGCATCAGCGCGGGAAGGAAGGAAAGTAAGCCAGCCCGGCTCTTCTCGGCTCGTATCCCGGCACTTGGTGAGTGGAGAGGCGGTCGCCTCCCCTGCCGCCCCACTCTGGGGGTCCTTGGCTTCTGCTGGGGGTGGGGGGATCCGAACACTGTTTTGAATTTCACATTCCGAGTGGCCCAAATGCCAAAGGCGAACTTCCGCACCTCAGGAGTTAGCTCGCAAACGGCGCGGCTGTTTTAAAACATCGCTGCCGGCCTGGGGGGGGGGAGAGGGAAAGGGGGGAGAGGGGGGGAGAGAAAGAGAGAGGGAGAGAGAGAAAGAGAGAGGGAAAGGGGGGGAGAGGGGGGAGAGAAAGAGAGAGGGATAGAAAGAGAGAGAGTGAGAGATGCTCAGTGAGCCTTTCTTTGAAGTTGCCTTTCTTTCTTTCTTTCTTTCTTTCTTTCTTTCTTTCTCTCTCTCTTTCTTTTTCTCTCTTGCTCTTTCATTCTTTTTTCTTTCTCTTTCTTTCTTTCTTTCTTTCTCTTTCTTTCTTTCTTTCTCTTGCTTTCTTTCTTTCTCTTGCTTTCTCTCCTTCCTTCCCTCCTTCCATTTCTTTCATTCTCCCTCTCTATTTTTATTTCTCTTTCATTTTCTTTCTTTCTCTCTTGCTTGCTTTCTTTCTTGCTCTTTTTCTTTCTCTCTTTTACCTTCCCTTCCTCTATTTCTTGCTTTCCTTTTCCTTCCTCCCTTCTTTCCTCCCTCTACAGGATTGGGTGGCAGTGAAGTTACTCTCCCCTTTCATAAGTTTCCTTGCTTCCTTCCTCTGTTCCTGTCCCTTCACCCTTTCTTTCTTCCTTTCTTTCTTCCTTCCTTTCTTTCTTTCCTTCCTTCCTTTCCTCCCTCCATTTCTTGCTTTCCTTTTCCTTCCTCCCTTCTTTCCTCCCTCTACAGGATTGGGTGGCAGTGAAGTTGAATAAATAACTACAGTTTAATGAATAAAAATAAAAGTTTGCCATGTTGATTGTTTTGGGTAAAAAGAGGAAGGGAAGGAAAGCTCTCAGCTTATCATCTCATTAATAAGTAAAGTTACATTTATTCTTGCAATGTCTTTTTGCATAATTTAGACTAACTTTGTGAGTTTTTTGAGGGCTGGAACCAATTAAAATTATTTACATTAATTCCTATGGGGAAAAGTCGTTCGAGATAAGAGCTGCTCGACTTAAGAGCGCAGGTCCAGAACGAATTAAACTCGTATCTCGAGGTACCACTGTATCTACTTTAGAAAATCAACACTAGTAAGCAATGTATAGATCTCTCTTTCTATATCAAATGTAAATTAGACTACATGCAGTGGTTGAAAGCATCAGTTCATTCTATAAAGAACAAACCCTATGAAACCCTATTCATAAACATAATATTTGTATTTACACATTAGTCAACTTTTTTGCAAGCTTACAGAACTCTTTGCTCCAAAATTGGAATTGAAGCAACTCTATTTTAAGCAAATGGAGTTATTGGGGAAAAATTGCCTGGATTTGTTTTGCAGAGTGATTAAGCCTGTAATTTTATTGTCACTAAAATTTTAAATTTTATCATATATTTAAGCCTGCTTTCGATTTTTGAAAATGATGCATGGAACAGGCACTGAATCAGTTTATATCAAAAACTCTTTTTTGAGGATTAAATTGAGCATATTTGAATTGTGTGGTTAGAAAGTTCTCCTGATAAAATTGGAACCTAGAGGGGAATGTGTAAAAGGAAAAAGATTTAAATAGTCTTTCATTTATTTTTCATCACAAGTTTTATTTTTACACAAGAATTTATGTAGCTGAATGATAGTCATTTTTAAAAGGAACTGTTTAAATAGAGAAGTTTTTAAAAAGAATAACATTTATTGAATAAAACCTGGTCCAATTACTTTTCTATATAAGTAAAATCGCTAAGGGTTCTTTATAAATTTATTACTGAGAAAACCATGATTCTTAAAATGTCAATGAGAATCCGCAGAATAAGGTTTCATACTTTTTTTTATTTAAGTTTTTTATATGGATAAACAGTGAAAAACAAATATTAAAAAGAAAGAACAGTACTAAAAATAAATGAAGCACAGATGAGCAAATATTTAAAAATGTTTGTATGTTTGAAATGTATACTACTTTTGAAATCTCAAGGAGAAATTCAAAATTTAAAAAATGATTCCTTGTCTGAAGAGCTAAGACGTGATACTTAACATGGCATCCACTGCAGTTAAGGGACTTAACACCCTATTAAGCAGCTATTTATATAGCTTTAAGAAACTTATTCTGCAATACTCTAAAATAATTAGGGGTAGTGATTTCTGACAGTCTCAAAATGGGTGAACAGTGCAGTCAGGCGGTAGGGAAAGCAAGTAGGATGCTTGGCTGCATAGCTAGAGGTATAACAAGCAGGAAGAGGGAGATTATGATCCCGCTATATAGAATGCTGGTGAGACCACATTTGGAATACTGTGTTCAGTTCTGGAGACCTCACCTACAAAAAGATATTGACAAAATTGAACGGGTCCAAAGACGGGCTACAAGAATGGTGGAAGGTCTTAAGCATAAAACGTATCAGGAAAGACTTCATGAACTCAATCTGTATAGTCTGGAAGACAGAAGGAAAAGGGGGGACATGATCGAAACATTTAAATATATTAAAGGGTTAAATAAGGTCCAGGAGGGAAGTGTTTTTAATAGGAAAGTGAACACAAGAACAAGGGGACACAATCTGAAGTTAGTTGGGGGAAAGATCAAAAGCAACATGAGAAAATATTATTTTACTGAAAGAGTAGTAGATCCTTGGAACAAACTTCCAGCAGACGTGGTAGATAAAGCCACAGTAACTGAATTTAAACATGCCTGGGATAAACATATATCCATCCTAAGATAAAACACAGGAAATAGTATAAGGGCAGACTAGATGGACCATGAGGTCTTTTTCTGCCGTCAGACTTCTATGTTTCTATATTTCTATAATTTACATAATTTTGGTTAGTTGGAATTACATGATATTTCCTCTCCTCTAAGCTGCTTCATTTTCACAAGGTGGAAACAGTCTTTTCTTCAAGGAATTGAACTTCAGTGAGCAACTTCATTTCACACAACTACATTCATTCAAATTAGGAGGTCTGAATCCACCTGTGCCATTTCTAGCACTTGGAGATTGGTGTCTGTCAAATGTTACATGACAACAGTTAAAAGAGACAAGACAACCAATGTTTTATGTTTGTGTTTTTCTGTCCCGCTGCCATAATGTGAAATTAAATCAGTTAACCTAGTTTGTTTATTGTAATGAACCTCTGATGAGAGGACTAGGTAATTTTTATTGGTCTGTTTGTCAGTTTGACCTGTGGAGCAAATGCAGGAGGCTATTCATGATTCTGAGCTGATGACCTATAATGCATTGTCTTCAATCACAGTGCAATACAACAGCTACCATTTTCTGTTGATTAAATAAATGTAGTATCATTGCATGTAAGGACTAGTCATCCTTCTACCCCATGCTAACCCCAATTTGCAGAAACCCAATTTATGACATTTCCCAATACCCCCCTTGCTTCTGTCATCATTGTTACGTGTCACTACATGTACTATTTATTTATTATATTTTTATCTGAGTTAATAAGTATCTCAAGGCAGTGAACATACTTAATACCCCCTCCTCCTATTTTTCTTACAACAACAATCCTGTGAAATGGGTTAGGCTGAAAGATAGAGAGAGAGTGACTGACCCAAAGTAATCCAGGCAGCTTTCATGACTAAGGCAGAACTGGAACTTATAGTCCATTTCTAGGCTAGCACATTCACCATAAAACTGGCTCTTCAAATTATTATTCTGGTTTTGTGAAATAGTCAGCCAGACGTTCGGATTGCATCTGGCGTTTGTCGAAGAGACGGAGTAACGACACGGACACAAGAGCTGGATTTAAAACTGGGTCATTTTTATTAACATAAATTAGCATAATTTAATTTAAATAACTTAGCATAACCACATAACTAACTATGACTCAAACAGCCGCCCCGAGTCTTCGGAGAGGGGCGGCATACAAATCCAAATAATAAATAAATAAATAAATAATGGACCTGCAGGGTCAAACAAATACTTCCGGGGTGGAAATGACGTAGCAATAAACATTCCTGGGCAACATATGGGCGTATCTCGATGCTAGTCCAGGTGAGGGACCACTCCCTCACCTGAGACCCTGCCATGAGGGGGGGTCCCGCCGGCTAACCCCTACCCGGGGACTTCAAGGTGCGGGACCCAAAGACAGGTTCCCCCCAACTGCTCAGGTTGCTTCCACCACAAGCTTGGAGAGAACCTGTCAATCATCCCCAAAGATGCCCAAGGGAGAACGCGCAGTTGCTAAACCACCACCCAGTTTTCCGCCCCTAACCTGCCTACCCAAATGACCAAAGGTAAGCCAATCAGCCTAAAAGGTGCAAGCACCCCCTAACTGCACATCCATCTCCCCAGTGTGGAATGGGCGAAAAAACGGCCCGGCCTAAGGGGCAAAGCCGCAAAAAATTCCCATTCGGCCCCCCTAGGGGCGACCCATAATAGCACACTGCAAAATAGGGAGGGCGGGTGGGTGTCTGCTCAGGCTGCGAGTCCGGGCGAACAGGCTTGGCCCAGGGCCTGCAAACCCTTAAATAGGGCCAGCAAGCCCCACCCGGGACCACGCAGCATGTCAGGCCATGTAGGCCTGACTCTCGGCCGAAATCTCGTCTCGCGAGATTTCGGCCGAAAACAAAATGGCGGCCGCCATGGGGAGTCCGGTGTCTCCCCCGACCCTCCGACAAACGCTGCCGGCGGTAAGTCGCTGGCGCTATTTTATCCACCCATCGAGTCCTTCCCAAGTGCTTGGGATAGGCAGATGTTGATGTTTGATGGTCTTTACAGGATGTAAGATGTTCTGAGTAAAGCTGCCTTTTGTAACTGACTGATGGTGAATGGTCAATGCCGATGGTGTTCAAGTGGGTGCTCTAATTGTTTTGAGATTGCACTCAAATTGCCTATTTACTATTGTTTTCTTTGCCACACTCATTCTGTTTCCAGGTCTTTTTATTTTGTTATCTTCTCCAAGTCTTTTTCTTCTATTCTGTTGTTTTCAATTACTGCCATGTCCACTATCCAGACTTTCTTGGCTTTCTGTGCACTTGTTTTTTAAGCTTTTATCCAGCCAGAATTTATAAGAATCTTAATAATAATTTGAATTTTGTGTTGAATGTTACTACTTGATGGCTGAATTTCTCAGAACACTGTGTTACACATTCTGAGGAATAGGGCTGAGGAATAGGACAGCATAGAAATCTAATAATCTAATAAATAAATATTATATTTAAAAAGTGTATTTTAATAGTTTAATATTTAGTTGTTTTAGGTTTTTGTGTGTCTGAACAAGTCTCTTCAGTGTTTTAATAATATTTCAGAAGTTGTTGGCCATTGGCCCTTTCCTAGGGCTTAGAGAGAGTGACTGGCCCACATCACCCAACTAGTTCTATACTTAAACTGTAACTAGAATTCATGGTCTCCTGATTTCTTGCCTGTCTTATATTCTGCATAAAACTTTATTAAAATAATTAGATTTTTTTTAAAAAAATTCTTTACACTAGGATTGGTTTGCCTACATTACTGGGTGGATACTGAACATTTCAATAAGAGCAGCTTAATTTGTTTTATATCTTACATTGCTAGGGCTATACTGTCTGCAAATGGTAAATAGTGGATGAAAGATGCAATTATATTAGACACTGCAGCCATAAGTGGGGACATAAGGTCAGTCTCAAAATGGACTAGTAGATTGTTGTTGCTAGATGGTCAAAATTGGATTAGATTGAGGATTCTGAAAATCTTTCTTCATTTAATTTATAGTTTGTATCCCAGAGAGAAAGGCCTTTAATTTTCTGTTTCTGCCTGCTAATCCTTGTAATTTGAAATCTGCCAAAGATAAAGCTTTTACTGGAAAGTCAAATTCTTGTATAGCAACTGAGCAAAGAGCTCTGCAAGGTATTGAGAAAGTGTTCACCAACACCTGACTCAAAAGGACATACTCCAACTTGTGTTTATTATAGACCATATTTTGGGTATAAGATGCACCTCTCCTCCCAAAAAAAGGGTGAAATTCTGGTTGCATCTTATTCTCCGAATGTAGCCTTCCCTGCCTCTGAAATGGAGGTTTCAGAGATTGAAAAAAGCCTTTGAAATGGAGCCTCAGTAAAAAAAAAAAACCTTCTGAAACAGAGCTTCTGAAAAAACATCTCTGAAACGAAGGTTTCAGAGGCAGAAAAAAAGCAAGGCACAAAGCTCACAATCAATGAACCTGTTGCTAAAATTCATCTCTGGGAACAGCTGGTTGAGGGTATTCTAGGAGGCCAATCCACCTGCTAATCAGCTTTTTCTTATTTTCCTCCCCAAAAGCTAAGGTGCGTATTATATTTCGATGTGTCTTATAGTCTGAAAAATACAGATAGATATCAGCAATGCTAAATGTGTTTGAGGTGCATATGTTCCCTATCTTTTCCAGTGATTGATGATAGAGTTAAATCCTTTGAACAGATTAACAAATGACTGCTTTGACCGCACTATTAGAACTATAAAAATCTTCCTTGAGTCAGTTGAAGCTTATAGTCAGAGTTCTTGTAATTCAGGGCCCATAGTAGAATTGTAATTTGTGGAGTGTAGAATGATACTTAAAGTCGGGGTGACATTATATGTAAAACTTCATTAAACCTATCCTTGCTTAGAGCTGAAGATTTTTAAAAAAAAACCATTAATAGTCTGATCTACTTACTGTATGTTATACATGGATTTTCTAACCTTATTTAAAGACTACATTAGAGTTTGAAGTTTATACCTTTGTAACAAAACTAAGAATCAATGGGTCAACAAACTACTAAACCTCCAGTAATTAATCTTCCTTTATCTCAAGCTCCCTCATCTGTTATAATGTTTATTGCATGATGTTTCTGATAGATACTTCCCTTTTTTTTTTGCTCTACCCTTTTTTGCTTCCTTTTGGATGTGTTCCCAGGGAAAGGTTGTTTGTTTTCAAGGAGAATCTCATTTTTAATTCTATTGGAGACATTTGTGGGCATGTATTTCAGAAGAACTAATTGTGATCTATAACTGTGGTTTCCAAGACACTGTTTGAGGGTGATGATTCAGACTAAGCTTCCAAAAGCACTAAACATCTGCCGTTGCTTTGCTAGATTTCTTACTATTTGCAAATAATTATAAGGGCCTGCACCACAAAAAACCACCATTGGAGATTTGTCTAGATTTATCTAATTGGGAATAAGCATGTGATAATTTGATTAAACTGTTATAAATGTGAAGATCACATAAGAGTTTCTTGCATTTGGAAATTTTTATGGGTGGTGTTCACTATTTCAGTGCCTTGTCTGCACAACTCCCCCACTCCATTTCCTTGTGCCCATTTTATGGTTTTACAAATAGGTACTATAAAATTCACTGATTCATGCCAATGTTGTAGCAATGGAATGTTTACAAAATATAGAGCTAGAAACACAGTACTTTTCTATTTAATGCATTAGTTGGCTACTTTGGTTTATATTTTATCACACGGAATTGTCCTATTCTAGCTGTTAGAAATCTGGACCCAGCTCTTTTTCTGTGCAAGATTATACACCACTGACAAGCTGGGTGATTAGCCAATTAGAGCTGGAAAACATTGCAAGGAAAGAAGTGAATGGTTTTGCTTTCTTACACTAAGAAAGCAACAGTGGGGTTAAATAAACAGTAATTTTGCAACAATTTTGTGATTAGAGAGCTCATTTGCAGTTGGCTACTTCTTAAGACAGACTGTGAAGTTCACGAGGAAACAGGAATAAAACAAGCCAAGTGTATTTTGATGGAATGAAATGATGATTTATTTTCTTGGTTTTTCTGTGGGCAGTTTTAATTCATTGCAAAAAAAGAATTTGATTAGTTTATTTGCATTGACAAGTCTGGAGGTTTATAAATTGTTAATATGGCTGATATTTGCCTCCTTCTTCCAGTTTATAAATCTTCATGGTATCATGCCCACTGGATATATGGCCACCTAATTTTTGATGGCTTATTTTTGTTCACTTGAATTCAACCTACATTACAACCATTACAATCAATTGGGGTTGTAAGTTGAGGGCCACCTGTATTTTCTCATAGTGCCTACCCCCTGGAATGAGATTGTTCCCAAGACTTTTATATGGGTCTGATTGTGATGGTGTTCCAGAAGACCTTGAAAACCTGCCTAGTCTGTCAAGAACTTCCAAGGACCAATAAGATCACACAGGGTTGGCCTGCTCCAGGTTCCGTCGAGTAAGAAAGCAGGTTGGCAGGCCACAGGGGAAGGTCTTCTCTGTGGCTGCCCCAGATTTTTGGAACCAATCCCCATCCGCCCCCAATATCCATACTGCTTCCACGCTACTGGTCTTCCGAAAGGCTGTGAAGATCTTGCTTTGCCTGCAGTCCTGGGGGCTGTGAATACCATATCTGTCATGGCCAAATTTTGTTTGATTGGTATGCATGTGTGTTTTGATTGGATTACTGCTTTGTGGGTTTTCATAATGGGCTTTTTATTGTTTTTATATTTAATATTTGACTTCTTTTGTATTGTATTTTTATATTGCTGTAAGATGCCCTGAGTCCCATTGGAATTGGGCAGCATAGAAGTCCAACAAACAAACAAACAAACAAACAAACAAACAAACAAACAAACAAACAAACAAACATTATTCCTATTAGCTGGATCTTTGGCTTTAGATTGTGTTGTCCAAATAGATGTTGCTCTGTACATTTTGTATATGGTCATTTCTGTTAGATTTTGAGTCACCCAAATCCAGGCTGCACATGGAACCAGCCTGCACATGAAATAAATAAATATTCCAAATACTTTAGATACATCCATTTTCATGCAGATGCTTTCCCTTTTTAATGCTAAATTTCTGCTGTTAGGTTCTGTTGAATTGCCAGCTCGTTATTTTCACTATGGTGAAGCAATCCCTTAAATTGTTACAATAGAGAGGTTTGTTAAAAGCCAGCCCACTTTACCAGCAACAGAAAATGATGCCACCATCATACTTGCTGAATGCAACCACTTTGGTGGCAAGAAGTAAATAATGCAGGCAGTTTCCCGATAAAAATAAATGGTTTAATTTTATTGGCTGGGAACATTTTTCAGAAAGGCAAGTATGCTAAAATACAAAAAGATATAACAAAGTCTGCCAATGTCATCATGATTGCAGGTACTATTAGAGGAAGAAATGGTTGGCATTTTAATATTTTCGGAATAAGACTACATTTTCTGTTTGGAAGCTGATGGGTAATCAAATAATAATAATAATTCTGTAGCATCAAAACCACTAACCTCCCAAAAAGGAGGATAGTGGTTTTGATCCTACAGAATTATTATTTAGCATATTTGCATAATGAAACAAATACAGATCCATAATTTTCCTTTTCTTCCATGTATCTGCTGTAAATAAATATACTGAATCACATTTCAAGAAAGAGTGTTTTTGTCTTTTAATGATTGAGTGAAATTAAAATATAAATATAAAAGATGATATGTGAGGTACTGCATTTCAATTTCAGGGTGGGGGGAAATAAACTGTTTTTAACCAAAATGATTTATTTCAGCATGTCAGGATTATTAAAACTGAGGAGGAAACAAATTATGATCTAAAATGCTATCTTCAATGATATAGTTGGAGTTGGTTTTCAGCAGGCCCAATTTATTTGCCCAGCCAATAGATAACCCTTGGAAAGTAATAAATAGCAGATAATAAATAAAAGCGATAGCATAGCTGACAATTTTTTTTCTTGAAGGGATTCAAATTCTAGTGATAGATTTTTCATCCACTGCCTCATTTTTGGTTAATTTTATTCTTTTTAAAATTTTCATATTTGGCTAGCATTTCCTGCTTTGACTGTGATATTTGGTACTTAGTTGAGTGCAGTTGAGCAACTTATAAATAGCTAGCTTGGCTTTGTTCAAAATGTCTCCACATTCATCTGTCTGGCTTTTCTTGTTATTCCAAGGAATGTACTTAGTCTGGGCAAAGTTATTTTTAAGGTGAGCATAGTTTTAATGAATTACAGATCCAGTTGGTGAAGATCCAAGAAAGCAACAGTACCTAGAAGCTGCTTTATGTCATATTTTTAACAATAGAATATATTTAATAATTTAGTAATAGATATTTAATGGGATTTTATACCTTTTGAATATCTATTCAGTATCTATTGCCTAACAGTAAAAGTGCCTCACAAAATCACTTTTTCTCAAATTGTGGGAGCGTCTATATGTGGATTCATCATTGCCGCCCTGAGTCTAATAAATTATTATTATTAAATTATTATTATTGTCCCTAATGAGTCCAATCACTGTTCATTAAACAGACTCCTGTTACCCTTATTATGTAATTGTTGGGGGGAGTCATAGGGCTGTGATAGTGAACCTGTGGCATGCATGCTAGAAGTGCCATGCAGAGGTCTCTCTGTGGGAATGCATGCTGTCGCCACTTACCTTTCTGGTTTCCGGTGTGCACATAGATGTTGGCAAGGAAAATGGCCTAAAAAACAGCCTTACAAATGGTCAAAAATCAGGTATGAATGCACTGGCCAGATGATCTTCAGCACTCTGGTGCATGTAAAAATCTGCTGGCTGGTGTGCATGAATGTGCCAGAAACCCCAAAATAAGCTAGTTGGCATGTGTATGCGCACTGTCAGCTTGTATTCAGGTTTCTGGCACTCCGGCACATGCACAAGCGCACGCATGCACACAGATTCCATTTTGGGCACTTGGTGCTGAAAATTTTTGCCATCGCTGTCACAGGGGATGTCTTGTCAAGTGTCCAGGTGTAGTTTTCAGTCCTTTGAAGTAGATCAGATCGGATAAAAGAAATAGTAAATTCTGGTTAATTATTTTGGCTATGATATACTTTTTGAAAACCTCCCAGTATTTCCCCTTCCCTCAAAAGAAAGGCAAGACAAGACAATTTTGAAATTTCTTTCTCATATTTACCTGTGTTGAGCTTATATTTTTCGAATGGAAATGCAATAAGATGAGTACATAGTCAATTTGTGACTTTGGCCATTGTCCCTCAGTTTATCGTATCATTTAGAACGATATTGGTGAAGAAATTTTAAAAAATGAGGGGATAATGCCTAACAGCACTCTGGACAAGGAAAAATGGCCTATGAATCAAATAAATAAACCCCAATGGATTGCTAAAGGTTACTAGAATAATCCTGGGTGCTTCATGCATGTCACTTTGCTTTATTTTACTCTGGTTCACCCCACTATAGCCTCCATGGTATAAACTATTTCCATAGATTTTTAATGAGGACGTGTCTCAATTAAATCAGAATAAAGCACACCACTAGCACAGAATGTGATTACTTACTACTCTGAGCAACCCTATTGCTTAAAAAAAATGGTAAAATACTTTTATGGGAAATAATAGCTTATGGTGCAATTTTGAGGGGAACTTGAAGCCAAGGTTTTGATGTGAATCTGCTTTGTTTCAATATATTGAATATTCCAGGAGATTCTGGCAAAGATTTACATAACATAACCCTAGGTTTTTCTGAAAGAGAAGGAAAGGTCTAACCATCAGCTAGTTTGTTTATTTTCTTTAGGAGTAAATCAGCTCCTTAAATGTATCAAAATGTATCAAAACAGAGCTTAGAAACATTCCATGTATTTCTTTAAAAATAACAAAAATACTATGTGATTTTACATTAACTCTTTTTTTTAAAGTGGATTGGGAATAAAATTTGTTCTTGAAGAATATATCCTACCCTATAATTGCTTGAACTGGGTCTGACAGTTATAACCAAGAGGGGTTATAAGATCTTGGAATTGTAAATGTGTAGCGGGTCTATTGTTAGATCCTCTGATAACTTCGCATTACTTAAAAGGTCAAGAAAGTTAATCAGTTTATGACTTGTGCCAAAAATGAACTGGAATAGTGTCACTCTTATCTAAATAATATAATAGAGGAGAAATCTTTGGCAATAGTACAGCCAAAATGATATACCTTTAAAGTCCAGTTAATTCTTTAAATTGGAGAGTTAAGTGTTTTAACTCAGAAATTTATAGCAGAAAACTTAAGCCAATGAAGAAAAATACTCCATTTTAAAACCCTGGATAAATTCTGTATGAGTTAGATAATTGATAGAATTCATGTCTCAAATGGCATTCTATTCCTATGTTCTCATGTGTTTTAGGTTAGATTGTTGAATGTGTACCAAATGCTTTGAAGAGTAAACCTCCTAAGCAATTGAAGAGTAAAGTGGCAGAGGTACCAAAATATAGTAGACCACCTGTTTGTGATGTAAAAGATGCCATAATCACATAATACCAATTTTCTGGGTATTGCATTAATTATTAGTAGATAAATTGAAGATACTGATTATTACTTATAAAATGATATAGGGTTGGCTTATATAACCAGAATCACCAGCTTCTAATAGAGCAGATCTGTCTAGAAACTAGAATATTAAGTCCCTATCTCCATGTGACATTTGGGATAGGACCAGGAGGCAATGTTATTCTGTTTATATTCTATCTATCCCTGGATAATCAGATGGTAGTTTTCAGGAAAGTATTAAAAACAAAACTGTTCTGCAGAACTTTAATTTATAAACTTAATGTTTAGTTTTAATGTGAGTATGAACACTAGAGCTACTCATTTATTATGCAATCATTTTATTTTGTCATATGGTTTTATGGTTTGTGTATATGTTGCAAAATGAAAAAGCCCATGAATATTATAAATAAATCTGTAAATAGCAATAGCAGTTCTATACCAATTCACAGTGCTTTGCAGCCCTCTTAAACTGGTGTTGCCCCAACCAGGCAGTTATTGAGGTACAAATGACAGACTCGGTAATTCTTCTGTAGAACTGTATCAGCAGATGTAGGGTCTCCTTCTTGGGCAGGGGGTTGGGCTAGATGACCTGCAAAGTTCCTTCCAACTCCGTTTATCAGTTAAGGAAGTAATTATTTATGTGGCTAATGCCTAACTGTACCAGGACTTCTCCTTTAGTTCAGAAATAGATTGATAGATGGTACAGAAGGGGAACGATTGGTATACAGGTAGTACTAACTTACAATTACAATTCAGGCCAAAATTTCTGTTGCTAAGTGAAACATTTGTTAAATCAATTTTGTCCTATTATACAACATTTTGTTGCCACTGTGTTACATTAGTTATTAAGTTAGTTGTGAAGTGAATCTGGCTACCCCATTGACTTTGCTTGTCAGAAAGTTGCAAGGAATGATTGACACGACACCGTGACACTGCAACCCTCATAAACATGAGTCAGTTGCCAAGGGTCTGAATTTTGATCTGGTGACCATGGGGATGTTGCAAGGGTTGCATGTATGAAAAATAATCATAAGTCACGTTTTTCAGTGACATTTATTTTAATAGACTCATAACTGGCAAACTAATTTATGCTAAACAGAGCTCTGTATGGAGTTGCATAATCCTTCCCACCTTTCTCACATACCCTCCTCCTCATAAAGGACAAAGAGAAAACAAATTTCTTTCTCCTAATTTAGTCTTCCTTTTAGTTTAGTTTCCTTCTATCATTAAGATATATTCCATTCTGTACTTTTGAGGCTGTACTGTACAACACAACAATTTTAATTAGGACATAGGCATCCTAATTGGATATCAAAATATATAATAAGAGAGGGAAAAGGTGTGTGTGTGTGTGTGTATGTGTGAGGGAAGAAGAACAAGATGTTGTAGGGCAGAGTACCTGATATCTTCAATTTGAATGCAGATGGCGTGTGGGGGAGGCATCCTTCAGCTGCAGAAAGCTCTGGGAGGGAATTTTCCTTCCTGCTTCTTTTTCAATGATAAAATAATAAGAATCTCTTTGACCCTAAATTAATAATAGAGCAATAGTTCTAATTGTCAAGTTGGCCTGGTGAGTCAACAGATACCACTTTATGTGTGGCAGGTTCTGTGTTTAACGCACCACGTTAAATTTATGCTGCCTCCCTCAAGTTTTACTTCAGCTATTTTACCTGATGTTGCCTGTCACATTGTTTCTTGAATAATTAATCTTCAAGAAGTTAAAATTGGGCCTGTCACAATTGTGTTATTCCATGTTCTAATCAAGGAAAGAAGCAACCTAGAAACATAGAAACATAGGAACATAGACGGCAGAAAAAGACCTCATGATCCATCTAGTCTGCCCTTATACTATTTCCTGTATTTTATTTTACAGTGGATATATGTTTATCCCAGGCATGTTTAAATTCAGTTACTGTGGATTTACCAACCACGTCTGCTGGAAGTTTGTTCCAAGGATCTACTACTCTTTCAGTAAAATAATATTTTTTCATGTTGCTTTTGATCTTTCCCCCAACTAACTTCAGATTGTGTCCCCTTGTTCTTGTGTTCATTTTCGTATTAAAAACACTTCTCTCCTGGACCTTATTTAACCCTTTAACATATTTAAATGTTTCGATCATGTCCCCCCTTTTCCTTCTGTCCTCCAGACTATACAGATTGAGTTCATTAAGTCTTTCCTGATACGTTTTATGCTTAAGACCTTCCACCATTCTTGTAGCCTGTCTTTGGACCCGTTCAATTTTATCAATATCTTTTTGTAGGTGAGGTCTCCAGAACTGAACACAGTATTCCAAATGTGGTCAACCTAGAACTAAGGAGAAATATCCTAACAGTGAGGACAATTGACCAGTGAAATTAGAAGTTGTGGGTGCTCCATCACTGGATGCTTTTTAGAGGAGAGATTGAATAGTGGACAGTCACTTGTCTGGAATAGAATAGAATTAGAAAAGAATAGAATTAGAAGAGAACAGAACAGAATAGCAGAGTTGGAAGAGACCTTGGACGTCTTCTAATCCAGCCTCCTGCTTGAGGTTCATCATTACTTTTACTTATATTATGTTTATATAAACTACTGTTATCCTATACATGTTTGACAAATAAATAAATAAAAATGAAATAAATAAAACAATGTTGAATATAGATAGGAGTACAGATCAACTGGCCCTGTTGTGCAGCTGGAACAACCTTTATTATAAGGGTTTTTAGTTGTTTTATTAATTGGATTTCTACATGCTGTTTTTATCATTGTTGTTAGCCGCCCTGAGTCTGCGGAGAGGGGCGGCATACAAATCAAATCAAATCAAATCAAATCAAATCAAATCAAATCAAATCAAATCAAATCAAATCAAATCAAATCAAATCAAATCAAATCAAATCAAATCAAATCAAATCAAATCAAATCAAATCAAATCAAATCAAATCAAATCAAATCAAATCAAATCAAATCAAATCAATAAACCTGGAGCTGAACACTCTTAAAATTGTAGAAATGATAGTAGTTTTTAGAAGAAGCTCTCCTATTCTACCACCTGTTACAATATTAGACAAAGGTTCCCAAGGTTGAGAAACACTGTGCTACCGTATTTGGCTAGTAACAGAAGTATTGTGTCATCAAGTTAAAAAAAAATTGGGGGGGATCAAGAAATCAACAATATTTTAATTACCGAATTGCAAGATGATCAGTTTATGCATGGTCTTTGATGGTTTATTGGGATCAGCTGCCATTTAGGTTTGTAGGTTCTATTATCTCCAAGGACTTAAAATGGACTTAACATTATAACCATCATTTAAAAAGCACAACAAAGAATGTTCTTTCTACGTCAACGCAGAAAGCTCAAATTTGCTGAGGATCTGCTGATACAGTTCTATAGAAGAATTACTGAGTCTCTCATTTGTACCTCAATAACTGCCTGGTTTGGCATAGGAACCAGTAAAAATTCAATGGATAGTTACAACTTTGGAAAACACAATTGCAACTAACCTGTATTCTATTGAGGATATGTACACTGCATTAAACCAGAAAGAGGGCTGAGAAAATATTTACACACCCATAACATCCTGGACATAAACTGTTTCAATTTCTCTCCCTGGATGTCCCTATAGGACATTGCATGCCAAAACAAGAAGAGACAAAGAAAGTGTCCCCTCCCCCCGGTGCCATCACTCTGCTGAGCATTTAATTCCCATAGCATCCTAGGCCTAAAGATATTTGCCCTAGATATATAGTAGGGCTGCATTGATATTATCCTTCCCATCATCTAAACATTCTCATCTTATCACTTTTCCTATTAGCTTCTATTGGTATCTATGACCTATCATTTCTAGCTATCCGATGAAGTCTGTACTTGTTGTATATTATGATTAATGATAGTAACTTTGATACATGACCTATCACTCTGTTGTTTATACATACACTGAGAGTTTATGCACCTGAGACAAATTCCTTGTCCAATCATGCTTGGTCAATAAAGAATTCTATTCTATTCTGCTCTATTCAGTTCTGTTCTATATATTGAAGGAACTGTAACTATGCTAAGGCATATGGATTGCACTATGCCTTTTTTATCTTGATTCTCAGATCTGTTGAGCACTTGCTGTAATTCTTTGTGCTGCAGGTTTGGGCAGGATACTTCTGAAACTCAGGAAAGTCTATTCACTAGCAAATTCATATTAAAAGCCCCTATATTAAACAAAAAATAGGTTTGTGTGATAAACAATAGCAACAGGCACACTGAATGCTGTATTAATTCAAGTTCAATGGAGTTTATATCCAGTTCTATGGAGTTTACCTACACATCCCACTGATTGTTTGTGTATGTTAGATGGTAAATTAAAGTGAGCATTTGAAGATGCATTTGCAAATTTGCTTAGTGCAATAAAAAGCCAATAATCTGTTTGAATGGACAGTATTTCCAAATTGATATTTTCCATCTTTTCAAATCAGAGATACAGTATATCTTTCTTCCACTTCTTGATATAAGGGCTTGTTTGAACTAGCTTGTTTGCTATCTATATTCAGCCTGTTTTTCTCGTCCCTCCCTCAGCCTTTTCTTAAAAGCAGGAAGAAAATGTACTAAAGCATCTTGCTTCCATAATCATCAGCCAATGCTTTTAGGCAACCAGGAAACTAATTTAAAGCAATAATAGTTTCTCAGTGTTGGTACTCAGCAACGAGTATGATGCATTTGAAATGAAATGTTCTATTAACTGTAGGACAATGAATGAATTGCCATTCTATCAATTCATTCAAAATATCTTTCTCTCTCTTTCTCTCTCTGTCTCTGTATTTCTCTCTGCCATCAGAGCGACTGAAGTTCTTGTGTCTTCCTGAACCCTGTTCCTGCTATAGAATAAAATGGAGAATATGACTCGTAGGAACAGTAAAGCTTGCTTTTTCCACAGAGATCCACTTTATTGTAAGGCATTTTTGCATAAATATGCTTTTCAGTAAAGTGAGGTTGTGCAGAATTTATCAGAAATATTTAAGAATTTCACAGCACTAGTTTTCTGCAATGTCTTCCACAAAGAACAATTTCATTTGAAAGCAAAATGTGTTTCCTTATTCCAACATGTATCCTGAATATCCTGAAAGTAAGAAATAGTTTGTATGTTATAGCAATAGCAACAGCACTTAGATTTGTATGCCATCTCATAATGTCTTACAGCATTCTGTGGGTGGTTTACAAGATAGAAGCATTATTTGTATATTGCCACCAACAATCTAGGTCCTTATTTTTCCAACTTTGGAAAGATAGAAGTCTGAGGCAACCTTGAGTTGTGCTAGGATCGAACTCCAGTTTGTTGGCAGAGTTTGCCTGCAATACTTGTCACCAAGATTCATGTTATGTTTGAAAGTGGAATGTCCACATTTTTGATAGATATAGCTACACAGCAGAACTCCTTGAAATTAATGAGTAGTGATGGGCAAACTGAACACGCACAATTCGGGTCTGTACTGAATATTGCGGAGTTTGGTATACCGAACAAGAACCCGAAATTTTTTGAAACTTCAGGCAAAGTTCAGGGTCGTGTTCGGCGTTCGGAGCTTTGACATCACTGGCAGGTTGCTAAGGACACCAAGGTGATCACTTCCTGGATTCCATGGAATCTAGGAAGTGATCACCTTGGTGTCCTTAGCAACCTGCCGGTGACGAGAAGGCTCCGCCCCCAGAATCTCTTCGTGTGAGGGATTCCCCAGCTCCTTCAAAGGGAGGTCTTCACATAAAAATAAACATTGTTATTTTTACGAAAAAGGATGCCGCAGCAGTGCTGCAAGCAAAGGGTAGTCCTTTCACGTAAAAATAAACATGTCCATGGAATCCAGGAAGTGATCACCTTGGCGTCCTTAGCAACTTGCCAGTATACGTCACGTCAAAGCTCTGCCCCCGGAATCTCTTGGTGGGATTCCCCGTTCGGGTTCAGGTTCGGGTTCGGTTCGGGTTCGGCTGAATTTTGCGTAAAGTTAGTCCGAACTTGCCAAACCCAAACACTTTTGGGTTCGCCCATCACTATTAATGAGTAATATATAGACATTAATATTTTGTATGAGCTAATATAAATGCCATTCAAAATAGTTTTGGGATCGCATTCTTCTGATTCTTTGGGATAGTAATTCATACCATAGATTTAGACATCCATTTATTTCCAGATGACTGTTGTCACAGTCATATTTGCCTTCCCATAAAACAGCGTAGAACATTACACTGAGTGTTTCAGCATTTTAACAAAAGAAGACATGCTATATCTTAAGATGGTCTTTGATAAGAGGATATGGGAACAATGGAAATAGGAAACCTAAGCAACATTAAATCAGATCTGGAAGAAATGACCCATCCGCTGTATGTTCCCAGCTCTCTTAAGTATATGTGTGTTGACTGTAACTCTAAATATTAATGCTTCCATTTCCAATTCTGTCTTGCTAACATTGCAGACTAATACTGTATATTTTTGAAACTGAAATATAAATGGAGAGAGCTAATGCAGATATTTTTCCCAGTCATTACTTTAGGAAGTTTTATTTCTTTGAATGGAAACTTCTTATCCCTCTCTGCTTCAGATGATAAAATTGGAAACAGCAGATGAAACTACATAGGAACAACAACCACTATTATTTTGCTTATGAGGAAAGGAAAAATGAGTCTGGCAATTGTAGATGGAAAATCTGTTTATTAGAAGACAAAACATTCCCACTGATTTCAAGTATAAACTTGTCAGCTTTATTTCTTTAATATATTTCTAGGATTAGATGTTTAGGGTTTTCTATGTTTCTTCATATTCTACACCATTCCTATTTGCTAGATACAAGAGAAGACTTCAGCAAATTACTGCTTTTGACAGCATAACTTTGGAATGACTGTGCGGTTGTTATTATTAGAGTACATACTGTATATCTAGATTTTGCACCTGGCTTTAGTAGCTGCCTCCTCACCTTTCCACAAAAAGATACTTTGGAGGTTGCAAATACTCTGGAGAGATGTCTGAGACTGTTACATCTGTCAGTACTGCATGTTTTGCAGTAATTGAACCAAGGAAAATGACTCAAAAAATTTCAGAGTCTGCCTATCAATTTATTTAGATGCTTCCAATTTATGTGTCTGTTTTCCTTCAGTAGTCAGTTATATTTATAATTATTACTCTTATTTGTTAGCCACCTTTTATATATCTTTTTCTGTCAAAGATATCTTAAAATACCACAGAGTTAGGATAAACATTCCGTAATTATGATCTTTGGTACTATATATAGTCTTTAATAGGCATCTAATACACATCCCAAATGCTAATCCTGAGTCCTCATGCAGTCATGGATGTCTAAACTGCAGGCAACAAAAGTCAGTACAACTCTCAGTGATAATATCCAAATGTGGCTCAAGTAGCCATTTTACCTTCTCGTAGTCACGTGACTCATTAGTAAGTACAAGGTCTCAAGTGTGAAGAGAGAACAGGTGTGTTAAATTTGGTGTTATCACTCTCATTCTCTTATTCTGTCACTGGAAGTTTAACATGGCAACTCTCTGAGGATCTGAAAAATGAAGTGTTGCTCTACAAAAAGATGGCTTAGACCCGTGATGGTGAACCTATGGCATGTGTGTCATAGGTGGCACAAAGAGCCATATGTGTGCAGTTGCCCTAGCTCAGCATGCATGTGCGATCTGGCAAGCTGAGTTTTGGCTCATGCAGAGGCTCTAGGAGGGCATTTTCAGCCTCTGGAGGGCTTCCAGGGTACAGAGCAGGGCATTTTTTCCATCCCCAGGCTCCAAGAAAGGGCAAAAAATGGGCATATGAGGAAGCATGGAGGTTTGCATGCTCATGCGCAGGGGTGGGATACCTGAGGGCCATTGATTTATGGATAGAAACATAGAAACATAGAAACATAGAAGACTGACGGCAGAAAAAGACCTCATGGTCCATCTAGTCTGCCCTTATACTATTTCCTGTATTTTATCTTACAATGGATATATGTTTATCCAAGGCATGTTTAAATTCAGTTACTGTGGATTTACGAACGTCTGCTGGAAGTTTGTTCCAAGGATCTACTACTCTTTCAGTGAAATAATATTTTTTCACGTTGCTTTTGATCTTTCCCCCAACTAACTTCAGATTGTGTCCCCTTGTTCTTGTTTTCACTTTCCTATTAAAAACACTTCCCTCCTGAACCTTATTTAACCTTTTAACATATTTAAATGTTTCGATCATGTCCCCCCTTTTCCTTCTGTCCTCCAGACTATACAGATTGAGTTCATGAAGTCTTTCCTGATACGTTTTATGCTTAAGACTTTCCACCATTCTTGTAGCCCGTCTTTGGACCCGTTCAATTTTGTCAATATCTTTTTGTAGGTGAGGTCTCCAGAACTGAACACAGTATTCCAAATGTTGTCTCACCAGCGCTCTATATAAGGGGATCACAATCTCCCTTTTCCTGCTTGTTATACCTCTAGCTATGCAGCCAAGCATCCTACTTGCTTTTCCTACTGCCCGACCACACTGCTCACTCATTTTGAGACTGGATGTGGGTACATGTGTGCATGAGATAGCATGCACCTGAAGAAAAAAAAGGCTCGCCATCACTGGCCTAGGCTATAAGAAGATTGCCAAGATGTATGTATGTATTCATTTCCTGCTAGCTTCAGTTTGGCTCAAGGTTGACTCAGACTTCCATCCTTCCAAGGTGGGTGAAATGAGAACCCAGATTGTTGGAAGCAATATGCTGACTCTGTAAAAACCACTTATAGAGGGCTGTAAAAACACTGTGAAGTGATATATAAGTCTAATTGCCATTACTATTGCTGTGTGTGTGTGTGTGTGTGTGTGTGTGTGTGTGTAAATAAATATACATACACACCTTCATTCACTGTATCATTATTAAATAATTCAGTCCACTGGAACTGGGTGGCTAATATAAATAAATAAAATGAAATAAATAATTTTTAATAGAAAAAAATGAAAATTTAGTCAACTTGAAATTCAATACTATAATTCAAGTGTTGTAAATGCTGCTTCTTTTTCTTTTTTCTGCTTAACCTCTTGCCTATAGAGCCCTCAAGGTGGTGAATAAGTATTTTTTTGAAAAAGAAAAGACACTTAAACACAAACACACAGTTTAAATTCAGTGTCAGCTAGCTCAAAGCAAAAAGGCCTGATGAAAGAGGACGAGTGGGGGCTGAATACAGCTGAGTACAGCTCCTAAGGAAATGCACTTCAAAATACAGGAACAATCCAAGGAATAGCTTTTTTCCATCTTCCTGATAAACATATTCTCAGAAATGAAGATATTTTTGAGAAAATCTTCTGTACTGATTGGCAGCCATGTAAATTCATATCAGGTAGCCATGTAGATTCATATCAGGATAGGCGATTCTTCCTCTAACCTTGTTGAAAGATAAATATAGCAGGTTTAAGGAAAGGACAGCACAAAAGCTTTCAACAAAGAATTGAAAGAGTTGGTGCAGGATAAATTATTTTCAAATAAAACACAAACTATATTTTAAAAGTTTCTCCCTTGCATTTCTAGAAAGTCAATCATAGTATCACATTTACTGATTTGTCCTTTTGAAATAATGTAGCTTTGTGTTCTCTGACCACTCAATTTTTATGACAAGCGGAATAGTTCATGGGCAAATTGTTTCCTTTTTGGAAGCAGGGGTAGGTTTTACTCACCTTTGCTACTGGCTTAGGAGCCCGTGGAAGTGCCCTCCCATCGCTTTTGGGTTAAACTCATCTGTTTATGTGCAGGAGGATTTGCACATGCGCAGAGTGCTTAAATTTGGCTCCAGTGGATGGATTTCAAGCCGGAGGACAAGTACAGGGGTATGTCCAGCTGGCCATCAATGCCAGTTCAGTGACTGGGAGAAATTCCCATTATCGTTCTAGAGATCTGGTCTGAACTGGCAAGAACTCACCTGTGCTTGGAAGGATGCCCTTTTCACGGGCTTCAGTGGGATACCAAGATAAGAGGGACACATTGGTGAGGTTTAGCCATCTCTAGATAGTAGTGGCAGCAATGAGGCTTCTGGCTCATGTTAGCTGGCAGAAGCAAACTAGCACAGTGCCAAAGAAATAGGCAGAAAGCCTTTGAGAACCCTTGCTGTATCTTTTTTAAAAAAGTAATTGGGCCACATTTAAGTAGTAAGATATATAAAACCTAAACAAATTTCTACAATATAAAGGAACATAACATTTTTGCTTTTCTCTTTTATGTCCGAGAAAATGTCTGTTATGTATAAGCCCCTCTGTTATAAGAGAGAAATGTTTCAGTTAAATATAATCTTGTTATCAGTTCTTCATAATATTTTTATATCTTATTTATATGACTTGAAAATGTGTTTATAATGGGTCACAATGGACGCTTCAGCATGCTAATGCTGGACTACTCAAAATCAATGATTATCCCCAAGTTTCAATTTGCATTGCTTGAATCAAGCAAAATACAGTATTTCCACAATTGAAAAATAAAGAGAAGAAGGAGGAGCAGAAGAAGGGGAAAAATAACAAAAACATATCATCATCATCATTATCTTCATCATCTCACCAAACTGTGATCATAATTGGAAATGTAAATCCCCTTATCCCATGACAGGGTACTAATTATCCACTCCCATTAAAAGTTATTTATAAACAAAATTGAATTATAAAGATGTTATCACATCTAACCTGGTCCTGAGGCAATATAGATAGTACTGAGGCTTATCCACTAATTCTCTAAAACATGTTCATATAGGACCATTGGAGTCTAATATCGCCAACAGGGCAGACTAGATGGACCATGAGGTCTTTTTCTGCCATCAATCTTCTATGTTTCTATGTAACAGTTTTCTGTTAGGTGAATCATCAGCACTCTGCACAAATAAGGCCATTCTTCACCTATGTGACGATATTCTAATAGTGAAACCAGATTCAGGAGATGTAAATATTAAACAATCAACATTTGTTCATTCATTCTGAAACAAATTGGAATATATCAGAACAGGGAAGATATCTGACATCATAGGGCACCTTCACACACACACACACACACACACACACACACACAATTTAATTTAATCTTGTACAAACAAGATTGTGGAAGCCAATGTGTTCAGGCAATACCATTAAGCAATAATGATATTTTCGTAACTAAGTTACAATAGACATAAATAAATGTTCCAATAGATATGGTCCAATAGACACAAATAAATGTTCTTGGGCAAAATGCCATCTAAGTCATCAATTAATATTTTCTTCTTTCCTAGCTGTTGGTGCCAATGAAGTTATGATATGTTTTCTAGTTTAACTGAGGGTGCAAAACATATTCTGGAAAGAATAGTTAAACGGTCTTCAAAAAACAATTAATTTTATTTCCTCCTTGGTTGGACTCATAGAGCAGTGGTTCTCAACCTTTCTAATGCCATGACCCCTTAATACAGTTCCTCATGTGGCAGTGATCCCCAACCATTAGTCTGATGCCAATTCTCCCAACAGAGCTTTAAGCTGATTGGTAGGAAGGTCAGAGAGACATCCCCACTGTAAAAGCCTGATTGGTCAAATTGTAAAAATATGTTCCAATGTGCCGGAATAGAAGCTTTATTTCCTAACATCATGGAAAATTTTCTTTTCCCCATAGTCTACTCTAAGGCGACCCCTATGAAATGATCGTTCGATCCCCAAAGGGGTCCTGACCCCCAGGTTGAGAACCAGTGTTATAGAGTAAGTTCTCAAAATTTAGATTAGGGCTTAAATATGCATTGCATTAAAATAAAGCAAAAATTAACAAAAAAAATTTCAAGTCTATGGCAGGTAACATTAGAAGTTTTCCTTAAGTGTGAAATTTTTAGATCAGTATATATGAAACATAAGTTCATTGGCCCAGAAAAGCTTGTTGTAGATTTCTAAATGCAATATGTTATAGCTTGGTAGACTGATGTATTTGATTAAAGGTCATATGCAATTCATGGGACTTAAACTTTAAATTTTGTGCCAGAGGGAACTCTGAGAGGATTAATTCTACATTAAATGGTTAGACTCCATTGCTTATTTCAAATTTACTTATAACGTTATGAACACTTCCATTTTTTCTTGGCAGCAAAATGCAAATGGATTTCTACTTTCTTTTTCTACCTTCTTCCAGGGTGTTTTTCTGTCTTCCTAAAATAGCCTTAAGGTTTCCTGATAGTTTCCTATCCATGTAGTGATCAGACTTAATCCTTTTAAGCTTCTGAGCCAGAGGTGGATTTCTGGACTGATTTGCCTGAACTGGTAGCAGCCCACTGCTGACATCATGATGATGTCATGGAATTGGTTTGGTCAGTGCCAGTCCATGGCACAGCCATCTTTTTTTTAAAAAAATATTTTTAATTTTTTGAACTTTTTTATTTCTTTTCTTCTGAGCGGGCACAGAAGCTGGGTTTCTGGCACTGCACATGCATTGCCATATTGTTTTTGGCTTTGGGTTTTTTTTTGTGGGGGGCACTGCCATGTGCATGACCACACGGCAAGGCCACGTAACATGGAAGGAAGCGAACCGGCAGCGAGATAAGTTAGAATCCACCCTTGTTCTAAGTCAGTTAGATATTCAATCATACACCTGCTGAGATATGTATTATTTCCATACTACAGAGAGTTTGTTGAGATTGTTTCTTCAATGTGTCCCTGCTTATAAAACTAACAATTTCGTTTTTAATAGGCTATTAAATTAAATATAATGTGTGATCCAACATGTGAATAAATCTAAAAAAAGCAGGTGATTGTGGGGAAATGAGCGTGGGAAAGAAATGGAAAGGAATAAGTCTTTTTTTGTCTTAACACCAAGTCAAACTCAGAGGAAAGTATCATTATTTATGTAGCTTCTGAGCAAGAATAGCTAAAAGACAGTAGCATAATTCTATATAGTTTCATATTATTGGCTTTCAATTATTAGTGGCCACATTCTTTAGAACATCTATAGGCCCCGTGTACTACCTTATACCTTTGCCAAGCCTACCACTGCGAATCAGCTTGTAATTCTGTTTTTAGTAGTTGTTGGATTGAATGGTATTGTCTAGTTTTTATGACAACCTATGGATGATTTAATAAATATGGAGGAATCTGGAACTATAGACTAAAATAGTGTATGCTGATTTGATATTAATAAAGTAATACAATATATAATTATCTACCCAACATCTATATGTACTGTTCAGTTTGTATGATCAAAATGTTAAACTATCAAAATATTTGACTTACGCTGTAGCTACTATAGGCAATGGGTAGGATCCTGAACTAAGACTAGGAGAGTCCAGGATTATGTCCCCATGAACCTGACTGGCTGGATCTGAGTCTCTATCCATTTTATCCTTATAAAGGCGGTAGAGTAACTGTCAGGCCCACCTTGGACTTCACATAATGACTTTGGGCTTTAAGAGAAAAATGAAAACAAAATTGAAGCATATCGGGGGGAAATAGGAAGAGGGATCATTCTGTACATCGCTTTGTGTTGTACCATATAAAGGTGTGAAGTTTATTAAATAAATAATTATCATGAAACAAATTATAAAGTGAGGGCCAAACAAAATATCCTATTTGTTTGTTTGTTTGGTGATATTTATATGTCACCCGACTTCAACAGGACTCTGGGCAGCTATATTAAATGTACAGTTTTGAAGCCATGAAATGATCATGGTTAGAGTCACATCATGCTTTGTAAAACCAGTTACTGGTTGAATGGGCAGATATAGCATATTTTTCACATTATAAGACAGACTTCGCTTTTGGGGAGAAAAACAAGAAAAAATTTGCCTCTGCCTCCCAGCAATTGGTTTCCTTGCAGCAAACAGAGCCGGGGTGGCGCAGCAGGTAGAGTGCTGTACTGCAGGCCACTGAAGCTGACTGTAGATCTATAGGTCAGCAGTTCAAATCTCATCACTGGCTCAAGGATAACTCAGCCTTCCGTCCTTCCGAGGTGGGTAAAATGAGGACCCTGATTGTGAGGGCAATAGGCTGGCTCTGTTAAAAAGTGTTATTGCTAACATGTTGTAAGCTGCCCTGAGTCTAAGCAGAAGGGAGGCATAAAAATCGAATGAATGAATGAATGAATGAATAAATAAATAAACAAACAGCAAACAGCCTGGTCAGCTTCAGCACAGTCTGATTCAGCATAAGCAGCTGATTAGTGGTGAGATTGGCTTCCCAGAATACTGCCAAGCAACTGTTTCAGGCTGTGGGGATCGCCAACACACATCCCCATCACTGCCCATCTCCTCTGCCTTGCCTCTGTGAACCCCATTTTCGGCCTCCATGGACAACCCCTGCCACCTGGAATGGGCCAAAAATGGGATGCTTGAGGCCAAAAATGGGGTGTATGGAGACGGCGATAGGCAGCGGTGGTGACAGCAGCAATGGGTGGCAGCAATTCCTGCAGCCTAGAAGAACTGATTGTGGTTTTCTGGAAGGCTGATCCAACTTCCAAACATCTGCTCATGCTAAATCAGGCTGGGCTGAAGCTGACCAGGCTATTTGCTGCTGCAAGAAGGCAAATTGCTGGGAGGCAGAGGTGGGTGGGGGCTTCGACAACATTCACTCTATAAGACGCACAGTCATTTCTATCCACTTTTGGGGAGGGGAAGTGTGTCTTATAGACCAAAAAATATGGTAGCTATTGAATAAATAAATATTTCAGAAATTGAAAAATAGAGGGAATTTAGAGCACAAGTTTGCCTATTATGCTTCTCCCAATATTTCTCAAATGACAACAGTTTTTTCATAGATATTTTTCATTGATATCCATTTATGAAAACAAGGTAGGTAACCATACTGTCACTAAGAAAACCACATGGATGTATCCATGTAGTCAAAGGAGATTTTGTTCTTACATAAACGATATACACATTTGTATGTAAATTGTCATGAAGACCAATAAATGAAAGGGTGAAAGGCTTTTCTTCTGCAGTTGTTTATGCTGTATCTATGGGTGTTCAAAGGATAACCTGAGGTTTTCTGAATTACAATCTCATGGTTATCGGGAATATTACATAGTGAGCACTTATATGTCAGAACAAATCATATCCAGATTCTTTGTAATACTGCTTAGTTTCTCTCCTTATATTGTTGTTTGCAAGTTCCATACCACCATGCTTATCTTTTACTTATTTATTATTTATACTTATTTATTATTTATTTAAATTGATTATAGCTGTCCAACTCCATTGTACACATGTTGAGTTCTATAAAAATACTATTACATAAAATATTTGATGGGCCATAGTTTTCTCTTTAGAATACTTATTCAGATACCTACAAGAAATCCAGTTTGTGTTCCATAACCCATGACTAGACTAGACTTGACTCAACTCGACTCGACTGAACCCGACTTGACTAGACTAGACTACTTGGAAGGGACCTTGGAGGTCTTCTAGTCCAACCCCCTGCTTAGGCAGGAAATCCTACACCACTTCAGACAAATGGTTATGCAACATCATCTTAAAAATTTCCAGTCTTAGAGCATTCACAACTTCTGGAGGCAAGTTGTTCCACTAATTAATTGTTCTAACTGTCAGGAAATTTCTCCTTAGTTCTAACTTGCTTCTATCCATGATTAGCTTTCACCCATTGCTTCTTGTTCTACCCTCAGGTGCTTTGGGGAATACTTTGATTCCTTCTTTTTTGTGGCAAACCCTGTCCCTGAGATTTTGGAACACTGCTATGATGTCTCCCCTAGTCCTTCTTTTCATTAAACTTAGACTGCTCCTAATCTTCACATGTTTTAGCCTCCAGTCTAGTTATATGTTTTAACCTCCAGCCTCCAGACTAAGAGGGAATTAAAATATGAGAAGAATAGTTCTATTAAATTTAAAATCTAAAGTCTACTATTAAGATTATGGTTGCTGAATATGTAATGTGCTGCCACAAAGAAGACGTCAGGCTATTCTCCAAAGCACAGGAAGGAACAAGAAACAATTGATGGAAACAAATCAAGTAAAGAACTAAGATGATATTTCTCAACAGTTAGAACAATTGATCAGTGGAACAACTTGCCTCTAGAAGATGTGGGTACTCCAACAGTGCAGGTTTTTAAGAAGAGATTGGACACAACCATTTGTCTGAAATAATTTCCTGCTTGAGCAGGAAGTTGGACTAGAAGTCTTCACAGGTACCTTGCAACTCTGTTATTCTGTTATCGCTTTTATTCATGATAAAAGGTATAGGCTTCAGAAATTTATTTCATTAAAATAACATTATTTTCCTTCCCATTTTCAAGCAGCATCTGCTTTAAAAAGAGATACTAGATAAATATATATGAAACGCCAACTATATAAATATATATGAAATGCCAATAATAACCCTCTCTCTTAGGACTATACTTCTTCTGTGGATGCTGAGGTCCCGGTTTTTCATGCCTGTTGCCTGTAATGGATGTGAGGTAAGAAATACTGTACATTCTAGTTTTGTTTGGTTTGTAAAGAAAATCCAGAATCAAGCTATGGTAGTAAAATGTGTTCAATGCACCCTTTATCTTTTCTTGTTGCCCTGTGATGATGCTCAGGGTAGAATAAGTCAGGAAATTGGAAGATATCTTTTAACACATGTTGCTTAATGCTATTCAGGGGGACACTTTAAGAAGACAAGGTTCATAGGGCACATGCCAAGCAAAGATGACTTTGCCTTATCTTTTGTGCTTGTAAAGTAAAGAAAAACATTGGACATTTTCATCATAGTTATTGTTGTTATGAAGTCATGTCTGACCCATCGTGACCCCATGGACAATGTTCCTTCAGATCTTTCTGTTCTCTACCATCCTCTACCATTTATTAAGCTCATGCCTACTGTTTCAGTGACTCCATCCAACCACCTCATTCTCTGTCGTCCCCTTCTTCTTCCCAGCATTAGTCTTGTCTCCAGTGAGTCCTTCTCATTAGGTGATCAAAGTATTTGAGTTTTGTCTCCAGGATCTGGCCTTCTAAAGAGCAGTCAGGGTTTATCTCTTCTAGGACTGACAGTTTGACCACCTTGCAGTCCAAGGACTCACAGGAGTCTTCTTCAGCATCATAGTTCAAAGGCCTCAATTCTTTGGTGCTCAGCCTTTCTTATGGTCCAACTTTCATATCCATACATTGCAACTGGGAAAACCAGATGTCTTTGCTTTTTAGTATGCTATCTAGATTTATCATAGCTTTCCTCCCCAGGTATGTAGAGTCCTCTCTTGGGATGTTGGAAAAGAGTGTATTCTCTTGACAAAATTCTATTAAAATTCTATTAAAATTCAATCAAATTACTGCGCCACGGTCAAACCTGCCTGTTATTCCGGTTATATTTTGGCTTCCTACTTTGGTATTCCAATCCCCCATGATAATAAGGAAATCATTTTTTAGTCTTAGTTCTATAAGGTGCTGGAGGGCTTCATAGAACCAGTCAATTTTATCTTCTTCAGCACCAGTGGTTGGGGCATAGATTTGGACTACTGTGATGTTGAATGGTTTGCCATGGATTTAAACTGAGATCATCCTGTCATTTTGGGAATTGTATCCCAGTATTGCTTTTCCTACTCTTTTATTGACTATGAAGGCTACTCCATTTCTTCTGAGGGATTCTTGTCCATTTTAGTTCGCTGATTCCTAAGATGTTTTTCTCCTGAAGTTGAAAATCCATCTGCAGAAAGGGTCAGTATTTCTTAACCTCAGATGTGTGGATTTTGACTCACCAAGCCCCACCCATGCTGGCTAGGGAATTCTTTCCCTATCCAGTATTGGTGGGGCTTGGTGAGGAAATCTATGAGTCAAAGTCTACATACGTAATGCTGCTGAAGTTGGAAACACTGGAATAGGAAATAGACTAAGCCATGAACATAAAGCTCTAGAGGTTATTGCTATTCTGAGAAGCACTGATATGTTCCTCACTTTTACGAGGTAATAGAAAAAAGAAGGAAATGAACTAGAAAGGAAAAATTGGCCTATCCTGAATAACTCTGACTTTCTTATTAAATTTGTAAAATTGTTAACTTTAGCAAGGTGGAAAGTTGGTGGGATCAAGCTGAAAATGGTGGCCAAGTCATATACAGCAGAAAAAAGTACTGAAGCGGTGAGTTCTTTATTAATACAACTTGTACAAAATTAACTTTTGCTGAAATATGCAGAATAGTATAGTATTTAGTTAACACTTCAGCAAAACAAATTACAAACAAACAAACAAACATTTATTTATTTATTTTTATCTGTAAGTACAGTGTGCTTTAAACCTGCTGTTCTGTTCGGGTCGTATGTGACCCGAAACCAAGTTTGAGTCCCTGTAAAACATTTTCCCTGCATATCTGAAACTTGAAATTCCATGAGTTTTCATCATTTCAGGGGTTCTCTCTATGAGAATTTTTTTTGGGGGGTGGGGGGTTTCTTTCTTGCTGAAAAAAAAACACTCCCTAATGTTATGTTCCCGGGTCTATTTGACCCGGACTGCAAATTGATCATTTTAGGTACTTATATTTGGTCTTTTTGAAAGCTTTTTTCACCTGGAAACAGGTTTGAACATTTCTGCACACAATGATATGAAAATTGAAATGAAAAAAGTAAATCTTATTGGTTTATTTCGTGGATATAATGCATGCCCCCCCCGTTTTTGTGAATTTTTTTCAATTTTTCCAGTTCAATTTTTTCAATTTTTCCAGTTCAATTTTCATATCATTATGTTCAGAAATGTTCAAGCTACCAATCCCACACCAACTTTAGTAAAATAGAATGGATTTTGCTAGCAAAACTATCCATAAAGTGAAGACTATTTCAAAAAAACGGAGGGGCATGCATTTCATCAACAAAATAAACCAATATGCATCAATTTTTCCAGTTCAATTTTCATATCATTATGTTCAGAAATGTTCAAGCTACCAATCCCACACCAACTTTAATAAAATAGAATGGATTTTGCAAGCAAAACTATCCATAAATTGAAAAAATTCACAAAAACGGGGGGGCATGCAATATATCCGCAAAATAAACCAATAAGATTTACTTTTTTCATTTCAATTTTCATATCATTGTGTGCAGAAATGTTCAGACTACTTTCCAAGTGAAAAAAGTTTTCAAATTGACCAAACATAAGCACTTCAAATGAAGAGTTTTTGGTCCGGGTCGTATGTGACCCGAACATAACATTAGGAAGTTTTTTCGAACAGAACAGCAGGGTTAAAACAAAATATATTGAAAATAAAAATGCAACAAACTGATCCCTTTTGCTTGTATGCAAAACATGTAGCATGTAATTTAAGAAGGATAATTTCTATACACTTTCAGTTGAGATGGCTGAAGGAATTGTGTAACTATAGTATTATGGTAATTGCCATTTTTTGTCTTTCAGTTAGTAATTGACGTAAAATGATAGAGTGGTAAAGATATTTCTATCATGTTTGTTTTGTCATGGGTTTTGAGAACTAGTCCTATCAGTCTGTAATATATACCAGGTTTTTTAAAAAATTTGACTTAAGATTTCACTACCTTACTAGTAGTTTTACAGGGATGGAGTGGGGTGAAAGACACTTGGTAGAACTTTTAGATTATTAAGTGCCCATTGCTATTTCTAATTTGGAACATTACAAAGGAATAATAAAACCTAGTTCACTCAAAAGCTACATTGTAAGAGCTCTCTGTGATAATAGGTATAGTTTTTCTGTTCAGAGATATGTCTATTTGGACCAGGAGTCGCTGCTCACAGTCACTCATGCCCTCATCACCTCGAGGATCGACTACTGTAATGCTCTCTACATGGGGCTACCTATGAAAAGCGTTCGGAAACTTCAGATCGTGCAGAATGCAGCTGTGAGAGCAATCATGGGCTTCCCCAAATATGCCCATGTTACACCAACACTCCACAGTCTGCATTGGTTGCTGATCAGTTTCCAGTCACAATTCAAAGTGTTGGTTATGACCTATAAAGCCATGGAGCTAGCCGTTCCAGGGGAAGGAGGGATCGCTGCTTAGTAGAGATCCCTTCTTCCGGCTCCATGAGCTTAACTCAAGGCACTGGTGATGAGTGTAATTCTGGCCCTGGGCTCAAGCTGCTGCTACTCAATGCCAGGTCGGTGGTAAATAAAGCTCTCCTCATCCGGGATTTGATCCTGGATGAGGAGGCCGACCTGGCTTGTGTGACCAAAACCTGGCTGGGCCCGGAGGGAGGAGTTCCTCTCTCTGAAATTTGCCCTGCTGGGTTTCGGGTATGGCACCAACCTCGACCCCAGGGAAGGGGGGGAGGAGTGGCTATTATAGCCAGGGAGAGTCTTGGCCTGCGTAGGCTCATTGCTCCAGAGGTTGCGGGTTGCGAGTCCCTCCTGGTGAAGTTGGACTTAGGGGTTCAGGTGGGCTTGTTGCTCACGTACCTGCCTCCCAGCTGCGTGTCAACAGCCCTGCCTGTGCTACTCGAGGAGGTGGCCGGGTTGGCGGTGCAGTTCCCCGGACTTATCGTCCCGGAGGACTTCAATCTGCCATCGCTTGGCGGTTCCTCTGGACTGGCACAGGAGTTCATGGCCACCATGACAGCCATGGAGCTGACTCAAGTAGTTCAGGGTCCGACTCACGAGGGTGGACACGCACCCGATATGATATTCCTCTCTGAGCAATTGAGTAATGATCTGAGATTAAGGGGCTTAGAAGTGTTGCCTTTGTCGTGGTCAGATCATTTCCTACTGCGGCTCAACTTCCTGGCTCCAATCCTTCCCGGCAGGGAGGCGGAACCAATTAGGAGGTTCTGCCCCAGACACCTGATGGATCCAGAAGGTTTCCAGATGGCGCTTGGGGTTATTCCAGATACACTCGTCCACAGTTCGGCAGAGTCTCTTGCTAAAGCCTGGAACAAGGCAGCAGTGGAGGCTCTTGACCGGATTGCGCCGTTGCGACCTCTCCGCGGCACTAGACCCCGTAGAGCTCCATGGTTCAACAAGGAGCTCCGGGTGTTGAAGCGCCAGAAGAGACATCTGGAGAAGCGATGGAGGAAGAGTAAGTCCGAATCCGATCGAACACTTGTAAGAGCTCATATTAAGACTTACAAAGTGGCGCTCAAGGCGGCAAGATGCGCGTATCATGCCGCCTTGATTGCATCAGCGGAATCCCACCCGGCTGCTCTGTTTAGGGTAACCCACTCCCTTCTTAATCAGAGGGGAGTTGGGGAGCCCTTACAGAGTAGTGCCGAGGATTTTTCGCTGATAAAATCGCTCGGATCCAAGCGGACCTCGACTCCAATTGTAAAACAGAGTCGACTGACAATGAGTCAGTCGAGGTGACTGGGGCTAAACGTCTTTGTCCATCTGTCTAGGAGGAGTTTGACTTGGTGACACCTGATGAAGTGGACAAGGCCATTGGAGCTGTAAGTTCCGCCACCTGTTTACTGGATCCGTGTCCCTCTTGGCTGGTTTCGGCCAGTCGAGGGGTGACATGGAGCTGGGTCCAGGAGATTGTCAACGCCTCCTTGGGGAGTGGGTCCTTTCCGGCCCTTTACAAGGAGGCACTCGTGCGCCCCCTCCTCAAGAAGCCTTCCCTGGACCCAACCGTGCTTAATAACTACCGTCCAGTCTCCAACCTTCCCTTCATGGGGAAGGTTGTTGAGAAGGTGGTGGCACTTCAACTCCAGCGGTCCTTGGAAGAAGCCGATTATCTAGGTCCTCAACAGTCTGGATTCTGGTCCGGCTACAGCATGGAAACTGCTTTGGTCACGTTGATGGATGATCTCTGGCGGGCCCGGGACAGGGGCCTGTCCTCTGTCCTGGTGCTCCTTGACCTCTCAGCAGCTTTCGATACCATCGACCATGCGCCGGCTGGAGGGGTTTGGAGTGGGAGGCACTGTTCTTCAGTGGTTCTCATCCTACCTCTCCGGTCGGTCGCAGTCGGTGTTAGTGGGGGGTCAGAGGTCGACCCCGAGGTTTCTCCCTTGTGGGGTGCCTCAGGGGTCGGTCCTCTCCCCCCTGCTATTTAATATCTACATGAAACCGCTGGGTGAGATCATCCAAGGGCATGGGCTGAGGTATCATCAATACGCCGATGATACCCAGTTGTACATCTCCACCCCATGTCCAGTCAACGAAGCAGTGGAAGTGATGTGCCGGTGGCTGGCGGCTGTTGGGGCCTGGATGGGTGTCAACAAACTCAAACTCAACCCAGAGAAGACGGAGTGGCTGTGGGTTTTGCCTCCCAAGGACAATTCTATCTGTCCGTCCATTACCCTGGGGGGGGGGAATTATTGACCCCGTCAGAGAGAGTTCGCAACTTGGGCGTCCTCCTCGATCCACAGCTCACATTAGAGAAACACCTTTCAGCTGTGGCGAGGGGGGCGTTCGCCCAGGTTCGCCTGGTGCGACAGTTGCGGCCTTATTTGGACCGGGAGTCATTGCTCACAGTCACTCATGCCCTCATCACCTCGAGGCTCAACTACTGTAACGCTCTCTACAAGGGGCTACCTTTGAAAAGTGTTCGGAAACTTCAGATCGTGCAGAATGCAGCTGCGAGAGCAATTATGGGCTTCTCTAAGTATGCCCATATCACTCCAACACTCCGCAGTCTGCATTGGTTGCCAATCAGTTTCCGGTCACAATTCACAGTGTTGGTTATGACCTATAAAGCCCTTCATGGCACCGGACCAGAATATCTTCGGGACCGCCTCCTGCCGCACGAATCCCAGCGACCAGTTAGGTCCCACAGAGTGGGCCTTCTTCGGGTCCCGTCGACTAAACAATGCCATCCGGCGGGACCCAGGGGAAGAGCCTTCTCTGTGGGGGCCCCGACCCTCTGGAACCAGCTCCACCCTGAGATTAGGATTGCCCCCACCCTCCCTGCCTTTCATAAACTCCTTAAGACCCACCTCTGCCGTCAGGCATGGGGGAACTTAAGCATTTACTCCTTGCCCATGTTGTTTTGCCATTTGATTGATTGACTGTGTGCCTGTTTTTATATATTTTGGGAATGTTTTATGAATTTATTAATTTTAAATTGTAATTAGATTGGTGGGTATTGGATTTGTTATTATGTACTGTTTTTATTATTGTTGTGAGCCGCCCCGAGTTTGCGGAGAGGGGCGGCATATAAATCCAATAAATCTAATCTAATCTATAAAGGCCTTCATGACACCGGACCAGATTATCTCTGGGACCGCCTTCTGCTGCATGAATCCCAGTGATCAGTTAGGTCCCACAGAGTGGGCCTTCTCCAGGTCCCGTCAACTAAACAATGTCGTTTGGCGGGACCCAGGGGAATAGTCTTCTCTGTGGCGACCCCTGCCCTCTGGAACCAACTCCCCCCAGAGATTAGAATTGCCCCCTCCTCGCTTTTCGTAAGCTTCTTAAAACCCACCTTTGCCGTCAGGCATGGGGGAACTGAGATATTCTTTCCCCCTAGGCCTTTACAATTTATGCATGGTATGTCTGTCTGTATGTATGTTTGGTTTTATAATAAGGGTTTTTTTTAGTTGTTTTAATATTGGATTGTTACATGCTGTTTTTTATCACTGTTGTTAGCCGCCCCGAGTCTACGGAGAGGGGCGGCATACAAATCCAATAAATAATAATAATAATAATAATAATAATAATAATAATAATAATAATATATTTAATTTAAAACAAATATATGTCTTAAAAAACAGCAAAGCAAACAGCTCCTAAAACTAACCAACAAAAAAGATAACTATCATATATATTTATAGGTAAGAAATTTTATGTGTGCATGCATGTATTCATTTACCCTGATACTACTTTAATATGGATATTTGGATATCAGTCTTTTTTATTTTTACAATTTTTATTTTTACTGAGGCATAAATGAAACACTGCAATCACTGTCAACAGAAAAAAACAACACAGGTTGTTTAGAGCCGTGGATTCTTAACAGCAGATGGCAGCAAAAAGTCTCCACCGGCTTTTGGTTTTTACACCTTCAAACCAAGACAACTTGCAATATGAGACCCAATTATGCTAGATCCAGCTAGTATAATTCATTGCTTCCCATCCTATTATTTATTTCATGTGAGAAAGATGACTATTTTTTATTGCAATCAACAGTAAGTTTAGCTTAGGGGCTCATCTCAAGGCTTCAGACATCCTATAAATACACTTTTACTCCTATAGACTCATAACAAGCTCTTCTACATGCAATTAATTGGCTTAGTCTCAGTAATGAGTAAGTACAGCTGATAGTGTTAATGGGGCAAATCTAGAAATGAATTGCATATTCTAAAATGCAATAAAATGAAATTGCCCCAACACTAGCTACATCTGATAAAGATAAGATTTAGCACTACATATAAGTGACAGTTCAACCTTCATCAAAGAAGGAGGTTGTCCATGAGTATATTACATACGTATATCTATTTATAAATTGAGACATGTTAGAATCCAATTATAGCTATTGAGATTGTAGAAATATAACACATCCAGCTACAAATAAGAGAGAATGTTTTGATGTTCTTTTAAACAAAAATTACCGTAGATTCTGAGTGAGAAATACCAGACTGGACCAATATACTTCTTATTATTTTGCATGATTTTTAAAAATATAGATGACCCTAAAAACAAGTTGCAGCCAGAAGATGAACAGTCTGCTCTGCTTCCCACATTCTATTCCATGAGAAAATTGTCTACATATGTAATCCGTGATTATCAACTTCAAAGTTCAGTGACATAATGATGTTGGACTAAGAGCAAAGACATCAAGTTCTAGTCTACCTCAGCCACAAAAGCTCAGTGATTCACTGTGATCTAGTCTCAATATCTCATCTTACTTACCTCATAGGAGTGGGAACTTGTATGTTGTCTTGTGTTCCTGGATAAACTCAATGAATTCCTATTGACTTCTGTTGTGTTAAGAATCAGTAAGATGCTACATAAATCTTTGGTTCTATTAACAATCACCAAGAACAAAAACCTGTTAAATATTATTAGAAGGCTGTAATATGAATCCTAAAATGGAATATTAATATTTTTTAAATTTAGTTCCAGGAATTTGCCATAAAATGAAACCTTTATAGTCACCTGTGGTGCTGTTTAAATATTTGGTAAATTAATTTCTTTGTTAAACTTTTGCTCACAAAAATGTGGATCCACAGTTCTTTACAATATAGCATTGTCCTTTTTTTTGCTACTTTACAATTATTATGACATTAACAAGAACAAAAGAAAAATGAATCCACTTGATTTATGAACAGTTAAGAGATAGTTTAATATGCTTTTGTATTGATCACATCTGTGTGTACTTACAGAATTTTAATAATCAACAGTATGCATGTAGATTAGAAATCTGGTTTAGAGAAACGTACTTAAACCCCAGCTTTCATGTAGTGCAGGAAGAGAAATGAGCAACATCTTTGATGGCAGGATCTAGTAGTACTTACATAGAATTATTCCCCACCCACCCATCAGGAAGGGATTCTAGCAATGTAAGACAATGAGATGCAAATATTATCTGATGTCATCATCTTTGTTGCTGGGAACAATAGAAAATAGTATTTATGGCTCTTTTTAATTGTAGTTGGGAAAGCACTGAATTTGACTCGGGGACACATGATGCAGAATGGAATATGGTTGGCTGTCTATGCTTAGATGTCTGCTGTTTGCCATTTTAAAATCCATGTAGTAAAACAGGAGAGAATACATTGCCATATATTACAATAATATTTTATATAGAATTATAGAATTCTTTATTGGCCAAGTATGATTGGACACACAAGGTATTTGTCTTTAACAATAACTATAACAACAGAGATGGAAGGGACCTTGGAGGTCTTCTAGTCCTACTCCCTGCTTAGGCAGGAAACCTTACATTACTTCAGACAGATGGTTATCCAATATCTTCTTAAAAACTTCCATTGTTGGAGCAATCACAAGTTCTGGAGGCAAGCTGTTCCACTGATTAATTGTTCTAACTGTTAGGAAATTTATCCTTAGTTCTAAGTAGCTTCTTTCCTTGTTCACTTCCACCCATTGCTTCTTGTTCTACCTTCAGGTGCTTTGGAGAACAGGTTGACTCCTTCTTCTTTGTGGCAACCCCTGAGATATTGGAACACTGCTAAAATGTCTCCCCTGGTCCTTCTGTTCATTAAACTAGCCATGCCCAGTTCTTGCAACCGTTCTTCATATGTTTTAGCCTCTAGTCCCCTAATCATCTTTGTCACTCTTCTCTAAACCTTTTCTAGAGTCTCAACATCCTTTTTGCATCGTAGCAATCAAACCAAGGTCTTATAAAGTGGTATTAACATTTTATAAGACCTTGCTGCATATGCTCTTAGTGCACATAAAAAGACAAGATACATTTGTCAAGAGTCATGAGGTAAAACACTTAAGAGATAGTCATTTTATAAAATTGGTATAATGTTCAAAATATTTTATCTAGATTATTTCAAAAATGTCTAAGCTAAATAGAGACAGGGACAATAAGTCAAGGAGGCATAAAAAGATTAGAAAAATATTCTGAGCAGAATTTTTTCTGCCAATGGGAGTTGACAGGGAGGAAAATCTTTTAGACTAACGTTTTGGGAAAGAAGGCACACTGGGTGGTAGAATCAAATGTTAGAGTGATCAGCACATAGTATTGTATACGTCTTTCCAAAAAAATCCCAACTACTGAGATCCTATAAATCATGGTTTGAAAAATACAGTGGTACTTACAAAAATGGAAAGAACTGGTCAAAATCTGTTATAACGTGGATAAAATAGAGAAGAGTAAATGAGGGTTTAGAAACTTGTGGGCTTTTTCCAAATAACTTCACATTCAAAAGGGTGAAGTTAATGCTTTTTTGATGGCTTAACAAATCAACTTTAGTAGAAATTACTGCACATGCCTAAGTCAATACAGAAATCAGACAAAGCTTTGGAAACAAAGGGCTATTTCTATGATTGGATTACCGTATATTTTTTCAGACATTTTATTTGCTTTTGAAATGTGAAGGTGTCAAGTTTCCTTAGAAAGCTACCTTTTGAAAAATCAATTATGGTCAAGGACAAGATGTTAGGTTGGTGCATTAGGTGATGTATGAAAAATCATGTAAAGAACATTTGGCTTACATAGGTCATAATGTTTACATTCTACCGTGGTTCTCAAAGAAATAGTGCTATCTTGGTACGCTGCTCCCCCCCATATTTAGCAATGACTGTTAGGGCAAAAAACATAAGATGCCTGATAGTCGGTATTATTGCTTTACCAATTTAAACAATATACTCAAACAACCCCACAATGTTTGAAAATGTTCATCACATTATTTTTCATGTAACACTCTGTGGAATTGCAGCAATCAATCTACTTAGGACTTGCTACATAATTGAGCTCATCTCTTGATGATATGATTGCATGGATATATACATCTTGTTTTCTTGTCAGTGAAATAGAAATGGTTTGACATTATTATTATTATTATTATTATTTATTATTTATTATTAGATTTGTATTCCGCCCCTCTCCGTAGACTCTTCCCAAGCCAAATCTACATCTTTGGGATTTTTTGAGTGAATCCAAGTATTAGCCAGATCCAATATGAGCAGTTTCTATAAATATGCTACATAAAATATATTAAAATAAAAGGTTTTTTCAAGAGTTGTCAAGGTTAACTAAGTTCTCCAGCTTTATTTGAAGGCTTATAATTATAATTTTCTAATTCTGCCTTTATATTCCTGCTGCCATATTTGGTCCCTTCTTAGCCAATGTTACACATTACATTTCACATTTGATGCAACATTATTGGCAAAGACTCAATTCATACAAAAGAAAACTAACCTGCTTTTAGAACTTTGTTCAGATTCCTCCTAGCTGTACAATCTCATCTGTTTGCTTAAGCTATTATTCTCTCCCCCTAAATTCAAACACTTGTCCATAATGAAAATTAGTCTAGGCCACTTGTTGCCTGGCAACATTCACATAAAAGTAGTATACATTACAAATATGTGTCCCTTTTATATATATCAATATAATTTTCAGCAAAATCATAGGTAATATAAAAAGTAGAGAGTGTGTTTGATGGGGAAGAGAGAGATTTCTGCTGAACAAAAGATGTTCTGTTGCTTGAAGTGTATCTTCAAAGGAGAAAAAATGAAGGCTAATATTGTTTATACATTTTCTTTTGATGAAAAGCAATCATGTTTGATTATACCTAAATTTTTGAGGTCCTCTAAGGAATGAAGTTGCACCTTTATTTTTATTTTGGAGCAACAAACAGATTCAGTCTTTGGCTATTAATGCCTCTCCTTTATCTGGTTAGCAAGAGGTCTATTATATACTAGTTTAATTACTGACAGATTAACTCTTTTATTCCTTTCTGCTCTTTCATTTCCATAATAGCTGCTTCATTTCTTATAGTAATGAATTTAGCAGGTTTATCTGGTACACCAGCTGTGCCCTTGTCTAAATTGAGGTAGCTTGATAGTGATTGATATGTTAGTAACCTCCAGTTTGAGATACAGTATTGTGTACAGTACAGTGTTCTTTAAATCAGTTTATAAAATTTGTCTGATAGAAAATTCAATTATAAAAGTTCTAGTTGGGCTTAAGAGAGAACCAATTCTGAAGGAGCTACATTGGTTGACTCTGTTTAAAGCCTTACATTTGAACATGCCTATTACCTAAATATGCTAACATACATTTCTTCCTGTTTATTCTTTTAGATAAATTATTTTGCCATGAAAAGAGAAGTATATATATTTAAAATTCTTGTATCAAAAATTATTTTTCTTTTGTAGGGAATAAATCAGGATAAATTGTCAATTATACATAAGCAACATACTGAAGCCTCAGAATAAAGGAAATAAAATATTATTAACACATTCTATATTTTGAATTTTTTTTAATGAATGGCAAAGGCCTTTATCCCACATCTTCTAAGTTGGTCCATGTTGTTATAGATACTAAATAGTCATTCCAGAGTGACACTAGTTTCTAGCCTGATGTTTAACCACTAGACAAAACTGTCTCCAAATATAGAAAATTAGGACTGTTTGGAATACAGCTGCTTTAGATTTTTTATTTGCGTTTTGTTCTAGTGAGCTGTTCAATATGTTAGGTTAAACGTTTTCCCATTTCTGGGGTGGCGCGTGGTAGAAGTTGAGTAGTAGATGATTGCAGATGTGGAGACACTTTGCCGCATGTCTGCCAAAAAATGTCAAGTAGTGGGTGATTGCAGGCATAGAGACACTTTGCTGCAAGTCTGCTTCCAGACCTCTAATTGCTTTCTAAGGCAAGGATTTGTCTGGAAAACATTATGACCTCCCCAGTCATCTCTCAGGTAATGTGTTTGGCAGTCAAGGCTTAGTGTCCTGGAAGGCCCTTTCAATTAAACTGCCAGGTCTCTTTATATAAACTATAACTCTGTTGTACGATGACAGAATTATATGTGTTATTGTACTGCATATTGCATAGGTTTTTAAAAGAGTTCAATAAATTGATGGAAGTCGGGTCTAACAGTGGCTGATAGGCTTGATGACTTATTAGCATTTTAGAACCAGAAGCTGGATATTTCTGAAAATTAGCCAAACAAGAACATCTAAGAGCAAAAACAGTTCTCAGCTGTGATTGTTAAAAATCTAGAAGGCTTATTTAAATGGAGCATTTGATGTAAGGTGCCTCACTAATAGGAATATTACTGAGGCATATTAAACATGAGTTGCTAGAATGCAATAGGCTGTGAGAATAACTTTAGGAAACAGAAGGAAGAACTGTAGTATAGAAAACAATCTTACAAAAGATATCTTAGTCTGTACAAGGCCTGGGCAAAAACATTGCCAAAAAGACACAAAGAGTTGTTAATCTAATTTTATGTAGTTTCTTCTCTGGCAATATTACACTGCTAACCAGAGCATACAAAACATTTGCTAAACCAATTCTCAGATGCAGCTCATCTGTCTGGAACCCACACTGCATATTGGACATTAATACAATTGAAAGAATCCAGAAATATTTCACAAGAAGAGTCCTCCATTCTTCCGCTCGCAACAGAATATATTTTCCCACTAGACTTGAAATTTTGGGCTTAGATAGCTTAGAACTACATCGTCTTTGATCTGACCTAAATGTAATTCATAAAATCATCTACCACAATGTCCTACCTGTCAACAAATACTTCAGCTTCAACTGCAACAATACACGAGCACACAATAGATTCAAAGTCAATGTAAACCTCTCGAAACTCAACTGCAGAAAATACAACTTCAGCAACAGAGTGATCAATGCCTGGAATGCATTACCTGACTCTGTGGTTTCTTCCCCTAAAAACTTTAATGTTAGACTGTCTACAGTCAACCTCACCCCATTCCTAAGAGGGGCGTGCATAAGTGCACCATTGTGCTTATCATCCCTGTATTACTGTCCTGTTGTCCAATCTTTCCTGTACCTACTTTGCTTTTATGTTCATACCAATGCTTGCTATCTTCTACATGTTTTGACAAACAAACAAACAAAATGGAGGTAAAGACAATATTTCAGAAAGGGCACTCTGGAAAGTAAAGTCAGGAAAGAGGGAAAATGCTTCCAGAGTTGCAAGATTCTGTTATTGTGATCTTACAATAAACGTAGCGTTAGTACCTCATGGTTTTGATTTGCTCTGTAGGCTACCCTGAAGTACTGACATAAAATGGTCACTGGGCTTTTAAAGTTTTTACCCAATTATCTAGACTAGCCTGATTGATCTGCAATATTTCAAAGGCTGGGTTGTAATTGGGATACTCCCCAAAGAGGAAATCACAGTCAGTTGTCTCAATTATTCCCTGAGCAAGAACTTGATCACATATATACATCCACATGTGACTCTCATCCACTATCTTATGTTTAGGGAGAGAATTTGTACACAGTGCATGAAGCATTAAATGTCATTGTTTTTATAAATCATGTTCTTGTCACTTTGATGCTTGCTGTGCTAGTATTCCCACTGGAAAACACAGTGTTTGCCTGTTTTACCATAATTGCATTGTGACTGGGGACCACATAGGCTTACAGGATAACAAAACTTGGCTATTGCATTGACTAATGCACTGAAATTTTCAAAGGCTATATGCAACCCATAGGTATCACCTACGGGTTTGAAGAATTACAGACCAAGAGCACCTCAGGACAAAATTTTGCAAAGGGAATTGATCCCTTTCTTTTTTTAAAATTAACGATTTAGTAGCTTTCTTTAAATAATTGGAGCACAGGAATTTAAAGATGTCGAAATTCTGAAACAGTAGCAACTGTTTAAGTATAACAGCCCCTGTTTCTTAACACCAGGAGCAACCCCTCAGTGGTATGTCCAATTTTCCATCAATATGGATTTTTCTTGCTGGCCTCTTTGTCCTTCTTAAAATGACCCCAGATATGTGATTTACAATGAAATGCGTAGTGTAGTATAGTGTAGTGTAGTGTAGAGTACAGTAGTGTAGAGTATAGTAGTGTAGTGCAGTGCAGTGCAGTGCAGTGCAGTGCAGTATAGTACAGTACAGTACAGTATAGTATAATTTTTATTGGCCAAATGTGTTTTGGTGCATATGATCTCAGGGTACATAAAAGAAAAGATACATTCATGAAGAATCATAAGATACAATGCTTAATGATAGTCTGGGTACAAATAAGCAATCAAATCATATTAGGAACCAGTAAATATAAATCGTAAGGATACAAGCAACAAAGTTACAGTCAGTCATTAGTGGGAGAAGATGGGTGATGGGAACGATGAGAACATTAATAGTAGTGCAGATTTAGTGTTGAGGGAATTATTTGTTTATTTTCCATCTGGCATAGAAATACTTCCACTTAATCTATTCATCTACTGTATATATTTTAGTATAACAAACCTGGATGTCAGGTTTGTTACACTAAGTGAATTCTGCTACTGGTTCTTGTTTTCTCTAAAGAAAAGAGAAGTGTTTTTTTTCTCTTAAGTCATCCATGTCCAATTTTAGGATGGTATCTGACTACAAAAGAAGTCTTTATGATTTGCAAAGAAACATAATTTTATGTGTGGCAGCTATATAAAGTTCATGCAAATCCTATGCATAAGCAATTGCTAGAGTAAATAGCAGTCAGATTGTCTGTATGTCAACTTGCCTTGTAAGAAATCTGTTCTGTGTTGTTTTCTCATTCTCAGCTTTGATGTGTGACAAACAAAGAAACTGGCATCCAGTTTAATATTTTCTAGGTGAAGTTTCACATTTCAGTTATGGGAACAAAAGTAGTTCCCACTTCTAACTATTGCTAATGGAAGATTTGGCAAGAGTGTGGTATATGCTGATTTCATATCTTTATGATAAACTCCCACATTCAGTTTATAATATTTATATTAGAAAAGAGTGTCATCACATAATTCTATCTTTCCCTCCATGATGATTTTATGGGTGTTTAAAATGTAATCCACAAGTTTAAGATAGCGTGACTCTGCCTGACATCTGGATTAATCATAAGAATTGCGCAACATTTGTTCTGAACAATTATATAAAAATGTCAATATAGAACTTTTCTACTTAAGAAATATTAAGAACAGGAAGAAATGTTGTCATTCAGGTAGACTTTCCTTCTTTTTTTTGCAAAAGATATTCAGATGCTGTAACCTGTCTGTTGTAAGTGCTCCTCATCCACCTCTGGTAATGTTAGATTCTGAGGAGGATGAGCTAGGCCTCCATTCGGCCAACGGGGTTGCCAGCTGATGCAGAGAGTGAGAATGATGGAGAAATAGACCTGAATGAACTCGAGGAACCACCAGAGGGGCAGATATGTCAATGGGGGATTGGTCTGCGTCAAAGGACGAAGGGAACATTAGGGTGGATGAGCCACTCTTAGATGCTAGATTCACGAGGTTACAAAGCAGACAATAATGCTTGTATGGGAAATGGAAGTAATTTATAGTTTTAACTCTAGGGGGTTTGCTGACCACTCCCAGCAGGTATAAAAGGGAAAGATCTTGGGAAATTCCGGGTTGATTTCATAGACGCTGTGTTAGATTTAGGGTTCTAGAAAATGTTCTCCTAAATACCTGATTTCTGTTGTGGAAAAGTCATTTTCTAGCAGCTGCCTGCCTGTCAGAATGTGTTGAGCTTAATTTTATACCCTATGATTCTTAGCCTGTCTTATCTTGCTGGAATGCCATTAGCCCTGAAGCTAGTGCCTTTCCTGGAAGCTTATCAAAGAAATCTATTCCATGAACTTTTAAAGATTGAATTCTGCTTGGAAATGTTACCTTTTCAAATAAAGAGTGTAATTCATAGCTTAATTTATGTTCTATACCGGGCTTTTCAGATTGAAACAAATGGCTAACATTTGTTTCAGTCTGAAAAGCCCGATATAGAACACCGTACATGCGCATTAAAATCAGAATCATAAAGGTTTTTTTCCCCTTTGTGAAAGTCCATGAAAGTGAAAGTTAGGCTTTGAAGAATCAGGATAGAAAAACATTGCTACTTTTGGGCATTGCTTGAGTAGGATTTTATGGAATACCATAGACAGAAATAAAATTGGGAAAATAGATTATAGACAAAATAAGGTCAGAGTTCTTATTCAGAGTACAAATCAGCAGACTCAAATTACCTAATTTTGGACACATTGTGCAAAGACTTAGCTTTTTTGAGAAGCCTCTAGTGGTAGGAAATGTAGAAGGAAAGAGAAGAGGACAAACTTCAGTCAGCTGGATGGACCAATTCTTAAAGTAATGGGTTCATTACTGGAAGACCTGAACGACCAGGCTGAAAAAAAAAAATCTGTCATACATATTTGCTAAGATGACAGTAAATCAGTCAATCAATCATTCAGTCAATGTTAATGTACAGTAATACCTCATGATACGAACTTAATTGGTGCAAGGAGGAGGTTCGTATGACGAAAGGTTCGTAAGCCGAAACATTGTTTCCCATAGGAAACAATGTAAAGTCAATTAATCTGTGCAACCAAAAAACCCCCGCAAAAAAACGGCTTTCGGTGACTGCTGGGAAGCGGTGCGGCTGTTTTAAAAGGTGACAGCCGTTCGGGGGGGTGCTGGGAAGCCCCCCAGGCCGGCTGCGAACTTTTAAAACAGCCGCGCCGCTTCCCAGCTGTCTCCTGAAGCCGAACGCCAAAGCCGAACTTCCGTGTTCGGCTTCGGGAGACAGCTGGGAAGCCGCGCGGCTATTTTAAAAGGTGACAGCTGGGCTGGGGGGCTTCCCAGCAACCTCCCGAACTGAACCCGGGATTCAGAAAAATTTTGCCTCTTCTTACGAACTTTGTTCGAGTTACGAACCGGCGTTCGGGAGGCTTCTGGGAAGCCCCGCCGCCCGGCTGCCACCTTTTAAAACAGCCGCGCGGCTTCCCAGCAGTCTCTGAACGCCGGTTCGTAACTCGAAAAAAGTTTGTAAGAAGAGGCAAAATTTTTCTGAACCCCGGGTTCGTATCACGAGTTGTTCGTAAGACGAGGGGTTCGTATCTTGAGGTACCACTGTACTGTATAAGGAAAGATCTTGGGAGATAGCAGGAAGAGCCACAGCCTAGGCTGTGTGTCGGCAATATGCGGCTGCTGAGCCACTTGTGGCTCTTCCATCCCTCTGCTGTGGCTCCCTGTTGGTGGGCTGGCTGTCCCTCTCACTGTCCCCTCCCAGTCACTCCTCACATGGCCTGAGAAGATAAGAGCGATGACGGAGAAGGACACTTGCTCCATATTCCAGAGGTGGAGGGAAGTGCCTCTGTACTTGCTTCTCATCTCGCAGGTGCTTCTTCTGGCATTTCTTGGGGCTGCACGCACACCTTGATTGCTCATGGAGATGCACGACTTTATCTCTGCTCCGAGACAGCCCCCCTCCCCACGTGCAGCATAGACCCGACCAGCTAGTTGACAGGAGGCGTGCGCGCATGCACAGCAGAGCTGATCTGGGGTGACAGAGAGCACACTGTATGCCATCTGTAGTACACATGCCATAGGTTTGCCATCACAATATGAACTGGGAGTTTTCAGATGGTTGGCTTTTACTGGTGTCTTTCTTGTTCTCTTAATAGTTGTACATTTAAGTTTGTTATTAACTTGCAATCATTAGAGACAAACAGTTGTGCAGTTTTATTAATTAAGTGCTGGTGGAGGTGTTTGGGGAGGCATCCTGATAAATATAGTGCTGTAAAATGTTACCTTAGAAACTGACAGAGAAATTCAACAATAAGCAGTTACCAGTTCGATCAAATTACGGCACTGTCATTTTACAATACTAACCATCTGAAATGCATTCTTTGTTAACAGAGGTATATACATATTGCATAATTAGTGGATTTGGATATATATAGGGAATTTTTTCTTTAAAAACTTCTTAAATAAATGTACACACGCTTCTAGTATTTTCCCCAAATGCCAATTAAGTACAATTTGCTATATGTTGCAATGTCCATTGTATACTTGTATATTCTTTCATTCTCACAATAGCTTGCAAAAGTGAGTTTGACTGAAGAAGGGGTCACCTAGTCAGTTTTAAAGGCAGGTTGCTAATTTCTTAGTCAAAGGTTTATATCGTGTTCTAATGTTGGATCTACCCTAAAATATGGCTCAGACTCACTTTTATTATTGTTATGCTTATAGAGTTTGGGTGGTTGTTGAAACAACTCCTTGTTGTATGCTGTTTCTTATAGGCAGGAATGAACACCAAGTAAGCTTCCTGTTAATATTACAGGAATGTGAAGGAAATGTCAGACAAATTTAATATTCAAGAAGGGAAGGCAAATATAGACATATATTTAGACATATAATATAGACAGAAACAGTAGAATGTACGTTAGTGAAAACATAAACAATGTTGGTTGGCGGGCCCCAGGGGAAGAGCCTTCTCTGTGGCGGCCCCGACTCTCTGGAACCAGCTCCCCCCCAGAGATTAGAACTGCCCCTACCCTCCTTGCCTTTCATAAATTCTTCAAAACCCACCTTTGTCGTCAGGCATGGGGGAATTGAGATATCTCCCCCGGGCCTATATAATTTATGTATGGTATGTTTGTAGGTATGTCTACTTAAAAATGGGGTTTACTTTAAATTTTAAATTGTAAATTATTAGATTTGTTATGAATTGTTTTATTATGTTGTGAGCCGCCCCGAGTCTACGGAAAGGGGCGGCATACAAATCTAATAAATAAGTAAGTAAGTAAGTAAGTAAGTAAATAAGTAAGTAAGTAAGTAAGTAAATAAATTCATTACAGTGATCCCTCGATCATCGCGAGGGTTCCGTTCCAGGACCCCTCGCGAAGATCGATTTTTCGCGAAGTAGCGGTGCGGAAGTAAAAACACCATCTGCGCGTGCGCAGATGGTGTTTTTGCTTCCACTGCCGGCCGCCCTTCGCCCGCCCACCCCGTTGCTCGCGCCTGGGGTGGCGCGTTGCTGGGGAAAGCGCGCGCGCTTGGGGACTCCCTAGGTCCGCTCCCCAGCTGGGGAGCGGACCTAGGGAGTCCCCAAGCGCGCGCGCTTTCCCCAGCAACGCGCGCGGGGTGGGGACTCCCTCCCCAGCTGGGGAGCGGACCTAGGGAGTCCCCAAGCGCGCGCGCATTCCGCAGCAACGCGCGCGGGGTGGGGACTCCCTCCCCAGCTGGGGAGCGGACCTAGGGAGTCCCCAAGCGCGCGCGCATTCCGCAGCAACGCGCGCGGGGTGGGGACTCCCTCCCCAGCTGGGGAGCGGACCTAGGGAGTCCCCAAGCGCGCGCGCATTCCGCAGCAACGCGCGCGGGGTGGGGACTCCCTCCCCAGCTGGGGAGCGGACCTAGGGAGTCCCCAAGCGCGCGCGCATTCCGCAGCAACGCGCGCGGGGTGGGGACTCCCTCCCCAGCTGGGGAGCGGACCTAGGGAGTCCCCAAGCGCGCGCGCATTCCCCAGCAACGCGCGCGCGGTGGGGACTCCCTCCCCAGCTGGGGAGCGGACCTAGGGAGTCCCCAAGCGCGCGCGCATTCCCCAGCAACGCGCGCGCGGTGGGGACTCCCTCCCCAGCTGGGGAGCGGACCTAGGGAGTCCCCAAGCGCGCGCGCATTCCCCAGCAACGCGCGCGGGGTGGGGACTCCCTCCCCAGCTGGGGAGCGGACCTAGGGAGCCCCCAAGCGCGCGCGCATTCCCCAGCAACGCGCGCGGGGTGGGGACTCCCTCCCCAGCTGGGGAGCGGACCTAGGGAGTCCCCAAGCGCGCGCGCTTTCCCCAGCAACGCGCGCGCGGTGGGGACTCCCTCCCCAGCTGGGGAGCGGACCTAGGGAGTCCCCAAGCGCGCGCGCTTTCCCCAGCAACCGTCGCGCGCTGGGAAGCAGAGTTAGGGTGTCCCCAGGCTCGCGCGCACCGCCCCGCCCGCCCACGCTGTTGCTGGCTCCGCTTCCCAGCTGGGAGGCGGAGGTGGGGTTTCCCGCGCGCGTGCCGCCCGCCCGCCCACGCCGTTGCTCGCGCCGATGCTGTCTTACCAGGGCAAGAGGGGGAAGACCCAGGGAAGCCTCTGCCCGGCGGGGAAACTCCACCATCACGCATGCGCAGATGGTGGAGTTTACTTCCGGGTTGAAAACTCGCGATATGGCGTTTCGCGAAACTCGAGATCGCGAAACTCGAGGGATCACTGTATCATGTTTCATTCAAATGCTAAGAAACTAAAGAATGCTCTATGAATCCAGAAATTTTTTTCTAAGTTAAAAACACACACACAACCCAGTTGATAAGAAATGAGGAACGATGATAAATTAAATGAAAAAAATCCAGGATTTGATACAAGATGGAGATAATTTTTTCTTAGACTGTCAAAATGTGGAGGTTTTATTTGTTGTAGATGTTAACCAAAGATTTAACTTTTAATGCAAGTTGTCAAACTAATAGATGCATCAGGTGCTGGCTCTTTCCCACATCTGGTTTAGAGAAGGGGGGAAAGTCCCAATACGTCAGGTGATGCTGCCATGAAGATGTGAGTTTGACAGCTCTGTTCTAATGAGAACTTCATATGTGGAAGGTGAAACGATATAGCAAGAACAATTATGGAGATTCTAAGTCATCCAGGTCATGGTTAACTCAAAGGTGCTTTTTTCAAAAGGCAACTGGACTTTGTTTTTCCTTGAAGAAGTTTCAATTTCTGAACTGAAGAAGCTTCTGGAATGAGAAGTGAAATGTTTTCAAGGAACAACAACAGTTTTTTGGGGTATAGTCCTATTCACAGAAACATAGTACTCGATCTTCGCGAAACGGCTATACCACGGTTTTTCAAAAAATAATAATTTAAAAATAGTCCGCGGTTTTTTTTCTATAGCACGGTTTTTCCTGCCCGATGACATCATACGTCATCACCAAACTTACATCTGCCATTGCTGATCGCAAAAAGTTTGCCCGACAACGGTGATGCACCGAAATCTCAGCCAATCAGCATTGTCATTGCAAAAATTTCACCCGACAATGCTGATGGACAGAAATCTCGGCCAATCAGTGGTGTTAGCCCAGCGTGCTTTGGAACTTTTGCAACTTGTTAAAACTTGTTGGAAGATGGCTCCTAAACGTTGCACGCGGAGCGGAGGCGGCGACACTAAAAAGAGTAGGAAGATGCTGACAATTAAGGAGAAAATTGAACTTTTGGACATGCTAAAAGAGGGACGCTCTTATGCAGATGTTGGTTGGCATTATGGGATCAACGAATCGAGTGTGTGATACATTCGGAAAGACGAAAAGAAGATAAGGCAAACTTCTCTGATAACATTCAACAAGGCTGCAAAAAGAATGGTGACGCCTAGAAACAAACGCCTTATGAAGATGGAAGCTGCTTTGTCCGTGTGGGTACAAGACTGCCGTAAAAAGAGCATTGCTTTGGATACCAACACCATACGGACAAAGGCACAGCAACTCTACACCCATCTTGCAAACACAGAAGGAGGCGATGCAGATGAGGGAAACGCAGGTGAGGGCTGGGTTTTTTTATTCTGTCATTATTTTAGTGCTTTTACCATACAGTACTGTATGCTTTCATTCAAGAGTCACTTTTCTCCCCCTTTCCTGTCATTCTCTGCAGATGAAGATGCTGGTGAAGGTGCTGATGACCCTGAAGACCCCCAGCCATCAACATCTTCTGCTTCTTCGGCCCCATCCACATTCACAGCAAGCAAAGGGCGGTTCGATAAATTTCAACGGCGCTATGGCCTGAAGAGTGTGTCATTGCACGGAGAAGCTGCCTCAGCAGATACAGGTGCAGCCGAGCAGTATGTCCATGGCACGTTTAAAGACATAATTGAAGAAGGGGGCTACCTTCCAGAACAGGTGTTCAACATGGATGAAACAGGCCTGTTCTGGAAGAGGATGCCTTCACGGACTTTCTTGATGCAGGATGAAGCCAAAGCCCCTGGTTTTAAGGCCCAGAAAGATCGGGTAACAATGATCATGTGTGGGAATGCAGCAGGCTTCTTGATGAAGCCAGGGCTAATTTATAAGTCACGAAATCCAAGAGCCCTCAAGAACAGAAATAAGAATGCATTGCCAGTGTACTGGATGCATAATCCTAAAGCATGGATTACAAAAGCCCTCACGCGGGACTGGTTTCATCAGTGCTTCATCCCACAAGTGAAGGATTATTTGGCTGGCAAAGGACTCAATTTCAAAGTGCTTCTCCTAATGGACAATGCTGGAGGCCATGATGACCTGGCACATGAACATGCTGGGGTACAAGTCGAATTCTTGCCACCAAACACCACATCACTTATCCAGCTGATGGATCAAGGTGTTATCCGCGCATTTAAGGCACTGTACACGCGCAATTCCCTTGGAAGCCTCATGGAAGCAATGGACGCTGATGAAAACTTCACATTGAAGGGCTACTGGCATCAGTACACGATCGCATCATGTCTGAAGAACATTCAGAATGCCTTAATGGATATGAAGTCACAGACAATGAATGCCTGCTGGAAGAAATTGTGGCCAGAAGTGGTGCATGATTACAAGGGATTTGCTCCCAAAGAAATTCAACATGCTGCAGTCCAGAAATCTGTGAAGCTGGCACAGGCACTGGGTGGAGAAGGCTTCATTGACATGACACCAGATGAAGTCAATGGTTTGCTTGATGAGCATGGCCTACCACTGACAGACAAAGATCTGGAGGAGCTGACCAGGTCAGCGAGTGAAGAAGAGGAGGAAGAGGAAGCTGAACAAGCTGAGGAAGAAGAAGATGTTGGCCTAACGCTTGAGCAGCTTGCAGAACTGAACAGAGCTGCTGCACATCTCCAACACATGGTGGAACTTTGGGATCCCAACATGACTCGCTCTATACACTTTAAGGCCTCCCTTGACAACACCTTTGCACCATACAGAGCCATGTTAGCCCAGAAAAAGAAACTGCACCAACAACTGCCCATAACTATGTTTGTCACGAAAACCAAGAGGTCTGTCACACCATCACCTGCAGCGTCCATTGTAGAAGTGCCCGATGAAATGGTGATAGAAGAAGATCCCGAGTTATCCTAGTTATGCTAACCCTCCCCCCCAAAAAATGTAAATAAATATTGTTATCATTTATAACTATCAGGATGACTAAGTGTCTTATTCAATGTGTACAGTACTGTACAGTACTGTACAGGTAGAGGTAGAGGTAATGGGAAGGGGAAATGGTAATTAAGGGGATGGGAAATGGTAATTTATGGGTTAAAAGTGTTGGGACTGAGTGACATAGAAGAATGAATGAATGAGTGAGTGAATGAATGAATATTGTACCTGTATGTAAATTCAAACACAGGTGAGGGCTGGGTTTTTTTATTCTGTCATTGTTTAAGTGCTTTTACCATACTGTATGCTTTCATTCAAGAGTCACTTCTCTCTCTCTTTCCTGTCATTCTCTGCTTCAATCATTTTCTCATTTCTCTCTTTCTCCCTCTCTCCTTTCCATCTTGTTGCTCTCTGTGAGAACGCTTGTCCCGCCTCCTGCAGCCCCCCTCGCTGACAGCTGGGATGAAAGCGCTCTCAGCCAAGGGACTACAAGAGGGGTGGGGCGGGCATTCTAAAAGCACTCAAAGCAGCCGTAGCCGCCAGCGCTGCTGCAGGAGGACTCGTGCCCCAAGAAAGCCGGTGAGAGGGGCGTATCGGGCGGGCGGGGGGTAACGGCGAGGAGGCCGGAGGCGCTGGGTGGGTGGCCGACATTAAAAGCAATCATTGCCAGCCTCCGCACTTTCGTCGCTCCCCGTCTCCCCGCCTCCAACTTCAAGCCCTTGCGCGGCCATGGAAAAAGGGCGTGCATGCGCAGATGGTGTTTTTACTTCCGCGCCGCTACTTCGCGGAAAATCGATTCTCGCGGGAGGTCTTGGAACGTAACCCCCGCGAAAATCGAGGGAATACTGTACTTCAATTATGAATAGTCATCATAACAATAATTATATTCCAGTTTTTTATGGTCAAATCTTATTGGGAATATTCTGTTCAATTAGAACTACCACATTTTAGAAAGGTATTAAAACGATGAAGGGAAAGCATTGGTTACTACGTATAAAGTCCTACATGGTATTGGACCAGTTTATTTATAGGACTGTCTTTTGATTCACATGTCCCAGTGACTGGTTAGGTCGCACAAAGTTGGCCTTCTCTGGGTCCCGTCAGCCAAACAATGCCAACTGGTGGGTCTGCGGGGAAGAGCCTTCTCTGTTTTGGCTCCAGTGCTCTGGAACCAACTCCCCCCGGAGATTTGTATCGCCCCCATTCTTTTCACCTTCTGAAAGGTGTTAAAAACACATTATGCTGGCAGGCCTGGGGCCATGAACAATAGTTCCACTCCGGCCAATAGGGATAATTGATCGTTTTACATTAGGTTTTATGTTTACCTTTCTTAATGTTTTAATTGTACTGTACAATTTTTATCTTTATTTATATTTTATCCTGTAAACCGCCCTGAGTCCTCAAGAAGAAATGTGGCCTATAAATCAAATAAATAAATAAATAAATAAATAAATAAATAAATAAATAAATATATAAATACATTTTAGTAATAAGAATTCTTAAACAATAAAATAGACTTGGGATTTGACGGGCTATCTCTCATTGGAATTATTTAAGTAGGTTCTTCACCACTTAAATCCTGCCATCTCACTTTGTCTAGGTTCTGGGCAGAGAAGGATGCTTCTAAACAAAGTAGTGAGTTGCAATACCAAATGTTTTTACCCATTAAGGTAAAATGGGTAAAGGTATAAAGCCCAGAAGTATTGTTGCATATAGGAATAATGCTGGAGGCTGTCAGTTTGCTTCACAGCTTTATATGAGCTCCATTTTATTATGTTTAGTTAAATGAATCTAAAAATAATAGAATCAGCTGAACACAAACACTGATGACAGTAAAAGAGATATGCACGAACAGTTGTAGCTACAATATTATAGGCTCTAAGAATAGCTGGTTTACAAATTCCCTTGCAGTTGTGTGCTGTTGTTTCTCTCTACCTCACTCTCTGCTCCATTTTCAGAAGTTAATTTTACTTGGCACAACGATTAAAAATGTGTGATATGTAAAAAAAAAACATTTTTGTTTTGGGCAATAACATCAAAACAAATATTATTGATAGTTTCAAGTTTCAAGTTTCAAGTTTTATTGGATTTATATGCTGCCCCTCTCTGAAAACTCGGGGCGGCTAACAACAATCATAAACAATATACAATGATAATCCAATACTAAAAGCAAATTAAAACCCCAAAACCAAACATACATACAAACATACCATGCATACAATTGTAATGGCCTAGGGGGAGAAGAAGTCTTAATTCCCCCATGCCTGGTGGCAGAGGTGGGTCTTAAGTAGCTTACGAAAGGCAAGGAGGGTGGGGGCAATTCTAATCTCTGGGGGGAGTTGGTTCCAGAGGGCCGCGGCTGCCACAGAGAAGGCTCTTCCCCTGGGTCCCGCAAAGCGACATTGTTTAGTTGACAGGACCCGGAGAAGACCCACTCTGTGGGACCTAACTGGCTGCTGGGATTCATGCGGCAGAAGGCGGTCCCTGAGGTAATCTGGTCCGGTGCCATAAAGGGCTTTATAGGTCATAACCAACACTTTGAATTGTGACCGGAAACTGATCGTCAACCAATGCAGACTACGGAGTGTTGGTGTGACATGGGCATATTTAGAGGAGCCCATGATTGCTCTTGCAACTGCATTCTGCACAATCTGAAGTTTCCGAACACTTTTCAAAGGTAGCCCCATGTAGAGAGCGTTACAGTAGTCAAGCCTCGAGGTGATGAGGGCATGAGTGACTGTGAGCAGTGACTCCCGGTCCAAATAGGGTCGCAACTGGTGCACCAGGCGAACCTGGGCAAACGCCCCCCTCACCACAGCTGAAAGATGTTTCTCTAATGTGAGCTGTGGATCGAGTTATCAATTTCTAGCTGGAGAAGAAGACAAATGATATCTACTGAAAAATTCTAGACTTTATTTGGGTTGCTGTACATATATATTTCCTTAAGAATTTTATTTTCTCTGTTTCTCTGTTGACACTATAGTTCCAGAGTTTTCTGTCCATGCAGCATACAGAAGTTAAACAGAACAGGTGTTTCCCCGATATATTCTGTGACAATGTCATTCATTTCTAGTTTTCTAGTCCAACCCCCTGCTTGGGCAGGAAGTCCACACATCTTCAAGCGACCCAGTTTGAGAAACTATACAGAATATCTGCCTGGGTGAGCTGGTTGTCGCCATGGTTTGGGAGCATGAATATGTGTGCTTCACCTGAGATTTAAGTGTAGCTGGGAGAATGCCCAATTTCGATTTATTTTCTCAAATGTATGTATTTCCCTGATTAATAATCATTTGCATGTTGTGAGATAGTTATTCTGTGGTGCTTTGATGTGTGCATGTGTGTATTTATGGTAGGGGAGAGATATGGAGTTCTAAGCTATCACTAACTCATGAATAGCAAGGGGAGGGATTTGGGTGGTTAGCTGTTTCTCAGTTGGACAGGAAAATCCTGCAAGCATCAAATTTATAACAATTACAATGACACAATAACAATAAGAAGAGAGTTGGATGGGACCTTTGAGGTCTTCTAGTCCAACCTCCTGCCTAGGCAGGAAACCCTACACTACTTGAGACAAATGGTTATCCAACATCATCTTAAAAACTTCCAGTGTTGGGGCATTCACAACTTCTGGAGGCAAGCTGTTCCACTGTCTGTCAGGAAATTTCTCCTTAGTTCTAAGTTACTTCTCTCCTTGTTCAATTTCCACCCATTGCTTCTTGTCCTACCCTCAGGTGCTTTGGAGAAAGCTTTGACTCCCTCTTCTTGGTGACAAACCCTGAGATATGGGAACACTGATATCATGTCTCCCCGAGTCCTTCTTTTCATTAAACTAGATTTACCCAGTTCCTGCAAATATTCTTCATTTGTTTTAGCTTCCAGTCCCCTAATCATCTTTGTTGCTCTTTTCTGCACTCTTTCTAGAGTCTCAACATCCTTTTTACATCATCATCACCAAAACTGAATGCAGTATTCCAAATGTGCCTTTACCAAGGAATTATATAGTGGCATTAGCACTTCACTTGATATTGATTCTATCTCTCTGTTAATGCAGCCTAGACCTGTGTAGGCTTTTTGGCAGCTGCTGTACGCTGCTGGCTCATATTTAATTGGTTGTCCACTAGGACCGCAAGATCGCTCTCACAGTTACTACTGTTGATCAAGATACCAGCTATACTGTACCTGTGCATTTTGTTTTTCTTGCCTAAATATAGAACCTTACTTTTTTCACAATTGAATTTATTTTATTATTTCATTTATTTTGTAATATTTATATGTCGCTCAACTCCAGCAGGACTCTGGGCAGCTCACAATAATCACAACAACTAAAAACAATACAAAAGTGTAACAACAATAAAAACAGCGTAAAATACATAAATAACCCTAAAACCATTCATACACTCAATCATCCCTAGTCTTAAATTTCATTTTGTTTGATAGTGGTCAATGTTTAAGTCTGTCAAGAACCTTCTGTATTTTGAGCCTATTTTCTGGAGAGTTGGTATTCCTGCCAGTTTGGTGTCAACTGCAAATTTGAACAGTTCCCCATCTATCACTTCATCCAAATCATTGATGAAGATGTTGAAGTATACTGGGCCTAAAACAGAGCCTTGGGGTACTCCACTGCCTACTTTCCTCCACATAGATACAGTTCCATTGAGCACTATGCGTTGATTGCAGTTGGTTAGACAGTTTTGAATCCATCTGGTCTAACCACATTTTTCATCTTTATCTAGTAGTAGGTTATGGTCTACTTTATCAAATACCTTACTGAAGTCCAAGTAAATTAAATCAATAGCATTTTTTGGTTCACCAATGTTGTCACTTTGTCAAACAACATAATAAGATTGGTGTAGCATGATATGTTTTTGACAAACCTATGTTGGCTTTTGGTTTTACTTTGTTTGCTTCTAGGTGTTTGTCGATTCGTTGCTTGATAACGAAACTAGATGTCATCTTAAACTAGAAGTGTTTTGTCATACGTAAAATGTGAATTATAAAAATAGTTGATCCTCATCTGGGTCTTTTTCAGTTATATAAACCATTCTCATTCATAGAAACATGATTGGGTGCACACGTAAATGCCATAAACACCCACACAAACATACAGAATGAAGATGGGATGAAAGGAATGATTAGCTGCACTGAGAAGTGAATGAAGAAGAGTGGAAATAGAAAGCAGCACGATGATTTGTGGGAGAAGATGGGAAAGAGAAATTGATAAGGAAGTTGTTACACAATCAGTTAAATTCCTCAAACCGTGTCTGTCACACAGCAGCTAATTTTTAATGGATCTTCAGAAACACCCACACTTTTCAGCAATGCCGTCTGAAGCTTTTGCTTTTCTTATTCATTCCTTTGTTTTGAACAGCTTCTTGGATTATCTCAGTGAAAGGTAAAATAACCCCTCTCCAACAAAAAAAGCTATTTTTTAAGGGTAAAAAAACCCATTTGCATCAACACAATAACTCCATTATCAGTCCTTAGAGCCCCAAAAACACAGTTTGTCAAAAGCTGAAACAGGAGTATTAATTGTTTATTTTAAAATACTCTACAAACTACAGTAACTTCACTGACATATTGAAAGAGAAGGGAGCAGATGATGATGTTCAGATAAAGTAGTAAACTTTCAAAAAGCATCTTGCTTTCAAGGAAACTCAAAGTAATTTTAGCCATTTGGCTGTTACATATGTGTCAAGCCGGTACAGAAGTTGCTTATAAGGTGCTTATATTTTTAGTATTGGAAGAAGATTAATGAGAACTATATCATAGCTCTAATATTACCTGACTTTCTCACAATGCTCCAAGCAAGCATTTAACTGATAAAAAAATTATGAAATAGCATTGCCTTGTAATACAGAACTTTCAGGAACTAGATTTAGATTTTAATCTAAAGCAAAGGTTTGTGTATCCTTCTCTATTTTTGAAATGAAATATGGTTTCTATAAAAAGTATGAATACTAATTACATTTTATTTTTTGAATTTGTTTTGTTTTTGGTATTTCCTGCTTTTTTTGACTTTTCCTATTTCATTCTGATTCCCCACTCCACCCTTGGCAACCTTTTAATCTTTTAAAATTTAAAGTTTCTGCATTGTCCATACAGTTGTACCTAGACACCCTATTGAGTACCACTTGAGTTTTATGCTGAAATGAAATTGCCTCATATGCATATAAAAAATAAGACGACTTATTTAGCCTTAGTGCCTTTCAGGTTCTGCCATTAAGAAAACAATTATAAGTAGGATGACTTACATATCATGTGCTAGATTCAGATAGAGACACTTCAGTCATGGGGTCTGGGTAATATGCATGCCAGAGAAAAAAAGAGAAATAAAGAGAAAGAGCAATCAGTAGATTAATTTATATACTATTTTGCCTGTTCAAGCTATGTATTAACTGGTGCAAAAATCTCAAGCAACAAATTTTCCTTAGAAATTTTTAGATGAACTAGTTGGAATATAGTTAAGGCAATCTGCCTGTTTGTTTCAGTGACTGAAGGATACAGAGTATGGGAAGTGATAGACAAATATTCTAGATTGCCTCCTTTCATCCCTTTTTCTGCATAATACAAGGAAAATTGTAGACTGATGGATAACTTATGATAAGGTATATATAAAGGGAGTATCAGCCTAAGATTGAAACATAAGCCTAAGATTAAAAATCAGGCTTGTCAGATGCTACATCTTTTCCATCCTGCTCTATGGAGTGGAGAATTGGTCTCTGGCAGGAAGCCACTTGAAGGGACTAGAAGCATTTGAAATGTGGATTTACAGGCAGCTATTACATATAAGTTGGGTTGACAAAATCAGAAATGAGGAGGTGATAAGCTGCTTGGGAAAGCCAAGGGAAATCATAAAAAACATAAAAAAGTGAAAGTTAGACTATTTTGGACATGTGATACGACATCCAGAAAAATACGGCATACTTCACATAATTCTCCAAGGAAAGATTGTAGGCAAACAAGGTCTAGGTAGAAGAAGAACATCATGGCTTCAAAATCTAAAGGACTGATTTGGACAAAACCCCAAAACACCTTTTAGTATGGCTGTTGATAAAAATAGAATCCCCAACATTATCGCCAACATCCAATGAAGGATATGGTGGAAGAAGAAGAAGAAGAAGAAGAAGAAGAAGAAGAAGAAGAAGAAGAAGAAGAAGAAGAAGAAGAAGAAGAAGAAGAAGAAGAAAGGAAGCATTAGTTCAAGTGAATCTCTGGGTCTTGTTGAAAATTGTATGCCGGGGATCAGACCTGGAACCAAAATGTTATAATAGTTCTAGCCTCCTGTGGAAATAAAAGACCCATAGTGATATGCTGGCTAAAACTTTGGCCACTAATATTTAAAATGCTTTGAGTTTAAGTCTTGTACATTTTTCCTTACCAGTCAGAAGTCACTAAGAAAAAAAAATTGAAGTATTTTATAATACACACCAGTGTATGTGGTGTAGCTTTATTGCTTTGACAAGATGGCAGATATCTGGGACCAGTTTAGAGATGGATGACAACTAACTAATCCAGATTACATAGAAATATTATATTGTATATTGTCCCCACTCAAATAGCTGTTCCTTGCCCACTTTGGCTGACTTTTAAAAAATGAATTCAGCATAGTAAGTGCACGTATTGAACAGGTGTGGGTTCTTCCTGGTTTGCCCGAAGCAGTAGCGACCCACTGGTGACATCACAATGATGTCACAATGTTGTCCCTGAACCAGATCGGTCTGTGCCAGTCCATGGGCGCTGCCATCTTTGTATTTTTTTTCTTCTGTGCATGCATTGCCATTTTGTTTTTGGCATTTTTTAAATTGTTTTTTTGGGGGGGAGTTTTGCACTGCACATTGCACCATCTGCAAAGCCCACATCCACCCACAAAATGCGGCCATTTGGTGTGGGAGGAAATGAACTAGCAGCGAAGTAAGTTGGAACCCACTCCTGGTATTGAAAATTAGGACATCACCCTCCTATAAAGTATCTTTGCCTACTATGTGTTAAGAAAT